>NC_141697.1:239654790-240079790 GCF_964263255.1 Lissotriton vulgaris | reverse complement strand
CAAATTGTCTGCTGGCTCGGCTAACAAAATGGGTGAGCCCTCCTGTGTATCTCCTCTGATTGGCCTTCCTGGTTCCATTGCTTAAAGTATGTCAGTCTTTTGAGTTTTGGAACACACAATCTTGGTATGCTCTTGCCAAAGTTAGAACAGTTTAGTGGTGTAAGGCCCGGATTACTGGGCCCACCAGAAATTATGGGCTACTCTTCTTGAAGGCCTAAGTCTACTGGCGATCAAATACAATGCTTGTGAAGTTGTCTGACATCGATTTCCTTCCTGTTATCTTCATTCATTCAAGAAGGAAGCCAGACAACACACATGGCTGGGCCCGGCCCCCCTTTCATCCGTCCTGATTGGTCCCGCCGTTTGGCCCGGAAGCAGTTTTGCACTTCCGGGTCAAGGGGGCGGGACCCGTGGCCAAGGGGGGGTGTTTAAGAGCCTGGGGAGTGCGGGAAGCGTCCTCTTTGTGCCCCGCGCTTCCCAGGCTCGCTCCTCGCCCCGCTGTGGGGCTTATAATGTTCTTGGTTTTATTTTTCAGGTTGTCTTGCGGTCTGGATCCGTCGTCGGCGGTCAGATCGAGCCAAAGGAGTAGGATTCGCGATCAAAGTCAGCATCCGGAGATCCAGGGGAGAGCCGAGTCATCGGTACGGCTTGCTGTAGACGGGCGCGTGGGGGAGCTGTGGACACAGAGAGCGAACGTTTCTTTATCAGGTTTTGGTGAAAACAAGGTACGTGACGGGCTCTGCTTTACGGCCGTTCGAGATCTGGCCCAGCTGAGCGTGTGCGATCACCAGCAGACACGGGCGAAGCAGGGGCGGTCTGGGCAGTGAACAGATGGGAGACCAGTGCGGGGCTTCCTAACAGAACACCGGTTCGCTCAGAGTTTAAGCGGGGGCTGTCTGTCAATCAATTTACAGAACCGGTGTAATCGTGTTAAGGAAGCAGAGCAAGTTTGGGCAGGATCACTTAATCTCACGGTGCTTATCTAAAGTCGGGGAATGAATTTGTGCTAAATGATGGAAGTATATAGCTGATTCAGGGCAAGTTTTCACTATATAAAATCGTTTTTGGTAAATCACTTAATCTCACGGTGCCTGTCAAAAGTCGGGTAATGAATTTGGAAAAATTGAAGCAAGGGTATACCTGATGCAGGGCAAGTTTGCACTATATAAAATCGTTTTACAACAGCTCGATTTGCACTAGCATACTGTCTGATTCAGGTCAAGTGTTTCACTATACAAAAAGGGTTTGAACAGTAGCCTGCTGTTAAAGTGATCTGTGGGGAACTAACTGTGTGTCAAATCAGACGGTGTGATTGAATAATAATCTGAGCAAAAGCTTTTAGGAAGCATTACACGTTAGGGACGTAGAATTCCTCATTTGTATAGCCCGATTTCTGTTTTAACTATTTTCTCATTTTAGGATTAAAGACAATGGCCGCTGCGGACCGGGTAGCGGGGGAGCACACGGTGGATCCTGAGGACACGGGCAGGCCTGCATTTCACTGCTTCTGGCGGGCCGCTGGGCTAGAGTTCGCTCACCAAAACATTCCAGGCTAGCTGCGGTGTGCGGTCACAGTTGCGTGGTGCTTACGGCCAGCCTGTGAGCCTCCGACTTGGACAGGTACAATGCACACTGTGCCAATAAATAACGCACTGTGCAGTGTAGTGGGTATAAGAGCACTATGTCTGCCAGACGGGGTGCAGGGAGTGCGAATGTGGAGCTAATGTTTCAGACAATGATGCGCAGAATGTCAGCAATGGACAAGAGACTGGGGAAAGTTGACAAATTGGGTAAGACTGTTGCTGAGTTGGGTGCGAGGGTTGATGCACAGGCGGGACCGACGGGAAGGCCTAAACGGACCATAGTGCCGCCCAAAGCAAGGGGGGATTTCGAGACACCACCGAAACGTGCCAGAACTAAGAAAATTGGTGGTCGCCCCCCCAGGCCCATTGTGGCCAGTACCGAATGGAGCGCCTGTTGCACCTGGGTCACCCACGCCGGCTCCACAAATTCCAGTAAGCGCGCCGATAGCGCCAGTCATGCCACCCATTAACCCAGTCCCTGTCATTGTCCCGCTGGGACTTCCAGCAAGCCCATCACCTGGGGCGGGCCAGGTGATGGGCTTGCTGGAATTAGCAGCACAGATAGCAGCAGTGCTTCCATGGTTGGGGATTGGGGGAATGTTACCTCCCGCCGCGGACCCCATGGCAGAGGCACAGAGAATGGTTGCACAAATCATGGTGGCTAGGGGCGATAGTAGCACACCGGGAGCACTGATTTCTCCTCAAACAGGTCCAGGGAACAATGGGGGTACAGTCAAGACCGTGGAGCCAACGAAACCCGCCGAAAGTGGTAAGGAGGTTCCCCGGCCGCTACTGGGCGAAGGCGCAATTCCCTCTAGGGGGAGAGTTTGGCGCAGCAGGTATCTCAAAGTGTGAAGGAATTGATTTGGGCAGACAAATATATTAATATTTTCTCATTGCTGATTGACAACAGGGAGTGGGAATATGCTAAATCACAGAAGGACATGATGTTGCCTAGTGAATGGCGATCTCAGTTGTACAAATTTAGGGTAGAGGAGACGCTCATCAACTGGATCAGGGCCTTTTTTTGTTTAGTGCAGTTACTGCCGAACGTTACCCCGGTATGCAAGCTGAGATGGCTTGCTATCAGAGCAGGATTACAATGTTTAATGAGAATTATGGGGGGACGCTTGGAAAGAATATGACATAGCTTTCAGGAAAGCAAGGGAGTTTAACAGATCTTTGGCTTGGGACAAGGTTGACTCTATTTCCTGGCATTCTCAGTTTGAGAAGGGGCACTCTGCAGGGACTGGCACAAACTGGAACAAAGGCTACTCCCCCAAGCCTCACCAGCCCTTTCAGCAGCCCTTTCGGACTGCGCAAGGCGGAGAAATGGCCAATAAGGTCAAAGGTAATACGAGTGGGAAGGGAGTCTGCTGGGATTTCAATAGGCGAACGTGCAACAGGGCACCGGGCACTTGTAAATTCAGGAACACGTGTTACATATGCGGCCATCCTTCCCACCCAGAAACGGCATGCTGGTCAAAAGGTAGTGCGTCAGGTAACAGAGGGAGGAGAAAACCAGAATAGCGGAGGAAACCCCCTTATTGCGCACTCACCTATTATCGTGGATGCTATGATCCCTTAGCTTAATAGATACCCAAACCAGCACAAATCATGGTGGCTAGGGGCGATAGTAGCACGCCGGGAGCACTGATTTCTCCTCAAACAGGTGCAGGGAACAATGGGGGTACAGTCAAGACCTTGGAGCCAACGAAACCCGCCGAAAGTGGTAAGGAGGTTCCCCTGACGCTACTGGGCGAAGGCGCGATTCCCTCTAGGGGGGAGAGTTTGGCGCAGCATGTATCTCAAAGTGTGAAGGAATTGATTTGGGCAGACAAATATATTAATATTTTCTCATTGCTGATTGACAACAGGGAGTGGGAATGTGCTAAATCACAGAAGGACATGATGTTGCCTAGTGAATGGCGATCTCAATTGTACAAATTTAGGGTAGAGGAGACGCTCATCAACTGGATCAGGCCTTTTTTTGTTTAGTGCAGTTACTGCCGAACGTTACCCCGGTATGCAAGCTGAGATGGCTTGCTATCAGAGCAGGATTACAATGTTTAATGAGAATCATGGGGGGACGCTTGGAAAGAATATGACATAGCTTTCAGGAAAGCGAGGGAGTTTAACAGATCTTTGGCTTGGGACAAGGTTGACTCTATTTCCTGGCATTCTCAGTTTAAGAAGGGGCACTCTGCAGGGACTGGCACAAACTGGAACAAAGGCTACTCCCCCAAGCCTCACCAGCCCTTTCAGCAGCCCTTTTGGACAGCGCAAGGCGGAGAAATGGCCAATAAGGTCAAAGGTAATACGAGTGGGAAGGGAGTCTGCTGGGATTTCAATAGGCGAACGTACAACAGGGCACCGGGCACTTGTAAATTCAGGAACACGTGTTACATATGCGGCCATCCTTCCCACCCAGAAACGGCATGCCGGTCAAAAGGTAGTGCGTCAGGTAACAGAGGGAGGAGAAAACCAGAATAGCGGAGGAAACCCCCTTATGGCGCACTCACCTATTATCGTGGATGCTATGATCCCTTAGCTTAATAGATACCCAAACCATACTGCCGCAAGGATGCTCCAAGAAGGTTTCACACACGGTTTCCGGATTCCAGCTCGGGGTTATACTGGGACTCCGCAGTGTAAGAACCAATTGTCAGTTAAGAACAACCCCGGGGTGGTGACAAACAAAATAGAGAAAAACTGCGCTTAGGTAGAGTAGCGGGGCCTTTCCCCCACATCCCGGTACAGGATTTTCTTTGCTCGCCTTTAGGAGTGGTCCCAAAGAAAGAAAAGGGTGAATACAGGCTCATACACAATCTGTCAAAGCCTAAAGGCTTATCATTGAATGATGCGATTGATGAGTCCATTTGTAGTGTGAAGTATGCGTCCTTGGACCAGGCAGTGGAAATGTTGAGAGTTTTGGGCCCTGGGGCACTAATGGCAAAATCAGATATTGAGTCAGCATTTAGACTACTTCCAGTACACCCAACAGATCAACACTTGTTAGGTTTTTCATTTGAAGGCAAATACTACATGGATAGGTGTATGCCCATGGGTTGCTCTATCTCATGTGCTTATTTTGAAACATTCAGCTCTTTCCTGGAGTGGGTCCTGAGGCAATCTACGGGCCACCAGTATGTCATGCATTACTTGGATGATTTTCTTTTCCTCGGTCCCGCGGGCACTCAGGAGTGCGCGAGGGCATTGCAGGAATTTTGCGTGGTCATGCGTGCTTTTGGGGTCCCGCTCGCGCAAGGAAAAACTGTAGGGCTATTGATATGTCTGAAATTCTTGGGAATTGAGTTGGATTCCAGGGAAGGCTGTTTTAGGTTACCCAAAGAAAAGATTGAGAGGTTCAGGGCGACCCTTGAACTATGTTTGCTGAAAAAGAAAGTCACTTTACAGCAGTTGCAACAGACAGTTGGCCAGTTAAATTTTGCCTTGAGGGTCATACCCATGGCACGCCCATTTTCCTGCTCCATTGCGCAGGCCATGAAGGGCCTGCGGGACAAACATCATCGCACGCAACTGTCAGTCGAGGTTCGCCAGGACATGCGGATATGGATTGCATTCCTGGAGGATTTCAATGGCAGAGTACTGTGGGGTGCCCCCACGCTGACCTCAGCAGAGTTGGGACTTTGGACTGACGCTGCCGGCAGTCTAGGGTTTGGCGCCATACTTGGCAATAAGTGGATGGCCCAAAGAGAGCCCAACTGGTGGGAAGAGAACGGTTTGACAGCAAACATTGGGTTCCTGGAGCTGTTCCCAATCTGGGGTGCGTTAAAGGTATGGCCCGAGCAATTGGCCAATCGATCGGTCATTTTCTGGTCGGATAACATGACCGTGGTGGAATGCATCAATCAGCAGGCAGCACGGTGTAAGTTCATACTGCGCCTGGTAAAAGAGATTGTGCTGAGTTGCATGAAATTTAATGTACATTTCAGGGCCAAACATGTTCCAGGGGTCTTGAATAACGCAGCTGATGCCCTTTCTCGCTTTAAGATGCAGGTATTCAGGGAACACCTACCGGCTGCAGAGGCCTCCCCAGCTCACTTCCCATTGAAACTTTGGCAGATTGGTGCCCCCAACTACATGACCTCGTGGCAGCCAGCCTAGCTCCCAGGACCAGGACAGCTTACGGAGGGGCGTTCAGGTCTTACTGTGCTTTCCTGGGTCATGATTGGGAGGACAGATGGGATCAGGATGCTAGTTTTAATGGGTACATGGACACATTACACAAGGAAGGGCGCTCAGCGGCGACAGCCAGCAGACATAAGGCAGCAGTCTCCTTTTTCGCACAAGCAAGGGGAGCCAGGGATCCGACGGACAGCTTCATAATACAAAAGACCTATTGGTCTAGAACGGTTGGCAGCAGTATTCCTCGCCCTGCCCAACACATGCAGTTCTTCGGGAGAGGTGATATTATTCAAAGCTGCCTTCTCCCTGGCCTTTTACGGGGCTTTCTGAGTAGGCGAACTAGTTGCTAGCAACAAACTTGACACGATAGGAGGTCTTCAGCTGAGTGATACCAGTATACGGGGTGACACAATGCACGTCACCATCCAGAAATCCAAGACTGATCAGGAGGCCAGGGGGGAGAGTTTGGTACTGCATCGGGCACCGAATAACCCGTGCTGCCCGGTGTCCAATGTAGAAGCGTTAATCAAGCAACGAGCAGGTGAGGCGAGGGGAGCATTGCTAATGCATGCGGATGGTACCCCTCTGACCAGGTTTCAGTTCCAAAGAGTCTTAACTATGTGTATTGCCAAGGCAGGTTTAAACCCCAGGGAGTTTGGGACACATTCTTTCCAGATAGGGGCAGCCACCGAGGCCACTGCGAGGGGATTGAATGTCAATAGCCAGTCAGTCAGTCAAAATTCTTTATTGCGATAACTTAATATCATACAAAGACAATGGCATGAAATCACAAACAACAAATACCATGAGTAAAAACAGTTAAAAACAGTTAAAAAACATTTAAAAAGAAACATTTTAGTTAAAATCATTGTACACCATGTTATATTTCATTGATAAAATATTAGTACGAGGTACTAAAGTGCAAAGTGCTAAAGTGCAGAAAAAAGTGCAATTTTCCCATAGGTGGGTCCCCACATAGATATTAAAGTAAGGTAACTACAGGCCCTGATACACTATGATCTAGGATTCTTGACCAAAAATTACCAGCAGCCAGACTAGTTGATAAACGAGTCTGGGCTACAAAAGGAGGTAGGCGCATTTTTAAGTCTGATGTTCCTACTTCTTATAGCTCTCACCGGGAAACTTGCCACATAAAACATGATCCTAGGAGTTTGCAACATTTGTAAGTAAATAAGAGCAGGTCTGACTAAGATAAATCCTGCTTCCTTGAGTATAGGAACAAGAAACAACTTCCGGGCATCGTTATAATAACTGCAGAACATTATAAAATGCATTGTACTCTGCTCCGAAAAGAGATCACAAGAACAGGGCGGGGCCTTTTCAGGGGTGCTCCACACAGGAAAAGAACCCAAGTTAAAATGAATCAAATTAAGACGAAAACGGGTTAAAATGAACCTATGGTAGGGATGAGTCACCACGTTGAGGTAGTTGTCAGGACCACTAGGTATAGCCAGCAAAAGACTGGCCCTAACACAGGGTTTCTTTAGCTTAGTTTCTTCCCTCTCCAAAGAAAGGAGCTCCTTCATAGCCACCTTGGTATAAACGACGTCATTGGGTGTTATAGAGTCAGTGACCGAGTATAGTTCAGGCCTCCCCAACCTAGAAAAGCTATCCTTAATGTACATCAACCATCCGATCCTATGTACATTGTCTAGAGTCAGACAGTCCCTTATTATAGTATGATTTAGGGGAATTTCAGAATTAAGCCACATCTTAAGCCAGGCGATTAATGGTGCTGTTTTAATCAAATCAGCGATGTAGCCTTCCCCTAATTCCTGATGGACGGTATAGGACGGGGTTGACTGAGGAACACCCAAAACAGATCTAAAAAATTTGTTTTCCGCAGTCTGGATGGGATCAACTCTTTTATAACCCCACAGTGAGCCACCATATGAAGCTACTGAGATGCATTTAGCTTTATATATTTTACTGATAGCTGCAATTGGCCTACCCCCCAGTTTTTTTGAAAACCCATGGAGGGCAGCGGAAGTTCTGGCCAGCGTGGTTACTCTGCTTTTTACATGGGGACCCCAACTACCTTTCTCATCAAAGGTGATCCCCAGGTAGGGGAAAGAGGTGACACGAACAAGTTTTTCCTGGCCACAGAAAAAGGTTTTGTGGAAAGATTTCCTCGAGGCCCGGCCCATGAGCATAACCTGAGATTTTTTCGCATTTATTTTCAGGTCTAAGGAACCCATAAAGGATTCAAAAGCGTCCAAAAGCCGTTGAAGCCCCACCCCTGTTCGGGCAAGTAGAACCGCGTCATCCGCGTACAGAAGAACTGGTATGCCCTGTTCCCCTGCACGTGGGATGTCGCTTGTAACGCCCCTTAGGGCGGGCTCTAGAGCGTTCACATACAGCGTGAACAGTAGTGGTGCCAATATACATCCCTGTCGGACTCCCCTTTCAGATGCAAACACATCAGTGCACCTTCCGTTAGTGCAAACTCTAATTTTAGCAGAAAGGCCAGAGTGGAGGTCAGACAATAGATTGACTATGGATCTGTCCAGGCCCATGTCAACTAGTTTACCCCAGAGCTTAGATCTATTAACCATATCGAATGCAGAGGAGAGGTCCATGAACCCTAGGTACATGGACCCATCCTTGGCTCTGGTATAACTCTCAATCAATAGATGGAGGTTGAGACACTGGTCCAGGGTACTTCTCTTGGGTCTAAACCCATATTGCACATTGCTCAAGATATTATTCTCAGAGGCCCACTCATTCAATTTCGCTAATAGGACTCTCCCTAGAATCTTAACTGAGGAGTCTATCAATGAGATGGGCCTGTAGCATGCGGGGTCCTGCCTATTACCTTTTTTGAAAACAGGAATAATTGTTGATGTTTTCCATGACTCAGGAATATTGTCACGATTTAAGGCATTGAAAACCCTGCAAAGCAGTCTTGACCAGAAGTTAGGGAAGCATTTAAAGGCGTCAGCAGGAACACCATCTGGTCCCGGTGCCTTTTTGGTCAAAGTGCGATCAATAGCAACTAAAACTTCCTCAACTTCAAAGTGCAAGTGATTTCCTGGTATAGTAGTAGACACTTCCTGTGCACGATTCTCGACATGAAGATGGTCTGAGTATATGTCTCTGAAGTGTTTAATCCAATCCTCATCTGGGATATTGGTTTCTAGGGGAGAGTTATCCTCACCTGTAAGAAGGGGTTGGTTAACAATCCTCCAGAACTCACCACTGTTTTTTATTATGGCTGGATCTGTGAGTTGTGCCCACGCTTCATCTTTAAGCTGTTTCTTTCTAACTGCAATGGCTTTTTTATATAAAGCCCGGCTGGTCCTGATGAGGTCACGATCTTTTGGATCGGTTTTAAGAGCATCAAGCAGCGCAGAATGTGCTTGGGAGAAACTGTGATCAAACCATCTTTTAAGAGGTTTTATTTTAGGTTTACTGATCACAGAGAGCCTACCGTTTATCTTACAGCATATACTGCTAAATGCGAGGATCACATCCCCATCGTTAGCTTCATTAGATAGGCACACTCCAACCTCTTCCTCTGCCTCTAACAGAATTTCTTGAATGAAGGGTTCTGGGATTATACTGTCCCATTTCAGTCTACGTCTTTGGTCCTTAACTTTAAGTGGTCCATCTATATATATTAGACCATGGTTACGTCCTAAAAATTCACCCTCTACTAGGTCCAAAGAAACTGGGTTATGGTCGCTAAAGGCGGATACCACAGTTCTATACATTAAAACCTTAGATAAAAAACATGCAGAAATAAAAATATAATCAATGATAGAGCCATTGTCTGAGCCCTTAAAAGTAGGGGCCCTGCCCCCCCCTCCCCACAACTAGATTCGTATAGGTTCCATCTAGCGAGAAAGTTTTCAAGACAATCCCCCTGTTTGTTGTGCACCAGATGGACCATTGCACTGTTTGGGGGGGAATCTACGTCATCGCAAACACACGAAAGTAAACAAGGATGTATATTAAAATCCCCTAAGAAGATGATTTCAAATGCGTTAACATCTTCACTATAGACTGACAGAAAATCATCCAATCTACCGAGACTATATGACGTGCAATCGGCAGCATTGGAATTATAAAAATTAATAAACAAAATATTAGGAGAATCAGCTCGAGACAATTCAACAATAAGACAATGCTCAGATCCAGAGTCAAGTATCTTGAGGCAACCCTTGATGTCAAGTTTGAAGAGGCTAATCAGGCCCCCCTTCGCTCTTCCTGCTGAGCTAGCCACAGCAGGGATACTGAAGTAACTATAGCCATCAAGAGAAAAACTATTGTTAGTGTCCCAAGTTTCCTGTAAAGCGATAATGTTATACTTGGATATAAAATTTAACCATATTACATTATCTGCTTTTGTCTTAATGCCAGCGATATTCCAGGTAAGAAAGCTAAAAACAGGCACATTATTCCCAGACTGTACAGAATGTTCTGACTGAAGTCAATCATTGTGGTCCAAAAAGGATAGGGGTGCAAAACGATTGGACAGTAAGAGGGGTTGAGCAAAAGGATTCTGAAACCCTTGGGGTACTGGTTGATTCACAGTGTTGCGAGTATGTTCAAAACCCCATCTGTGGTGTAAATCAGAGTTAGAATCCCAACCAAAGGCTGGTGTTTTAGGGTATGTAACATTCTGTTGTTCACCATAAAAGAATTTTAAGGTTAATGGTACAACAGAGCCCTGCCTACGTTGTGGTGGGAGTAAGTTAATAAGGATATTAGGTAACACACCTGTGTGTGTAAAGCTTACTGCCACACAATCCCCCTTGAATTTTTTGGGGCGATTACCCAGCCATGAAACCCTCTTAGCGGTTTTGATCTCTTGAGCTAACTCCTGACCACCCCCTGGAGCTAATCTCATATTTGTTGTGAGCCACTGTAGGGCTTTGTTAGACAGGGAGGAAGAGGATTCCTCAATACCGGCTTCTAATGGTGGAACATTAGCCAGAACTAGGACAACAGGAGAAGCTTCAACTATAAATTGAAGAGGGTCGGTTGGCTGAGCATGTACAGGGGGTATCTCAACCATTAAAGGACCGTCCCCTCTGTTACTACCAGAACCGCTAGTTGTTTGGTCAGGAAGCTGGGGTGGTGGATTATGTGGGGCAGCAACTGTGTTCTCCCCCTCATGATCGTCATCCTGCCTGCTGTTATTACCCATGTTTGACACTGTTGTCATGACACTGTCAACACCCTCAGTTAGTTTGCTCATCTGCCCTCCCAATTTTTTAACTTCAGATTGAAGTTTGTCAATCTTAGAGAGCAAGGGCTTAACAATGGATTTAATTTTCATGTCTATTAACTCAGCAAGTCTGTCGAATAAATCCTCATCAAGACTGATGATAGGCTTGGCTCTTCCCCCTCCAGCTTCCTTAAGAGGAGCTTTTGGGGTGTTTGCCCTCTTCCTCCTAGTCCCAGATCTTAGTCCCCCCCGCTTAGGCGGGTTTTTAGTTTTCCCAGAATCCGGGCGGGAAGGTAGTTCAGTGATTGAAGTATCTTCATCTGTAGGGGATGCAAGAATTTCCTGGTCCTCATCACTGTCCGATTTATTTCCAAGGTCCACTATAAGAACCTCAGAACCAGGTCCAGATGGTACATTGCCAATCAAAGGGCCGGATTCCTGTGTTGTAGGACAGTTAAAACAAGCATCAGGGAAAGTCTGCAAGGACACTGAATCCTCAGGTGAAGGGGTTAAAGAGGGGGACAAGCAGTGTAAGTCAGGTGACTGACTAAGTCCCAAAGATTCTCTCCTTTGTGAGTTAATTTTTTCCACTGTTTGCACCAAATAGTTCTTCATGTTGTTAGCTTGTGGTACTGAACCCTTTTTTGACATTATCGGAAATATAGCAAGGTGCCTGGGCTCCTGAGGGTACACAAAGGGCTAAAGCAAACAAAACAGTCTTACTTGGTCCGTGGAATGCCTCGTGTGCCTCTAGCAGGGTTTCTGGCCCTGCCCCTGCCTCCTCCTGCCGATGAGGGCCGTAGAGGGCCCGCCCTTTGCCCGGGCTTCGCCCCGGGCGTCCCGCTCGCGTCCCGCGACGCGTGGGTGCTCCTCCTTTTCAGTGCCTCTGTTGGCGCTCTCTGTGCGCTGCCGCGTCACTCGAACGCGCCGCCGCGGTGCCTGCCGGGATTTGGAGTCTCCCGGAGCGGCGGCGTGGAGTCTGTGATCCCTTGACTCTTGGCGGTGGCGGCGGCGTGGGCAATGGCTTCAGCCTTCCTCGTTCGTCTGTCAGGTAAGAGGATATGACTCTCGGCGGTGGCGGCGGTTTGAAAATGGTCAATAGCATGAAAAGGATTGGGAGATGGTCTTCCAATGCATATAAGCGTTATGTGCGGTTGCACATGTTGTAAAGTCAGTCAACACCCCCTGATGCCTGCTTTGTCTATGTTTATCTTCTAGTTTCTCGGGCCTGTGACGCAGGGCGGAAACTTCTTCACGGTCATCGGAGCCAAGCATCAACATCTCGACAACAGCAGGAAGACAAAAGGAGGACACCTGTAGTATGGGTAGTCGGTCATTCTTATGTGAAACGTGCTAAACCAATTTTCCTTGCAGGAGAGGGCAGACGGAGGGCGTAGTGCGGGGGTCTCAATGTTTCCTTCCATGGCAGAGGGGGGCTTCACCTTAATCAGCTTAGGGGCTACATGTCAGAGTTACTCAGAAGACACACCTCACCGCCCTCAGTGGTAATCCTGCACCTGGGGGGGAATGATTTAGTCAACTTGGGCAGAAGGGCACTATTGGAAGAGATCATCTCAGCGGCAGGTTGGCTGGTGAAACTGTTACCGGATTGCACTATAGTGTGGTCACAGTTGATACTGAGGCTTCAATGGAGGGGTGGTGAATCAGTCAGGGCGTTGAACCACTCGGTAAAGAGGGTCAACAATAAAATAGACAAGCTTTTTCGAACTCCTCATCTACAGAATATACCTCATGGGTGCATTTGGGGGGAACAGTTCTACTTGCGGGATGGGGTCCACTTGACAGAGTCAGGGAATGCCCTATTGATAGGGAACATACAGGCATGGGTAAAAGGTTTTGCTAGGAGGGCATGACCTTTCAGTGTAGGCAGTTGGTGGGGCAGATAGTCGGTCAACTATGCTGGCCTGTGGCGGTAAGGTCATAATCGGTGAGCACCAATTTAAGGTCCTTAGGGGGCGGCACCATTAACGAATGGGGCTTCCCAGGGGGAGGGGCCAATGGTCTCTCCTAGAACTTCAGGGGCAGGATATCCGCTTGCTTGGAAGGGTGCGGGGGAGGGAGTCACGCTTTCCTCGGGCTGGTAGCCACCCCGTACCTACACTATGACGTCAGCAAACGGCGCGAGTGTAAGGGCCCTCCATTTGGTTAAATGGAGTTCACGGAGCGTACGAGGGCAACCAGGAGAGGGACGAACTCTCCCAGTAACCGGGCCCTTGTCGCGCATGCGCACTCAGACGTGAGGGCGTAGCTGGGTAAAGGATCTGACACCGGTTAACGACCTTGCCGTGGGACCAGAAATTATTAGAATGCAAAATTGATATGTAAGATGTTAGATTCGGTTAGGAAACATGCTGTATTAGACATTTGTTAAGGTTAGCCCATCATACCTGTCTAACTTGCTGTAAATCTAATGTCTGAATTTTGCATTTAATAATTATGTAAATAATGTTCTTTTATTTCATTTTGATTTTGTTTTATATTTTAATAAATACGGCCGGGGGGTCGCGAGACCCCCTGCCTTCCAAAGAATTCTGTTGTTTGATTGATAAGTGCTTACTACAGTTCGCATGATAGGGCGGGGGTGGCCGGCAGTCCCAGACCATGAGGAAATGGGGGGCCGCTCGGCCCCCACGCACACATGGCTGGGCCCGGCCCCCCTTTCATCCGTCCTGATTGGTCCTGCCGTTTGGCCCGGAAGCAGTTTTGCGCTTCCGGGTCAAGGGGGCGGGACCCGTGGCCAAGGGGGGGGGGGGGTTTAAGAGCCTGGGGAGCGCGGGAAGCGTCCTCTTTGTGCCCCGCGCTTCCCAGTCTGGCACCTTGCCCCGCCGTGGGGCTTATAATTTTCCCCACCCTCCATCCCTTGTAACAGAATTCAAGTTGAGGACATTGGTAGGTATCCTCTGAAACGCTTTTCCACGCTGTAGGTATATAATGTGTTTCTTCCTTAGGCCTTTTTTCCCGTTTACAGGCAATGTTAATGGTAATTTGCTTGATTGGTTGTGTTTTTAATATACATTAATCGTTTTCTTTAGGCCTTCTTTCCCTTCTTAGTATAATTGTCGTATTTATTATGTGGGTCAGGCGGAAAGGTCATAATCGGTGAGCACCAATTTAAGGTCCTTAGTGGGCGGCACCATTAACGAATGGGGCTGCCCAGGGGGAGGGGCCAATGGTCTCTCCTAGAACTTCAGGGGCAGGATGTCCGCTTGCTTGGAAGGGTGCGAGGGAGGGAGTCACGCTTTCCTCGGGCTGGTAGCCACCCCGCACATACACTATGACGTCAGCAAATTGTGCGAGTGTAAGGGCCCTCCTTTTTGGTTAAATGGAGTTCACGGAGCGTACGAGGGCAGCCAGGAGAGGGACGAACTCTCCAGGTAACCGGGCCCGTGTCGCGCATGCGCACTCAGACGTGAGGGTGTAGCTGGGTAAAGGATTTGACACCGGTTAACGACCTTGCCGTGGGACCAGAAATTATTAGAATGCAAAATTGATATGTAGGATGTTAGATTCGGTTAGGAAACACGCTGTATTAGACATTTGTTAAGGTTAGCCCATCATACCTGTCTAACTCTCTGTAAATCTAATGTCTGAATTTAGCATTTAATAATTATGTAAATAATGTTCTTTTATTTCATTTTGATTTAGTTTTATATTTTAATAAATACGGCCGGGGGGGTCGCGAGACCCCCTGCCTTCCAAAGAATTCTGTTGTTTGATTGATAAGTGTTTACTACAGTTCGCATGATAGGGCGGGGGGTGGCCGGCAGTCCCAGACCATGATTCGTTGTGCAGGCTTTTGTAAGAATCGAGTTGGCTGCTCTGCCGGCTGTATTATGACTCACACGCATATATAGGTCAAAACCTTTTTGTCATCTTGAGAAAATAAAGCACGTTTGTTGGCTAACCAATCTTCTAACTTTGTATTGAAACCTGAACTCTGCTGCACATTTCTAGTTGCCTACAACATTTCCTAGCAGGCTCTAGCTGCCTGCAAACACCAAGTTTAGGATTCTATGTTCTGATAAACAGCTGCTTATGAGTTATGCCCCAAAATCCTCCTTTGCTAATAATAGCTGTTGTGATTTCTATTGCATTTGAGGTGACGTCATCCACAATTATCTGGGGAGGATGTGGGTGTGCGCTTGGGTGTGCAGCACTGCCGCCATGTTTTATGTGACATTCAAGGTGCACTCCACTTCCTCAAGTACATAAAGAATGTATGGGATGTGTAGAATTGTGTCATCAGCACAATGACGTTCTGTTTACCAAGGACTCGCCTTGAAACTAAATACATAGTCAACTAAGTACTTAGTTGACCCATAGCTCTAAACTTACAGTGGTACATCTCTAGGCAGCTTGGGTGGAGCTGCGCTGGGAACTAACCACCGTAAGTAATTACGTTCCATTGGATTAGGTAATGTTGTAATACTTGTTATTTACAGCACTACAACACCAGAACTGCAGCAGTAAACACTATTTAGAAAAGCAAACGTGTAATTGGTAATTGGTTCACACGCACTGTCTTTCAATGTAGATAGTTCTCACAACCCAGACATCTGCCTGCAAATGTACCCCTCGCAGAAGTGATGTCTTACAGGTGCAGGCCCTGTGCAGCAGGGCTACCTTCACCAATGTTAGCTCTCAGGTAGACTCAGGCCCTACAGATGCAAGCCTACCTCTGATGAGGGGTCCCTCTGGTTACACAGACCTTTCATTTAACAGAAAACCATTTAATACAAAGGATTTGCCCCCAACACCCGAGAAAAGAACGTACAAGAAAAGCAAATCTGTGGCCACAATGTTTGAAGTATGTTTTCTAAGAACTACAAATACCTAGAAAAGAGAGCTATTAGCATCTCAATGTATCTGTTTCTTTGTCGTTTTTCGGTGCATTGGAGAGTGTGGATCAAGGAATGACTGCTGCTCACAGCCTGGCTGACCAGCAGCCGCCCTGCTCCACTCACCCACTGATGAGTGATAACAGGCAGTGGCGTGGGGGGGCAATGGCAGGCGGAAGCGCATAGGTATCCATAATGTCTCCCACATGCACACAAGCATGGTTTTGATAATGGTGCAGCAGCACCTGCATGGCTGCCTGCGCAGGGCAGTGCGGTGCAAGTACAGCCTCAGTGCCTGCAGCAGGGGCGGCTCTAGGCTCATGGCTGCCTGCGCAGGGCAGTGCGGTGCAGGTACAGCCTCAGTACCTGCAGGATCACCCGATAGCAGGAATTATTGCAAAGGTGGATGCAGGCAGGTCAGCTGTGCAGGCACACTCAGAGTGGAAGCAGCAACCTTCCAAAAGGGATGAAAAGGGGAATTTTCCATGTGTGTGGATCACGAGCCTGGGAGGATAGGCCCAGCAGGGTCCCAGAACCAGTAAGACTGAGGCTGTGTAGACAGGGACAGCAGGCATGGCTCATGGAAGGGCTCAGAGATCACAGCCCCGTGCAGTATTGTTGCAGTCCTAGAGTCAGCCGGTGATCCCCATGTCCCGGAGGCAGTAGACCCATCTCAGTCACCTCTGATATGTTGAAACGAGTCGGACAGATGAAGCCCCTGGACTAGGGCGGAGGAGCGCCGCCCCACTGCTCTCTCGCAGTGCAAGAAGCAGAAACATAAAATGGTAATAACTTTCAGTTATTACCATTTTATGTGTGGTTGCGGGCGGGCGGGTGGGCGGCGCTGCTCTGTGAGCAGGGCAGTAGAGGAGTGGTGTGCCCACACCTGAGTGCGCAAAGGCTGTTTAGTCGGCCCTCTGGGGCGGCCCAAACCAGTCAGGTGCACTCTGCCCCTGTCCATGCCGGCTGCAATGCAGCCTGCATGGAGAACATGGCCTCCCCATAAGCCCCTGGATAGGCGGCGTCCCGACCAATCACAACACTGCTTGTAGCATTGTGATTGACTTAGGAGAGGGAGCCTGGCTGCCTCCCTCCTGTTCCTGCTGGATGCAGGAGAGCAGGAGCAGAGAAAATGTGGGACTCGGCCGGCAGAAAGGTAAGTTAAATTTAAAAAAAATTATTATTATGAATAAATTAAGAGCACACAGAAGAATACAAAGTTACCCGGGGAGGGTGCTACAGTGTGGAGAAGGGAGTAGATGTAAAGGGTCAAGGAACTGGAAGGGTTCCCTTGTCGGAACTAGAGAGCCTCACACACCCAGAGCGTTAGGTGTGAAACACACCCTGACTGAAGGATGTCCAGTATCATCATCGGCTCACTGCTCCTCGTCAGACCGGCACTGCAATGTCTGACGGAGTGCCCAAAGGCACTCTTTTGGTGGAGTTCTTTTGTTCCTTGCCGATGGTGAGTGTGAGTGAGGAAGAGAGATAGTGTAGTCGGTGCAAAGTGAGTGAATATTAAAAAGGGTAGTCAGTCCACAATGGGTTTTATTGACGTGGCTGATTCCCTAATTAAAAGGGGTGAGAGGGGAGCTAGAAACTGGGGAGGTATACAGAAAACTAACTCAACCCCCTGGTGTGTTCAACATGTTTCTCGCCATCCGGCGATTCGTCAGGACCTAAACAAGGTACTACACAAGTAGACAAATGATTAAATGCTCAATCACGTAGTAAAAAGCAAATACAACCTCTCTGCGTCGGGTACAAGGAGGGCCAAGGGGTCCTGCTCTAATTAGGCGACCCTAAGGGAGAGTAACGCAGGCCTCGCAGCATGCTCCCGCGAGGCCAGCGCTGTCTGGTGGATGAACCTTAGATCAGGCGCTGGAAAGGCGGGACACCGACCCCTCACGCTCACGGCACCTGGTCAGGGTGCGGAGCAACTGGAGAAAAAAAAATATGAATAAATTAAGCCAGCAATCTGCAGTGAGAGCCAGAGCAGCTGTGCCCCAACACACAGACTCCCCCAACACGTCAGCGCGTCTGGAGGCAAAGTGACTCATACACCTACGCTTTTTATGCCATCATGATCTCACGTCACAGGCTGCAGCCTTTATTTTTTAATAAGACTCATGGCTTCACCCTCTAGCCTCACAGCATGCTGCATACCACACTGGGTGTGCTACAGTGGCGGCAAGTGGCATTAGGAATCTGTCATTCTGGTATGTGACAGGCCCGGTTCTAGGTTTCCGGATCTGGGTAGGGCCGTGAAGAAGCATGGGTGGGCCATGAATAAGCATGGGTGGGCCATGAAGATGAAGGGGGTTGCCTAGCATATCCCAGGCACCCGAAAGCAGACTCCAGACTTGGAGAATATTCTTGTAGGGAGATGAGGAGCATAGTCCACCTACTGGTAGGGTTGTGCCTACTAGTTTTACTCTGTATTTTCGGGGGGTTGTACCTATCACTTCTGCCGTCTCTGCCTCATCCTCTTTTCTCACTCCCTTACATTCCACGCTGTGTGTTTCACCCTCGTCTGCTGCCTACCTCATCCTCTGCTTCCCCCACCTCATCTTCTTCTCTCTCCACCTCACCCTCCTCTTTCTCATTCTCACACTTTTTCTCTCCAACTGTCGTGTTCTAATCTAGGACCCCGATCAATACTGTGACCTTATGCCCCTATACGGCTGTAATCCATTTATTCCCCTATAATGGCATAAACGATCAAGAGCGATATTTCAGAAACTCGTCTCTGGCCTAACACGATCAGAGTCACATTTCAGAATCTCTTCCTCTGCAGCTCATTAGAGCAAATGACACAGCAGAAGCCACTATCTAAGATTCCTAGATTACACTCCGAGTTCTTCAACAAGATAAAACTCAGCAACCTGGGAAAGCCCCGCTTGCTATGTTTTGATTAGTAATAGAACTCTAATGAGCACTGAGAGATGGTCACTTCCTAGTGACATCTTTATTGACGTCTTATGTCCAAAAACTTACGTCAAACCAGGCACCTTTCAGGTATAAATATTACCAACGTTGCCTTAAGCAAAGGCTGCCTCAACGACATTGATGATAGCTATAGTGTGGTGAATACAGGAGCAGAACAGCTGTCCCCTGCAGAGCCCAGCAGATGCAAGCTGCCCACGGACGCTGCCCCTCCTCCTCCTTGACGCGCTGAGAGAGACGCTGTCTTTTCTCCTGCAGAGAAAATCCAGCTCCGGCGTTTCCAGCCTACTCTTGCGAGTGGCTGGGATATCGAGTCCTGGAAGGAGATACAAGACCTCCAACATTCTATTCCAGAGGTATGGTGTTGACTAAACCCTTAGAGAGAATTCTTGAAGCAAACCTTGGCAAAACCAACTTAACTAAAACTGCTACTTACTTACTCCCTCCCAAGTATTAGGCTTAGGTCAGGTACACTGGGGTAGGCGTAGTTAGAAGCACCAGTTGAGTACGTTAGCTAAATGTATATATGAATTTATATATTTTATTCATTTTAACCATTGTATGGCTAAGAAACCATATCAATGCTTTTACAGTATTATTTCGCAATCCTCATTTTACTGTACGCACTTTTTATAATAACTAGTCTTGCAATTGTGGCAATTCATTTCTCTTGCATGAGAAGAAAGACTGTTCAATAAATAATACCTTTTATTGAAAACGCCTGTCTCTCTATTCTCTGCATCTTGGTGAAAGTAATCTGCACAACTGACTGAGTAAAATAATTGTCTATTGTTTCACACGACTCTAGAGATCGACTCTTATTCTAAGGAGCAAAGTTGTCATGTTTATGCGGTTGTTGGAAAACTGAATCCCTTCTTGTCTGTACCAGGGAAGCTGATCACTTCCTATTCAGTCAAGAAAGTTTCCAGTGACCTCTGAACTAGTTGGTAACAAACCCAATTAAGTTTAGCATAGTCAGTAGAGACCTGGAAGACCACACTTCTACGTCCATACTATTGTTTATGTTATTCCAATGCGCAGGGCCTCTTGGGAAAATAGGAACTACACTACATGGCGCCCAACGTTTGGTAAGGCGATAAAACTAACGCAAGACGTTAGAGTAATTCAGTCGTGCATTTTTCACACAGACCCCTTTCTACCGTGAATACTCCAATAGACGTCTGGAGTGGGTGAAACGTTAAAATCCGCCCAAACTTAGTAGGAAGAGATTCCTATGTAAAGCTCTGGTTTATTCAACGTTGAAGGAGACAGTGTTCCAAAATATTGTGCACCTAATCTTTGTCTCCTTGGAGACCTGCTTTGCAAACCTTGCATTTATACAATGCCAGGAGAAAACGGAACCGCTGCACGCGCAGTAAATGCGACTGAGCAGGGTCCCAACGGTGTTACATAAGAAAATCTATAACATCAAAACTTATAGAAAATGGACTGACCACACAAGGTGGCACAGTCGTCTTCGTGATAGAGGCACACGAATATCGGCAGACAGAGGTATTCTATTCTTGGATAAAATTTCCAGCGGCAAACGCCGCAACACACGAGTTCCACTATTACAAAATAGGGGATCCAGCGGAAGAGTATGCTCCTTTCGAGGAGATTGAAATCCCATTAAAATTCCAAGAGCATCTGCTCTGGTTTAAAGGCGCCCTAAAACATAATGATCATATTACCAGGCTCGGTCCACTAGGTAGACGAGGAGCAACGTGGCCGGTTCTAGCCAGCTACACACCACATCCGGACATTGCAAAAATGTCAAGAGAAGAACTCTTAGCACAGCTAAAAACATTAATTAAAATACATAGACAATTAGTCCAATATGTAATGCGGACTGCAACAGTCCAAACAGCTGTTAATGTTCCACAGCTGACCCCTCATCAGGGGAACACCAATGAAATTACACCACAGAACATACAGTCATGTCTGGGTAAAACACCCATAAAACGGGAACAAATTCCTTTCTGGTTAGCGCAGAAAATTACTCAAATAGAGGCAGTATTTCCGAATACTACCCCTGTTGAGAAACCAGGATCCTGACCATCTGCCTTCCAATGGGGGTAGCACCACACGTGGAGGACTGTGACACTTGGGGTACAGTCTTTGCTTCCATTTACATGAAAACACATGGTGTTCCGTCAATGGCGGTAATATCAGAAGTGCTAAAACAGATTCAGAATGAATACGGTCCAGAACCTGCTTTAACTCTTGGTATGAAATTACTGAAAGACTTCAAACAGGTCTCGGCTATATTACTAGCCAATATAAAAGGAGAAGCAGCATCTGTGGCGATCCGCCAGAAATTGAAGGAAACAGATATAACAGATCAACCAATTGAGCTTGCCAGAATTATAGAAAAATGTTATGAAGAACTAGGTAGAGACAGCTTGGGTGGAAAACCAGTAAAGCCCCAACTGCTCGAAAATCCTGAAAAAATATTTATAAAAAATATTTCAAACACTCCTAAAAAGAGCTGGGATGGAAATAAACAATCCACTCCCAAGGAAAAAGTTTTCCAGTCCAGAGGAAGGTCTCCTTGACGGAGGGAAAGAACTCCGACTCGAGAACACCAGTCTCCCCAGAGGGAGCCCTCTGAGAAAAGATACAACCTTAGAAATAGGGATAATTTGAAGAAGCCTGATAGATATCAAAGTATTGATACACGTCCCTCTCGATCTTTTTCGCAGAAATCGGAAAGAAGAGGACGGTCAGACCCAGGAGAGCACACCAAGTCCAAAGACAAGGAACCTGCTCAAAGTAAAAAATCTCAATTTCCAAGAAAGAAGGTAGCCAGTATTAGAGTAATCGAACATGCCGAGAATACTGAGGACACAGTTGAAAAACGGGGAGTGGGCACAGACAATGCTAGACAGTGCAGCAGAAATCACCATAGCTCGCAAGATCCTGATGAGTCATCTGGAGACAGTGGACACGAATGAATACATTCAAGTAGAAACTGCCGACACCAGAGTTAGCGAGCCCCATAAGATATACGAAATAACACTGCGTATAGAGGGTGATAAGACTAGGAAAATAAGGGGTCTATTTTGGGATAAACTCTCAAAAGGCTATGACATTCTGTTAGCTGAAAAAGATTGGCCCCCAGAGTTTGTCAGGGAGTGCCCTCGTGGCGAAGAAATGATTATGCCTGCCTTCTCGAATCATATTCCGATGCACAAAAAATATACATATGCAAGGAAATGGGCAGTGGCCCAGGCACAAGCATTATATAAAAATCATGTAGGATGGGATGAGGACTCTCCTCCTCACAAAATCCAGTTAAAAAATCAACTGACTGCACAAAGGCAGTATCCCATTAAGCAAGAAGCTAAAAAACAAATCAGGGAGATTTTAGATCAACTTGAATACCAGGGGGTGATTGAAACATGCACCTCTCAAATGAATGTTGCAAAACATTTGCAGTACAAAATTTCCATAGTGCTGCACTAATGAACAACATAGTTAGGAAAAAATATAAAACGACATTAGACATATCTAATGGTTTCTTTTGTCAAAATATTGCACCAGAAAGCAGATATTTGACCCCTTTCTCAGTAATGGGGTCGCAGAAAAATTTCTGTAGGCTCCCACAGGGATTCAAGAACAGCCCAGGACTATTTTCAGCCAGAGTAACAGAGTTACTACAAATGTATGATGATGAGGCATTATCTTATGTCGATGACATCTATCTAACAGACGACGACTTGGATACTCACTTGAAAAGAGTGAACACCATTATACTTGGGTTCGCAGTAGAGGGTTACAAATTCAACTTTAAAAAGTCTAAAATTGCCCATCTGACAGTATTATTTTTAGGATACGAGTTGTCAAGTGAAGGAAAAAGCCTGGCGGACAACTTCTTAGAGAAGTGCGCTGTACTCCAAGCACCAAAAACGCTGAAGAACTTACAATCGATTCTAGGCTTCCTGAATTTCGGTAGAACTTACATTCTAAATTATGCGGAGAGGGTTAAACCTCTCTACAAACTAATTAAACCTGATTTTAAACCAATCACTTGGACTCAAAAACACACAGAAATTTTGAGATCACTGCAAACAGACATGTTAGCAAAAACAAAATTAGATACATGTGACAACACACGCAATCTTGTAATCAAAGTAATCCCAGGAAGATGCGGATTCACGTACCTGACCTCTAATGAGGGAGAAAAGGTACCAATTTCAATTAAATCTCACTTGTACACACAAGCGGAAAAAACATTCAGTCCAACAGAAAATACTGTGAAAGCAGTAGAAACTGCATTAGCAAATGAACGAGAACTAGCACACAGCAAAAGGATTAATATCCTCACAGCGGAATCCGCCTTCGAGGCGCTATTCAGCCCAGTAAACCTGCCTACAGTGTCACTGGATCCGAAATGGATACAGTGTGTAGATTCTCTTGGAGCGGAAGATGTGAAATACTATTTCGCCCCGCAATTCGAAAAACTGAATGATTTGACTTATGAAGAAGAATATCCTCTGCCAATCGAACTTCTGCCTCTCATACAGTACGCCTGTATAATCTATACAGATAGACTTGCACAGCATTTCAACGTAGAGAACAAATCCTACGATGCAGCCTGTGCGATTGGTAAAAGTCGCTGGCAGTGCGGTAATTTCAGACCGAAAATAACAAAAACTGAATCAGTTAGAAACTGTTCGGCTCAGAGAGCTGAAATCAGATGTTTAAAGATGGCGCTTGAAAATGCAGAACGTGAATTCCCGACACTAATCGTGTGCGATTCGCATTTTTGCGTCAACTCTTACAATAATAAGTTGCAGAGCTGGATTCAAAAGGATTACAAAGATGACACAGGTTCCACAATCAAGCATAAAATGCTTTGGAAACAAATAGTTCTTTTACAGAAAGAACTACAAAAGACTCACGTGATACACACTCTGAGTCATCAACGTGATGGCGTTCACGTTGCAGGGAATTCATTGGCTAATACAGCCAAAGCGAAAGCAACTAAACCGGCTTCCGTAGCCACAAAAAAGCGTTCAGAAAAATACATAGACGGGGAAACCATGCTGGCAGTAAAAACGTCCGTAAAAGGCGACCGTGCAGCACTACCCGTGAACTATCCACTCAATTATGCATACGTAATTGATGCAAACTCCGTTCCTTTTGCTCGAATCCCTGGAGTGGGGGATAGGGTAATTCCAAACACGAACCGGAGAGGTTTCCTCACACAGGAAGCACATATGGGGTTGGGTCTGAGACACCAAACAATCAGGGACTCTCTGAAAGAATTACAATCAGAGTACTGGTGGCCGGGAATGAGCGTAGATATTCATGATTTTGCAAAAAATTGTGAAAACTGCAAAAGAAATCGCAGTGGAGAACCGGCCAGCGTAGTGTCAGGAACCCTAATAGAAAGCATAAGGCGATCTATTCGCATAATCAAAAAAGAGAAATGCGTCCCATTGTATATCATTCAAGACTAAAACTCACTTAAAAAATGTGGCCCCAGCGCTCGGCTGACGCCAGAACGGTTATAAAAGATCTGTGAGTCTTTATCGGCACATACGCAATTGCCATGTGCCATTCTGACCAGGGTCCTGCTTTCAGCTCTCGAGCTTATAAGGAGGCCATGGCCAGCATGGGCGTTGGCTTGCGGTATTCTTGTCCGTCACACCCCGAAGGGAACAGTGTGGTAGAAAGAAAAAACCGGGACATAAAGCAATCTATAACAGCGAAGGTATTAGGTTCGGGTGATGGGTGGGTCAAACATTTAATAAGGGTCCAGTTAAGTCTTAACAATTTGCTAAGACATTCTCTAAAAGGTTTCAGCCCATACGAACTATTGTTCGGAACTAGAATGTACATTCAGGACTTAGATAGTCAGGTATCAGTGGTAAAAGATAAGAATACAGACTTTGACATCAAAGACCATTTGGCTGTTTTACAGGACTTGAATGAAACAAGAAAATCCTTAAGCAACATAAAGTTAAAGCAACAGCCAACTACCACAGACGAGGCACCACCAGCCCCAGCAAGGCCTGTCTGGATTCCAAAGATTGGGGATCTAGTCAGAGAAAAAATAGCGGTGAAGAAGGAATTTGGGC
The DNA here is from genome assembly GCF_964263255.1 of Lissotriton vulgaris. Lineage (NCBI taxonomy): Eukaryota > Metazoa > Chordata > Amphibia > Caudata > Salamandridae > Lissotriton > Lissotriton vulgaris. Next base: position 240,054,973 of record NC_141697.1, on the reverse strand, counting down.
CTTCCTACAGAAAAGCAGTACCGGTCTTAGCAATCAACGGAACAAGATCAGTAGTACTACCACCCCTTGCTGGTCAAATGGAGAACAGAGTTGTATCAATCGACCTGGTAAAACCACAAGCATGTGGCCTATAATCAACAGTAGGCCCAGTGGACTCCCTAGAAACAACAGAATACCCAAACTTGCAACAATCCAAGAGGTTCAAACTGAAAGACTAATCACATTCGATAAGCCTGCAGTGCACAGAGAGGGACTACGCAATAATGCCATGGAACGCGTGCCTCTTGAAACACAGATTGAAACAGTTCGTCAAGAAACACCAGTCTACAATGATGTGGCATCAGAATGTGCTACCGAAAGACAAATTGAGAGAACAATCCCAGCAATTGACAGAACTGCCTCTGGCTACTTCATCAATTTCGATAACTTTTCTGAAGATCAAAACGACCCTGTAGTGATGCCAGAAACAAAGACTTTCAAAGAAAAAGCAACAGAACTCTTTCATCAACTCAAGGAAATTTACCTTGTTTCTCTATGGTTAGAGTTCTGGTTTGGTCTAGGTATATTTTTCCTCCTGCTTTGGCTCATCATGGTACTTTGTTTGGGAAAATTCATTGAGGGAAAATATAGTTCAATGGACACAGCAAGTCAGAAGATCAACTTAGTCCTAAAACCACACAGATCATCCCACGTGAAGAAAAGAGAACTGTCAACAGTAAATGTCACAGCCATTCCAATACCCGGCGGGGTAGTATGGGACAAAACTGACTATGAAATATATGGTCCGGTCGAAATCCTGAAATATCCTCATCAGTTCAAGGTTTCCTTAAGTGACTTTGTAAAACCAAGTACATTTTCTGATGATTGGGATTTTGAAAGTATTAATAATATGATGTCTTATTTAGTGTTGTCAGCAAGATTTACAGATCATGATTATTTACAAGGTTTGTCTAATTATGAACAGATGTATTGTTTCTCACATTATGGAGATCATTACTTGCATAAATCTGCACAACCTAGAAATGTTTTTAAATATAACCAATGGGAACATTGTGCTACTCCACCTAAAAGCAGTTCTAAAACATTCTATGAGAAATTTCAGTACTTCTCAGGGTTTAACACCAGTGATGCAGAAACGTTTTATTACAAACTGTTAGATAAAACAGGGTTGAAAACTATGCTGACAAATACTAAATTGATATATTCAGAAGCATTTTATGAAAAAATGATGACATTTGGTTTTGATTATTGGAGAAATAACATTGAAACAAAAACCATCTGGGGTACAAAAGATTGGCAGGTACAAGGCATAGAAGCATTATTTCGAGCCTGCATGGTCCCAGAACAAATAATGTTCTTACATGACACAATTCACCAATCATCCTGTCTTGGCCTAGCTAAGATTAAAGACCTTAACAAACCATCTATTCCAAAGCCAATACCTGATAATGCAACTACTAATATTGAAATAGACGTATCCAAAATTTTACATCTAAACAGAACACATCCTGATTGGAAAAAGTGGTTAATCTGGCCTATTGACACGAATAGCTGTCAAGATAGATTCCTGAATAAAACACAGGGGTTAGCAATGACCAGACCAGACGCTAGATACTCCCAGAGACAACATCCAGGGATAGTAACAACATACAGTGTAGGGAAGCTGTGCCTTGAATGGCTAGAATCATCCACACTGGCTGAAATTAAGCAACACTTATCTTTACTTAAACATGGTGCTGATTTGCGTGATTTCATTCTGGGACCACGCAAACAGCGTCAAAAATGTTTCATAGCGACCAGTATATATGCGGCTTACAACGAGGCTTGGAAAGTCACACAAATTGAAACAGCTGAAAAAATACGAGAAATTGATCATATTAATTTGGAAAAATCACTTTCTGTAGTGGACAATGGGTTAATGACTCTGTCCACCAGAATATATTCACTGGACAGTATTGTATCATCTGCCATAGATATAATAGACAAAGACTGGAAAGGGGCGACCAATCGGTCCCCCCGAACGTATGGTGGAGTACCCCGATCCCCCCGGGAAGCCATTTTGGGCGGGAGGCGCGTCTCGGCTGGTATGCCCGAAGCGGCGTAGCCGGGGCGCGCTTTTTCCCGCCCAAGAGTGGGTTGTCCTAGACACCGAAGCCGTCCGCCACGCCCCGGGAGGCGGGAGGAGGCGGGTTCACGCCCGCCCAGAAGAAGAATAAAAGGAGCCACAAGCCAAGGAAGCATCCTCTTGTTCCTGTGCTCTGAAGCTGCACCTCCTCGCTGCACGTGAGCTCGAGACGGAACGAAGAGCCATTTTTGAATTTAGTAATTTTCTCTTTTCTCTTTCAGCATTACAAATCGGGTCAGGACCTTTCACCTACGTGGGAAAATGCCGGGCAAGAGAGTCGCAAAAAAGGTCAGCACCGACCAGATGCTCCGGATGTTGGTGAAAGACATGGCAGAGATGAAGAAAAAAATGGCGGCCAGGGACGGTGCGGGAAGGCCAAAAAGACCCAACCCGACGGAGGCCCCGGTCGGAAGAAGGAAGAGGGCCAGGAATGGGTCAAACGAGGACGAGGTCCCAGTTCCGGAGGCTCCCCCGGCGAGCCCTCCTAGACCAGCGGAGATTCCCGGGCCGGCTCCTGCCGAGGGCCAGCGGATCCCCGTTGTGGTTACCCCAGTGGACGAAGGGGACATGCCCCCGGAGTTGGCCGCCCAGTTGGCGGCATGGCTGGGTAATAGCAGCGGGCGTTCCGTGGCTCCGGGGGACACGGCCGAGGAGGCCAAGCAATTAATGAGGCAGTTGCGGCAGTCTCGAGAGGCCGCGAAACCTCCTTGTCCGTTTGTTTCCCCGCAGGCTCCAGTAGAGCAACCCGCAGCTGGCACGAGTTCGGCGGCAATGGCGGTTACAGCTTCTGGCTCAGGTAAGCAGCTAATGCCGATTGCGGGGAAGGGGTCTGTACCCTCGAGAAGGGAGAAATTGGCTCAGCATATCCCGATGGAGGTCAAAGAACGGATATGGGCTGAGAAATACGTAAACATGTTCTCCTTACTAACTGACCATTATGAGATTGAGCATGTGAAAGTTCAGAAGGAACTCATGCATCCGAGTGTTTGGCGCGCAAAAATGGCCGCCTTTAGAGTTGATGAGACGATAGGTAACTGGGGTAGAGCATTTGGCATATTCACTTCGATTATGGGGGAACGGAGACCTGATTTGTTGACCGAGTTACCTGTGTACCAGTCACGTATTATGGAATATTCTCAGACATATGTAGGCAATGAGTGGTTTTGTTATGATAATATTTTTCGTACGGCTAAAGAGTTTGATACGTGCCTGACGTGGGATTGTTACGACTCCATTTCGTGGCAAAAAATGGAAAAATCAGGCATGTTAAAGGCGCCATTGTTGGGGGGGGGCGGGGGTGAACTTTCCCGCCAACCATCCGGGGCGCCCTTTCGGTCAGGGGCAAGTAATGAGCATCACCCAAGGCCGAACGGCAATACGGGTAAAAAAGGGTTATGCTGGAACTTTAACAGGGGAAAGTGTACGAGGCCCCCAGGGGTCATGCAAGTTTGGCATGAATGTGGGGGGTGTGGACAGTCTTCGCATCCCGAGACCATGTGCAGAGCCAAAACAGGTGATAATGGTAGTAGGGCAAGCGCCAAACAGGTCTGACATAGTCCGAGGGGCGGCTTTACCTACACCGGTTGATACCATGGCAATGATTCCTTGGCTCAGCGAATACCCTGATCATGTCTCCGCTGGGGTGTTGCGAGATGGTTTTTCTTACGGTTTCCGCATCCCGGTGGGGAATTTTCAGGGTAAAGCACAGTGTAAGAACCAACTCTCGGTCCTGCATAATACGGCAGTGGTGCAAGCGAAGATTGGGAAAGAAGTAGCCCGGGGTCGGGTGGCGGGACCATTCAACACGCCACCAGTTCCTAATTTTGTTTGTTCGCCATTGGGAGTGGTCCCCAAGAAGGACCCGGGTGAGTTTAGACTGATACATAATTTGTCAGCCCCGAGGGATTTGTCAGTTAATGATGCAATAGACCCAGAGCTTTGTTCGGTGCGGTACGCATCCTTCGATGATGCGGTCGCCATGTTGAATCGCCTGGGGCCCGGAGCGCTGATGGCCAAATCTGACATTGAGTCCGCGTTCCGGTTGCTCCCGGTACACCCGGACGATCAGCGTCTCCTGGGCTTCATGTTTCAGGGGCGCTATTACATGGATAAATGTATGCCAATGGGCTGTTCCATATCGTGTGCTTATTTTGAAAAATTCAGTTGTTTTCTGCAATGGGCATTCACAAGGATCACGGGTTTTCAGCATGTCATGCATTATCTAGACGATTTTCTGTTTCTGGGGGCAGCCGGGGACACAGAATGTGCACAGGCTCTAAAAGAATTTTGTGATTTGATGAGTCAGTTTGGTGTGCCACTGGCGCCAGGTAAGACTGTGGGGCCCTCAACTTCACTCGAGTTTCTTGGAATAGAGCTCGATTCCGAAGAAGGTTGCTTCCGTTTGCCAGTAGAAAAAGTGCGGAAATTCAGGGCTTCGCTTGAAGCATGTATTAGAGAAACTAAGGTGAACTTGCATCAATTGCAGCAGACTGTGGGGCAGTTGAATTTTGCCCTTAGGATAATGCCAATGGCCCGCCCCTTTTCCCGCTCGATTGCACAAGCCATGGTCGGTCTTAAAGAGGGGCATCACCGCACGAGGCTCTCGGCCGAGATTCGCCAGGACATGCGCATTTGGTTGGCATTCCTGGCGGACTTCAATGGTCGGGTTGTCTGGACGAAGCCGGCGGTGTCCTCCGAAGAGTTGGGGCTGTGGACAGATTCGGCGGGGAGTATAGGCTTTGGCGCCATATTTGGCAATCACTGGTCGTCTCAAACGTGGCCGTCATGGTGGCACGAGGGTGGGCTAACAAGTAACATTGCCTTTCTCGAACTGTTCCCTATTCTGGTGGCTTTGAAAACATGGCCTGAGGGGTTTAGGGATCACTCTGTGGTGTTCTGGTCTGATAACATGACCGTGGTTGAGTGTATCAATAGTCAGGCAGCACGATGCAAATGGATTCTGAGGTTGCTCAAAGAAATTGTTTTACTATGTATGCAATTGAACGTGCTCTTTAGAGCGAGGCATGTGCCAGGGGTACTGAATCAGGCTGCTGATGCGCTTTCTCGTTTCCGTATGCAGGCCTTCTGGGGTTTTCTGCCCACAGCGGACCCGGTGGCGGCACCATTTCCCGAAGCTCTCTGGTCTCTCGGTGCCCCGAACTACAAAACCTTGTGGGAGAGAGTTTAGCACCCAGGACAAGGAAGGCATATGAAGGGGCGTTCCGTTCCTATTGGTCCTTTTTGGGTTCTGCTAGGGGAGAGCTTTGGGGTCAGGAAGAATTTGTCATAAAGTTTTTACTGTCTTTACGCAGGGCAGGCAAATCGGTGGCCACGGCCCAGAGGCATCGGGCCACCGTTTCCTTCATGGCGCGGGCTCATGGTATCGAGGACCCTACAGCGTCTTTCGTGGTACAGAAAGCGCTGCGTGGGTGGCAACGCCTTGAGGGTCGCAGAGTAGATGAAAGGCACCCGATAGGTCTGGATAGGTTGGCCCTGTTACTGTCCGTACTCCCTGCTACATGTTCATCCCAGTCGGAAACAGTGTTATTCCGGGCCGCTTTTGCATTAGCATTTCATGGGGCTATGCGGGTAAGCGAACTGGTGGCAAAAAATAAGCAGGATACGGGGGGTGGACTGTGCCGAGAGCACATTCAAGTAAAGGGGGAGACGATGATTGTCTCGTTTGTCAGGTCCAAGACCGATCAAGGCGCGATCGGGGATAGTGTAGTAGTCCAGCGGATTCCCGGATCTCCCATGTGCCCGGTTGCATGCGTTGAGGAGTATTTGGCGCAGAGGGCGGCATCATGGGGAGGGACCTTGCTGAGGCATGCAGATGCCACCCCACTGACGAAGTTTCAGTTCCAGCGGGTGCTTGCAATGGCAATTTCGGCCGCGGGCCTGAACCCGGGCGAGTTTGGGACTCATTCCTTCCGGATAGGGGCTGCTACAGAGGCTACAGCCAGGGGTCTGAGTGTGGAAAAAGTGAAACAGTTGGGGCGTTGGTCCTCGAATTGTTACAAAAGGTATGTGCGGTTGCACATGTTGTGAAGCTGATATCATGTACTCACGCTTCTTGTTTTTGTTTGGTTACAGTTTCGCAAACCTATGAGGCGGGGCGGACTGTGCAGTCGGCCCGACACCTGGGAACCAGCGGTCAGAGATCACCGGCTGAGGAAAGAGTGGTGTGGGTCGTGGGCCACTCATACGTGAGGCGTGCCGGGGACGTATTCAAAGCAGGTGACATGATTCACACAGCTGGGGAATACGGGTACAGGGTGACCTTCTACGGAAGGGGCGGGCTCTGTATTGACCAGCTTCAACCTTTTCTTGAGGGTTTGTTAGGGCGGACAAGGTCACCGCCATCTATAATCATAGTACATCTTGGGGGCAATGATTTGGTGACCACTGGTAGACGACTACTTCTCGAGGCGATACTATCCACAGTAAGTTGGTTGGCGAGGAGGGTTCCAGGGTGCACGATTGCATGGTCCCATATGATTCCACGAAAGGTGTGGCGGGGGGCTAATTCAGTGTCTGCTATAAATCATTCTGTGAAAAAGATTAATAACAAGCTTGGTAGACTGTTCCGTACCAGTACATTGCATTCGATTCCTCATGGTTGTATCAGGGGGGACAATATGTATCTAGAGGATGGGGTCCATTTGTCCCGGGTGGGGAATTCTTTACTCATAGGAGACCTCGTAGCCTGGTTAAGGAGTTTGCAACATGACCTTTAGGTAGGAGTTTTGTGGGGGGTCCGGATAGCCGGTCAACTATCCGGCCTGTGGCGGTAAGGTCATGATCGGTGAGCAGTCATTGGAAGATCCCTAGGGGGGGGCGTCACCCATTACGGATGGGAGCGCCCGGGGGAGGTGGCCATTGGCCCCTCAACGGGGAGGCGGTCCCTTCTAAAGGACGGGACGCCTAAAGGAAAGGGAAGGCGGTCAAGGCCCCTCCCTAGATAGGAGGGGCTACGGGCCCCTCCTGGGAATTTCCCGGGGCCAGGACATCTGCGACGGCAGATGTGGTAAGTTGTGTAGGGTGGGGAGGGGGGTCTACGCTACCTTCTAGACACCTCACACGAGTCCTCGGACGACCACGTACATGGCGTCGAGTTAACAGGGGCCCCCGTCAAGACAAGGGAAATTGGTATGGCACACGAGGTGCAGTCCTCTGTGCGGCCGCCCCTCACAAGTGAGGGGGGAGTTCTGGTTTAGGGATCTGACACCGGTTACGACCTTGCCGTTGGCCCTTAACGTTAGGATGTACAATTTCAATTTGAAATGCATTTTTGTAAGGATGTTAGTATCGGCTAGGAGAACCTTTGTATTAGATATATGTTAAGGTTAGCCAAACATCGTAATGTGGATATGAAATTGTACATGATATGAAACTGTTATTTTAATGTTTTGATTTTGTTTCATATTTTAATAAATACGTCCGGGAAGGGTAACTCCCTTCCCGCCTTCCAAAAGTTCAAGAACTGTTTCCGGTTTCCCAATTCTTGGGGATTGTGTTGAGAGGGGGTGGCGGGTATCTCAGCCATATTGCTAATGTTACAGCATGGCCAGTCACAATTGCGTTCTATTGTACAGTTAGGCTGGACGCTGCAAAATCTTCGTTCAGGCTATGTGCCTTGGCGTTTAATCAACACAACGTCATTGTTTTCCATCTTTAACCTTACTGATAAACAAATCAGCTTGGCACAGAAAGGAGCAGACTATACAATCCCGAGCATCGAAAAACTTGAGAGATTACCTTTGACAATGTCAGAAAGTCCTGTCATTGAATGGATAATACACAGGATTATCACAATTCCGACAACAACTTTCCGATTTAAAAATTGCCTTGAATACATACCTACTGGCCAGTATGAACGATTGGGTAAAGGATACATTAAGTTAGCATGGAAATTACCATACACACACACATGCTATAGTGACAGCAACAAAAATGTATTTCTTAGTGGTGAAAACTGCAAACATTCACTAAGCGGTATACTTTTGTGCCAAGGTATTAATTTACACGGAGCCTGTGAAGGAAATTCAAACAACCTTTTATGCCACCAATATGTCACACCTGCAACACAGATAGAGCCTTTATTTAAGCAGCTCTCGAATGGGAGTTACATTCTAATAACGGATCACAGCTGTTATGGCCTTTAGCCAGGAAAAGCATATCTCGTAAGCGTAACTTCCATGGTCAAATGCTGTATGCAAGCATTGTTTCCAAAAGGCCCTGGAGACACTGAGACTCCCATATGGCCTCATTTGAACGTCTCTTCTATACGAATTGATACTTTAAGCAGAATGAAGTCTGTTCTTTTGCAGACAACAGTGCCCATCACGTCATCAAAAGAGACGTTTGATCTCCTAGTTGCAAGGACAACATCAGAGATTCATGACCTTTTATCAACAATCCTTGGATTGGCCAGGCTGAGAGATCTGAACATGACCTGGTTTCTTTCATTCAGACCGATATGGCAGACCTGCATCTTACCTGTGCTTCGATGTATGCTATGCGGAGATGAGTGCGTGTTGGACATCTGTCTTGCACTTCCATCAGCAGTACCAATGGATATCGATACTTTGCTAAGTCCTATAACGGCTCACGCATTGTGTTGTCCCCAGCGGCTACCAATCCTGATGACGGCATTAGTTGAGACTCCTGTACTATGACTAGGTGGTGCAGTGGAGCGAGAAATAAAAGCAACATCACCCAGGTACGACCTTCTGTGAGCATTGCTGATCCAGACTTTGATGATAGCAATCATTCTCACACCTGCCAAGTTACAGCGTTATCGAACTTGGTCGAACTGTCACCTGATTTTGTAGACCAATTTTTTGAGAGCCTGTCTGATATGATGTTCTCCCCTGAACAGAAACAATAATTTTGAAAAGCATTCCGACACACAGCGTTCCCATGAACTCTGAATTCGGCCTTCAGTTTTGATCAACAAAAACTGCTGAAAAGCGTTGGAACTCTATTCCCTCGTTCACCAATTTTTTTTTTAATTCAACACTTTTTCAAAATATTTACCTTTTTCTGGCACGAATTTCTTTGCTTAAAGAACAGAACTTCTATTTTTAGATCAATCTAAAGACATAATAACTTTGCATCAGCCTCTAGCACATTTTACAGCAATGCATTTATATGTGATGAAATTATCTCGCACTTCTTTTCTGTATTAAGAGATATTTCATGTGTAATTTTTTCGCAAAATCGTTCACTGATTACATATGCTATAATTTTTGAATGATTTCTATGCTTAAAGACGTACAGTACCAATATTACCATGTATTTCAAATACGCCATTTCAAATGCAAATATGTATTTTGGGGTGGGTAATGTTACACATGCATCTTATTGCTATTAGTTTTTAGTAATTTGATGGACTTAAATTAGTGGAGTGGGTGTCGCGTTCTAATCTAGGACCCCGATCAATACTGTGACCTTATGCCCCTTTACGGCTATAATTCATTTATTCCCCTATAATGGCATAAACGATCAAGAGCGATATTTCAGAAACTTGTCTCTGGCCTAACACGATCAGAGCCACATTTCAGAATCTCTTCCTCTGCAGCTCATTAGAGCAAATGACACAGCAGAAGCCACTATCTAAGATTCCTAGATTACACTCAGAGTTCTTCAACAAGATAAAACTCAGCAACCTGGGAAAGCCCCGCTTTCTATGTTTTGATTAGTAATAGAACTCTAATGAGCACTGAGAGACGGTCACTTCCTAGTGACATCTTTATTGACGTCTTATGTCCAAAAACTTACGTCAAACCAGGCACCTTTCAAGTATAAATATTACCAATGTTGCCTTAAGCAAAGGCTGCCTCAACGACATCGATGATAGCAATGGTGTGGTGAATACAGGAGCAGAACAGCTGTCCCCTGCAGAGCCCAGCAGATGCAAGCTGCCCATGGACGCTGCCCCTCCTCCTCCTTGACGCGCTGAGAGAGACGCTGTCTTTTCTCCTGCCGAGAAAATCCAGCTCCGGCGTTTCCAGCCTACTCTTGCGAGTGGCTTGGATATCGAGTCCTGGAAGGAGATACAAGACCTCCAACATTCTATTCCAGAGGTATGGTGTTGACTAAACCCTTAGAGAGAATTCTTGAAGCAAACCTTGGCAAAACCAACTTAACTAAAACTGCTACTTACTTACTCCCTCCCAAGTATTAGGCTTAGGTCAGGTACACTGGGGTAGGCGTAGTTAGAAGCACCAGTTGAGTACGTTAGCTAAATGTATATATGAATGTATATATTTTATTCATTTTAACCATTGTATGGCTAAGAAACCATATCAATGCTTTTACAGTATTATTTCGCAATCCTCATTTTACTGTACGCACTTTTTATAATAACTAGTCTTGCAATTGTGGCAATTCATTTCTCTTGCATGAGAAGAAAGACTGTTCAATAAATAATACCTTTTATTGAAAACGCCCGTCTCTCTATTCTCTGCATCTTGGTGAAAGTAATCTGCACAACTGACTGAGTAAAATAACTGTCTATTGTTTCGCACGACTCTAGAGATTGACTCTTATTCTAAGGAGCAAAGTTGTCATGTTTATGCGGTTGTTGGAAAACTGAATCCCTTCTTGTCTGTACCAGGGAAGCTGATCACTTCCTATTCAGTCATGAAAGTTTCCAGTGACCTCTGAGCTAGTTGGTAACAAACCCAATTAAGTTTAGCATAGTCAGTAGAGACCTGGAAGACCGCACTTCTACGTCCATACTATTGTTTATGTTATTCCAATGTGCAGGGCCTATTGGGAAAATAGGAACTACACTACACAACATATCTCTTCCTTTCTCCTTGACTCACCCTCTCACATTCTCTCCACCTCACCCTTCTCTTTCCACACCACCTTCCTCTCTAACTCCACCACACTATCCTCTCACTGTGCATCAACCTCCTCTCTCTCCACCTCAGCCTCCTTTCGCCACCACACTCTTCAATCTCCGCCTCAACTCCCTGTCGCCACCTCGCTCTTTTCTCTCCACCTCACCCTTCTCGCTCGGCCGTTCCCTTCTTTCAATCTCTGCCCTATCCTCCTCTATCTTTCTGACCCACCCTTCTTCACTTCACTTTCTTTCCCCTCTTCCTTTCTATCCTCCCTCTGCCTCACCGTCCTCTCTCCTCAGCTAACTCTCCTTCCCATCACCCTCTCCTCTCACCACCTCGCCCCTCTGTCTGCGCCACACCGTCTCCTGTAAGCATCCCCTTCACTGCTGCTGCATATGGGGTAACAATGTTGTGTATTTAAAGCAAGCTCGAGCTGCTACATTAAAAGCATGTGAGTACACTTGTGTTCTCCAGTGGTAGCTCTCGACATGTACAGCAGCAGCATTAAGGCTAGGGTTATATAGAGCATGCTCATGAGCGTGCCAAGATCTACAAAGACCTGGGCGCCATGTGTGTTCTAAAGCGATAATAGGATAATAAGGAGCTGTGCAACTTTTTAAAATTGTGGATAGGGCCTATTGTTGTACATTTACTCCCAAAAAGTGTGATAATAATTGGAAGAGCAATCAAAGTTGGCAACCTGAGGAGAAGCAACCAAACATCAAATGTCCGTTTGTTTCTACCCGTAGCTGCCCACTTTGCCAAGAGTACAGCTCCTGATGTTGATGACTGGACTTCTGATGAGGTGGCTATTTTCTCAAAGACTATTTGGTTGTCAGTTTCTTGAGCAGAATGCTTATGAAGGGGAGCTAAGAGGAATTGTACAGCTTATGCATGTGCTTCAAATCTGAACTGTTTATCCTAAATTGTGACTGGCATGTTGCTGCCTCTTTCACGTTCTCTTCCTCTTTCCCATTAGTGTCTCCAGGTCCCACTGCCCTTTCTTTCTCTATCACTCTCCCCGCTTGTCCCTTCTGTTCTACCAATCTCCTACAGCCTCTTTACCTTCCTTCTCTGGTCCCTCCCTTGCCACTGTTCATTTTCTTATTACCCATCTCTTTGCCACCTTCCTTTGTCAGCATACTCACCCTCCAATGGGTCACCCTTTGCCTTCACCTCCCCACTCCTCTCCCTTTACTCACCTCTCAGTAACTCCCCTCTCAGTAAATTCCAACCTAGTGACAAACTCCTATCAAACACTTTGCTCATCATCCACCTGCCCAATCTTGCTCCATCATGCTACTTCCTCCATCACCTCTTTCATCCTCCTTCGACCACCTCTCAAAGCATCTTTATCGCCTTCTCTACTTTATGACAATCATGGCACTTCTACTCTTCTCTATTCAACTCTGTCAGTGCTCAATTAATACAAATATAAGTGCCAGAGCCCCAGATGTTCCTTAGGAGGACACTGCAGCTTGCACCACCTACGCCAAAAACCACTTTTAACGCCACCTACTCACCATTACACTCCTACAAATGTGGCAATTTGGACTATATAATTTGGCCTAAAGGTATATGAATGGCCTAGGCATGCTTGCATTATTATTATTCTTTTTAAGGGTATACTGGTTGTTGAACACTCTGCTCCTGTGCTCTCTTAAAATGTAGTGGGTTGCCCATAAATAAGTGCTGGTGTCATGATATTTCTTCTTTTCCATTCAACTCATTTTTTTACTCATATTTCATCCACCTCTTTCCTTGCCATTCTTTTGTCTCATCCTTCCTTTTCCTTACCCTCCTCTTTTCTATCCTCCTCTCTCCTATGGTGACCTTCATGTCTCATCTCTGTGCGTCTTCACTTTTCCTGCTGTCCAGCTTTTAGAATGCTTGATCATGTTTACTACCCTTTAGCCCCACAGTTGTGTAAACTATGACCCTGTGTTTTTCAGGACTTGTAATGAAAGGACATGACCACACCACATCCAGAGCTGCTAGTTACTTCATAGCCAATAACATTTAGAGGCCAAAGTGAATGATGCACCCTACCTTTCAAAATGCCCCAAAACATCATAGTTATTTGAAACTCAAATAAATGTGTTTGTTTAGATCAGGGACACCTGGAAGCTCAGAAATGTTATATTGATGTCAGGACATACAAGTTATTTACAGTGCTTGCTGTCCCACTCTTGTGTCCGAAATGAAAGGCGGAGTAGCAAGATCTGAACCTGCGAAGCCGCAGATTGTAGGGCAACTCAGTAGCAAGTATTTTAGCCCGTTATATTATCTAATTGGTTTAGGACCTGTAGCAGCAGTGGTATAATCAATTTCTAGCTAGTCATAAAGTCAAAAGTGAGAATTTTGGGGGAGTGAATAAATTCACAGTCACTGACACCCCAAATTGTGCTGCCTGTGCCTTAGGTTCCTTCAAATTATCTTAGCAGACCTGAATTTTGGGAGTAGGCAGGACAGCGGCAGCATACGTTTCACAATATACTTAAGTGGAAAGTATGTGAACGGGAGTGTGTTTCACACATCACATCTTGTATTCCACTGTTTAAAACCAAGGATGGTCACCAATGCATTGTTATTGGTATTTCCTTGTCAGTCATCTTTTTGAGATTTTCAAATCTATCTGCCCCGGACCAGGAACCTTTTTAGGTAATATCTCTTGTAATCTCCTCCTGATCCCTGAACCCTCCACCACTGGGAGTTTATCGTAGGCTATTACGCCCTTGCATGCTCACCTCAGCCACAACACTCTCTCTTTTCTCCCTCTGAAGACTCTAACAACCACTCTGTTATATCCTGCTCTTCCTCTATCTTTGTCCCTCCTTAGTGTTAGTGTCTGCTTGTCTATGTCATGTCTCTGTGATGCCATCCATGATTCTACCTGTTGCTGTTCAAGGGATTTATCAGTTACCTGGAGGCTGAGCAGGAAGTTATCTGCTCCCAGTGGGGTTTCTTACCATATTACATTCCTACCTGAATGCTGTACCTTCTATCTAATCTCAAGAATAAATATACTACATGAACATTACAACAAGGACTCATCATCTTTATTTTATTGAATTTAACACTGGCGACGAGGTAAAAAAGGATCCATTTAAAAGGAAAAGGACTTCATTTAATTTAAAAAGGACATCATTTCAACCAAAGACAAGAAGAGAAACGTTTAAAGTTACTTTCCTGCTTCTGGGTACCCCACCGGTGTCTGAATCCAACCGACAGCCTCAACCCAGAGCATTGGAATAACCTTTGCTGAAGTAATACTACTACTAAATCATCTGGCACTAGAGCAAACTTAAAGGACTCCCTGTTTTCATCTAGTGAGTCAGCGTTTTACGTGAGTAACGTTACTGCTGCTGTCTGTCCTAGGTGTGCCTGTGCTACTTCTGCAACCTCCTGTTTAAATGAAAGTGTGCCTGTGCTATTTCTGGAATCTGCTGTTTAAAAGATTGTCAGCTCACTTTGTGACTTCAGTTTATTGCCTGCGCAACTTGTGCCAACCTGCTGTTTAAAGGTCTCCTGTTTACAAAAGCGCTACTTACTGGGACCGTTACATCCTGCAATTAAAATTAAAGTCTGCCTGTATCAATCTGTGTGAACTCCGTGTTTCGGTACTTTGGAGGTTGTGCACTAGCAGTTTGAGTGAAGAGACGGCTATTCTACTTTGTTATTTGGCTTGCCGTGTGGCCTACGCTGAGACCTGATGCCTATTTCTGCCAACCACGTCCTGAGCATACTCTGCAAACTGTGCTGGAATTCACATGCCAGCGCTTGGCTCTACACCATTTGGGAGTCTGTCTACATTCCTGACTTCGAGAATTGGAACTTGATCTGCACACCATTAACTTCTGACATTACACTGCATTTTTGGATCTACAACCCGGGTGAGAAATCGCTCACCGGTGTTTGCTGCTTCATGATTTATTTATTTATTTATTTTCCTGGGAAAAAAGGGTGTTTTCCAACAAGGTACTGTTTGATTTTCTTTACATTTTCCCATGGAGATTTCAACAGAGCTGTTTGTGTCTCCCTTCATTCAAATGACAACGGTGACTACTTTTATTATTTGGATTTGTTATGTTTAAGATGTTGTGTACAATTTTGCATTTTTCCTAATTTATGCAATGTGTAGTTTGCGCTGTACTTTACCCTTGGGTGCATTTCTTCTAAGTACTGTGGTGTGCTAAATATTGATTTATATGCTCAATGCTTAGAATTCTGTTTCTAGGTTATGTATGTATGCTGTTACATGTTCTTTTCTGTGTGGATTTGCAAGTGATGCATTTTGAAATAATTTATTCTATTATTGCCTACTTTACTGGAGCCACGTTTGTGCTCAACCTTTGTTGAGGTGCTCATTTGCTTTCAATTTGGTGATGATTTGTAGGTGTTATGCTTATTGGGGTCATTTATGTGCTCAACTATGTTGAGGTGCTCCAGTTTGTTTTCATTCTTAGTGATGATGAGCTAGAGTGATGTTCAATTTTGATGTTTATTTCTGTTATGAACCACTTATAGTGCTCTATTGTTAGAGGTGTTCATGTGCTTGCTATTAGAAGCCAAAGGGGCTTAATTTTATTGTCATTTCAGATGAACCACTTATAGTGCTCTATGGTTGGAGGAGTTCATCTATTTACTGTCAGGAGCCGCAGGGCTCAGTTTTATTGCTGATTTTCTGTTACTTACTGCGAGGAGCTGCATGTTCTCAGTTTTATTCTATTGATAGAGAAGTTGCACATTTTCTGTGAAGAGCCGTTTTGTCATGAACCACTTTTACTGTGCTCTATGTTTAGAGGAGTTCATGTATTTACTTTGAGGAGTTGGGCTCATTTTATTGTACTTTATTTTGGAGGAATCGAAAATATTCGAATTTGAGGAGTTGATATTTCATTTTCTATCTACGGTACTGAGACATACTGTACCTTTACTCATTTGTATTGAGATGTTCAGTTTTCATTTCATTTAAGCTTACATTCTTTTGTTAGCTTACGGTGCTTGTACAACCTTTGTGCCTGCGCCCCATTGATATTACCTCTTCTTTCCATCATGTTGAAGAGGGTGTTTATTTCTGGTGCATTTATGTTCTTTCTTTCTTCTGCCTTTCTGCTTCTGCCATCTTCTGTTTCATCTTATTCATTTTTTCAATTAAAGGAGGGAGGTGTGTTATATCCTGCTCTTCCTCTATCTTTGTCCCTCCTTAGTGTTAGTGTCTGCTTGTCTATGTCATGTCTCTGTGATGTCATCCATGATTCTACCTGTTGCTGTTCAAGGGATTTATCAGTTACCTGGAGGCTGAGCAGGAAGTTATCTGCTCCCAGTGGGGTTTCTTACCATATTACATTCCTACCTGAATGCTGTACCTTCTATCTAATCTCAAGAATAAATATACTACATGAACATTACAACAAGGACTCATCATCTTTATTTTATTGAATTTAACACACTGTCTACAGTATGTGTTTCTTAATGCATCTGATTCCCTCTACTTGTCATTCCTGGCCCCTTCCTTTTTTAATCTCCTCTCCTCTCCCCTCCCACTCCTTCTTCCAGCCCCACCCTTCACCTACACCCAGGGCTTTAAGTGGAGCAGGTCCCTCATGGCCTCAGGCCTGACAGAAATGAGAAATTGGTCCCTATCAGGCCCTGTACTCACATACTTCACTTTACAGGTAAAAATAGAGATTGATTTCTCAGCATCAATATTGTCAACAGTGACTGTAAAAAACATTAAAGTAGCCCATGAGGTAGCTCCTGTTTACTTTTCATAGTTTCACTTCATTTACTTTCCTAAGAGTGTTCGCTCTTTCCAGGGTGTTGTATGTTTTTAGTTGTTTTCATGCACCATCTTACTCTTCGGTTGTGCGAACTGTGAATTGAGTTGCCTGTAGGTATCTGCGAGAGTTAAGGTTGTGGGAGGGTGTTTATAAGGGCCTTCATTGAGAGCACTAACGTTGAAGCTAAAGGTAGTGCACATTTCTGGAGGTGCCTGTCAGTAGGTCATAAAGAAGTTCATAATACGGGCCTCTCCAAAGGTCGCAGAGAGCAAATGTGATTGTGATTCTATTCAAAAGTGTGTGAAGAAATACTGAGTGGCCAAAAGTAAAGGACAATGCACTGCTTATAGGTGAATGGGTGTATTGTGGGTCTGAATGGGATGGCCAAGTGAGGGAGATGCAAGAAATGATGTGCAGAGAGGGTGAACTGAAAGGAAGGAAATACAAAAGATGTCAAATATGTAGATGGAAAATTTCAGAAAGATGTACACATTGACAGACTGCAGAGGAAAATAGTGTGAAGGGGAGAACAAGAGTGTTCGAGACACTCTGAATACCACTACCCTTCCATTGACCTTAGTAATGTTTAATTCAGAGACCCATTCTTTCAGAATAAAATTATTTCCAATACTAATTATTCACAACAGTATAATTTGTACTTATTTATCTGATACTCTTAACAAGCATTGGCATAGCCCAGAGGTCTGGCTTGCTTTAGGCACATGTATGTTTTTGCGTGATATGATTAGATGTAATAACAGAAATCTCAGGGGGCACTCAATTGATGATAATGAGGTGGCATGCTGCATGACGCACAGGATTTTAGTTTACATGTAAATGTAAAAAATGTAAATTGATACTTGTATAGCGCACTACTCACCCGCAAGGGTCTCAAGGCACTTGTACGAATACCGCTGTGGAACCCATCCTGGCTTTCCCTGTGAGGCGTCCACTCCTGGGCACCCCCAAGGTGGAGGCCAGGCATCCTTAGCGTTGTGGGGGCTGTTGTGAAGATTAAGCAAGCTATTGCCCAGAGTTGCAGAGTGGGACTCCATGATTGGAATAGGCACTGAGGCGAGAATTATCAGGTCCGTGGAATTTTTTAGCCCAAGACCCGCCGAGGCGGGGAATTGAACCCTGGTCCCGGGCTAGACCTCTGCATCAGGGTCTGCCGCTCTAACCATTGAGCCACACTTCTCCAGTACATGCTTAAAGCCGCACCCTTGATTTTATGGCCATGCATCTTGGAAAGGATTTATAGTTGCACTTCATTAGTCACATCTCCTTTAGAGATCCCCCTACCATTTTCAGCCCAGTTAAAGACATTCTAAAACTATTTATATGAACCCATGTCTTAGGAAACCCCACTCCTCCGTAGGAAGGCCTGTCCTCCGAAATGCGCCAAGGTAGATGTCTGGTATATATTACCCTCTACCATGAACCTATAATTCCTCCGCCAAAGCCATCATCAACAACCTTACCCCACTTGCAAAGAGAACCCTGAACAACACCAAAGCCTCTAATTGATTCTCATATATGCTAGTGTCAAAAGATACTATGTACAACAATCCAAATGTCTTTGGAGAGTCACTTTTAAAACCCTTCTGTTGTCCACCTAGGGCAAACTAAAAAGACTAGACAGAACGTCCTGCATACTTCCAGCAGCTGCATGCTCATGTAAATACCTCTAGCAACAGACAAAATAAACGGTGAAATTATCTAATTAGAGATTAATAACTCCTCCGTTTCTGGTCCTTATGCATCCAAATTTACATCATTCTCCTACAAAATCGGAAAATACCTTCTTGCCTCTCATTGCGTCTCCTCAATCAGTGCAGAACTCTCTAATAGCCTTTCTCTGGTTTCTGATTCCTTCGCTCACACCAAGCTGGGCTCCTCTTGGAGTTCTTTCTACTCTCACTGATATGTAATGTACATCATAGTCAGGTAACCAATCGCTCTTTTGATTCCCAAAGATCTTATTCAAGCCTTTCTCTCTTATTGGATGGGCCTCACCAACGTCTCATCAGAACGGGAATCATACTGAACTGCTTCAAAGGTTCACGTTAAGCTATTGAATGTATGACGTTACAACGCATACATTTACAACGCATGCCTTTACAACACAGTTTTTATACCGCAATATCCCTTACAGCGCATACATTTATATCGCATGCCATTACAAAAAAAATGTTAAACTACATTTACAACACATTCCATTTCATCACATTATACCTTTACAAGGCATACCATTACATTGCATTTAAGGTAAGTGTTGGATAGTGTAGGGGTAAAAATTACTATTCTAACTCCATGGGGTGCAACAGTAGGGTATAGTGTTGGATAGTGTAGGGGTACTATGCATTATAGTGACATGCATTGTAGTGTCATGGGTTGTAGTGACATGCAATGTAATGGTTGCGTTGCAGTGACATGCGTTGTAAAGGATGTTGCAATGTAATGACTGCATTGTAAATGTAGTGCGATGTGATGACTGCGTTGTAAAGGTTGTTTCCCTAAGCTATCAGTTAAAAAAAGTTATCACAATCCCTTTTATGTTGAGAGGAACTGACCCAGCTGTTGTCTACCTTTCTTGTTAAGGTGAGTTATAAATGTGCCTCCACCTAACTAATTACCCATATTCGGGTAAGTTGCCTTCTGGGAATGTGTCTGTCAGGTTCTAAGGCAGGCCACGACCCTGAAGTAATATCATTCATATCTAAGGGAGTGCCCCCAATTACTTGTTCAGTGCTGATTCAGTTCTGATCTCACACCTTTCTCTTGTGGTGTCCCACGGGGCCCTATCTTATCACCTATACTTTTCAGTCTGTTTGTTGAATCATTTGGGGAACTTTTTTAAAGATCCTGACATTCCTTGACATCCAAGTATATCTCAAACTAGACTCCCCTGAATCCTTATCCAAGATTAAACTTCCCCCTGCGTCACTTACACAAATAGATGGCATGGAAGCTCCTAACATGTAATGCCTTGAAAATCGAATTCCTTCTCCTAACCCTGAACTCCGACACAGCAACATACGCTTTAGTGGATTGAAATACGAAAGACTCCTGCCTTCACTCCCACGGTGGCTACCACCAAAAAATCCCTGAGTTTCCTTCTAGACGAAAATCTAAGCCTAAAGGAGCACACCCAGCTGTGGCTGAGCCTGCTGCTGTACTTTGCAGACCCAGACAAGATAAGCTGAATCTGGAATGGCATTTCTCTATATATCAAGAATGCTCCTTTTCAGACCTTTAAATCGCTCTTAAAGAATCTGCTTCAGAAGCATATCCATTTCAATACTTCGGGCCCGATTACAAGTTAGGCACTCCCATGGGACCGCCAAACTTGTAGTGGCGGTCCGTGGACAGCCCCACTGGCGGTCCACCCGCTGTATTACAAGTATAGTCGTTGGACCGCTGCTACCGCCAGGATTCTTGAACCTGTGGCTGTGGCGCAGTGGTCTGAGTAAGTAATATGCTGGTGATACTGCAGCTATATGAAAAGGAGGAACCCACACTTCGATAAATTTC
The DNA here is from genome assembly GCF_964263255.1 of Lissotriton vulgaris. Classification (NCBI taxonomy): domain Eukaryota; kingdom Metazoa; phylum Chordata; class Amphibia; order Caudata; family Salamandridae; genus Lissotriton; species Lissotriton vulgaris. The sequence goes on along the minus strand of NC_141697.1, from coordinate 240,034,676 downwards.
ACACCATTTGACTTTAGGATGAAAGAAGATAAACAAAGTTTAATATGTTCATCTGGGCGATTAGTTGCGCCGTTTTATTTATCAATTTTATCAAAAAGTAGAAGTCACTTCAGTCTAGAGAAATCACAATGTCTTGAACGTACTCACCACAAGCGTACGACAAGAAACTTAAATCAAAAAGTGCATCGTAACACAACAATTTAACGCAACATACAAAACAAATTGTAAAGACATACCACTAATGAAAAATACAATGTACAAAAAACATGTGATATTGTTTCACAAAGGAAGGGGGAAAAAAAATTATAACCATATAGTTTTACATGACATTATTAAAGAATTGTTAAATTTGACCAATCAGGAGCCTATTAATGGGTCTCCAAAAAGAACAAAACGACCTCTCGGTAGAAATGTTAGCAGGCTTGTAGTTCCTAGCAATCTAAACTGTTTATCAGAACTGAGGACTTGATCCTGTCCGCCTACGCGTTTCGAGTTTGTGAGGTTTCTTCTCAAACTCTCCTCAGGGCCAAATGAATTCTTTTCCCCGTTTATTAAACCTATTAATAAAGACACAAAAAGTTTTTGGACACTCGTTACCAATTGCTCCCCTCAACCTACTCTTGCTTTCTCATATATACAACTTTAAAAATGACACATACCTCTGGGGAATTGAGGTGATTCTATTCATCCAACCCACTTGTGAAGATTTGTAGGGTCTGTGCGTTTTTCTAACGAAAACCGGGGGGGGGAATTTTAGTTGCCGATCATATACATTGGTTTTGTAATTGACAAAGACGGTGAAAACGTCAAGTTTCCCATACCTGGATGTATCGTGCAAGGAGAATCATTGGTTTGCTGCAATTTTCAGATATGAGTTGTTCACTTTCCACATAGTTAACTGCAAGTGAAGTAGGCATATTACTCGCTGTTTTCAATGTGGGTAACAATACACTCCCAGATATTGTGTTATGTTGACAAATAATCACTTACTATGTTATATTCAGCTCCTCGAAATTCAGGGTTGCCTTGGTTCTAAGAAGAGACCGGGGGTTGTACCGGTAGCCCTTCTGAAGCGCCCAGTGCCGTGAGTCTGTTTGAAAAAAGCACGGGCGGCAATTAGACAGGGGCACGAAGCGCGCGCTGAGTGTTTTTAAACAAGCCACGCTGTGAAACATGCCCGGGTCGACTTTACTAACAATGATATGAAAGCCGGTACCCTATGTAAAGTTATTTACATCTTGTCCAGACCTCGCATCGTCACGCGCTGCCAGTTAACTGAATGTTAAACGATTGTCATACCTTGCAGCTTAGCAGCGTTCTTCACTTCCTCATTCCTTCACACAAAGTGAATGCGGATTCGGTTCCCTCAATGCTTCAAAGAGGTGAACTCCTCCTAAATGAGCCAATCAGAAGTGAGATGTTTTGCATTCTCATACTGGTGCATTGTGGGGCCTGGAGTCCGTTAATTAGTGAAGCCGAATTACAATCTAGAAACTTCACTCATAGAGTTCAGACCGGTATTAATAGTATTAAACCGGAGTATCAAGTAGGCTTCTTTTCGTAATAGCGCTTTCTCCACATCAGGTGATCGGTGCTGTGGGTCTATGCCGGCTAGGACTGTCCATGTAAAGTCAGTTTCATTGTGATTTGCAGACACAAAATGTTCGACCATTGGGGCATTTTGCACTTTTTTCTTAAGCCGAGAGCGATGTTGGGTTATTCTGACGTTCACTTGCTGGCATGTTTTGCCTATGTATAATTTGTCGCAGGCGCACAGGATCCCATAAATCACATTTTTACTTTTGCAGTTTGTGTGTAAACTGTGTCTCCATTTGATGCCATTATGACAAAATTCATCTCCCTCTACAACATTTGAACAGGCCACACACGTACCACATTTATGGTGGCCTGTGATGGGTTTGAGGTTCCATTTAGAAATTAGGTCACTTTTGGGTTTTGGTAAAAAGCTATCCGCTCTGATGATTTGTTGACCGATACTTGGGTTTTTCTTCATCGCGAAAATTGGTCTTTGCAGGGGGAAATCTAATCCCTCCAACAAATGCCAATTCCGCAGAATAATCTGTCTGAATTTATTCGTGTGAGCTCCATAGGTAGTGACACACACGAGTTTGTCCAACTCTTTTTTGGTTTTTATTTTGAGCAGTTCCTCTCGGGGGGTGTAGCGTGCTCTTTTTTTAGAGTGCTTGAGGAGTTTTTTAGGGTAACCCCTTTTGCTCAGCTCATCACAAAAGGTCTCAGCATGTACATTAAATTCGTCAAGGTCCGAACAGTTACGCCTAATCCTAAGTAGTTGACCATAGGGTAGGTTCTGTTTCAACCCTTGCGGGTGGAAGCTCTTATAATGTAAGATTGTGTTTTTATCTGTGGCCTTTTTAAACAAAGTGGTGGTGAACTTGCCCCCTTCGGTGCCAACAGCCACATCAAGGAATGTCATACGCTGGTTACTGCAATCAATAGAGAATTTAATGTCTGGGTGTCTCAGATTTAGCCATTCATGGAATGCCATGAGCTCCGTCTGGCTCCCCTGCCACAGGAGCCAGACATCGTCAATGTACCTTAACCATTGTATGATGTTCGCATCATAGGGGTTGTCCTTATAGATGAATTTTTCTTCGTACTATAAGGACAACCCCTATGATGCGAACATCATACAATGGTTAAGGTACATTGACGATGTCTGGCTCCTAAATCTGAGACACCCAGACATTAAATTCGGACCTTGACGAATTTAATGTACATGCTGAGACCTTTTGTGATGAGCTGAGCAAAAATTCAGACAGATTATTCTGCGGAATTGGCATTTGTTGGAGGGATTAGATTTCCCCCTGCAAAGACTAATTTTCGCGATGAAGAAAAACCCAAGTATCGGTCAACAAATCATCAGAGCGGATAGCTTTTTACCAAAACCCAAAAGTGACCTAATTTCTAAATGGAACCTCAAACCCATCACAGGCCACCATAAATGTGGTACGTGTGTGGCCTGTTCAAATGTTGTAGAGGGAGATGAATTTTGTCATAATGGCATCAAATGGAGACACAGTTTACACACAAACTGCAAAAGTAAAAATGTGATTTATGGGATCCTGTGCGCCTGCGACAAATTATACATAGGCAAAACATGCCAGCAAGTGAACGTCAGAATAACCCAACATCGCTCTCGGCTTAAGAAAAAAGTGCAAAATGCCCCAATGGTCGAACATTTTGTGTCTGCAAATCACAATGAAACTGACTTTACATGGACAGTCTTAGCCGGCATAGACCCACAGCACCGATCACCTGATGTGGAGAAAGCGCTATTATGAAAAGAAGCCTACTTGATACTCCGGTTTAATACTATTAATACCGGTCTGAACTCTATGAGTGAAGTTTCTAGATTGTAATTCGGCTTCACTAATGAACGGACTCCAGGCCCCACAATGCACCAGTATGAGAATGCAAAACATCTCACTTCTGATTGGCTCATTTAGGAGGAGTTCACCTCTTTGAAGCATTGAGGGAACCGAATCCGCATTCACTTTGTGTGAAGGAATGAGGAAGTGAAGAACGCTGCTAAGCTGCAAGGTATGACAATCGTTTAACATTCAGTTAACTGGCAGCGCGTGACGATGCGAGGTCTGGACAAGATGTAAATAACTTTACATAGGGTACCGGCTTTCATATCATTGTTAGTAAAGTCGACCCGGGCATGTTTCACAGCGTGGCATGTTTAAAAACACTCAGCGCGCGCTTCGTGCCCCTGTCTAATTGCCGCCCGTGCTTTTTTCAAACAGACTCACGGCACTGGGCGCTTCAGAAGGGCTACCGGTACAACCCCCGGTCTCTTCTTAGAACCAAGGCAACCCTGAATTTCGAGGAGCTGAATATAACATAGTAAGTGATTATTTGTCAACATAACACAATATCTGGGAGTGTATTGTTACCCACATTGAAAACAGCGAGTAATATGCCTACTTCACTTGCAGTTAACTATGTGGAAAGTGAACAACTCATATCTGAAAATTGCAGCAAACCAATGATTCTCCTTGCACGATACATCCAGGTATGGGAAACTTGACGTTTTCACCGTCTTTGTCAATTACAAAACCAATGTATATGATCGGCAACTAAAATTCCCCCCCCCGTTTTTTTTAGAAAAACGCACAGACCCTACAAATCTTCACAAGTGGGTTGGATGAATAGAATCACCTCAATTCCCCAGAGGTATGTGTCATTTTTAAAGTTGTATATATGAGAAAGCGAGAGTAGGTTGAGGGGAGCAATTGGTAACGAGTGTCCAAAAACTTTTTGTGTCTTTATTAATAGGTTTAATAAACGGGGAAAATAATTCATTTGGCCCTGAGGAGAGTTTGAGAAGAAACCTCACAAACTCGAAACGCGTAGGCGGACAGGATCAAGTCCTCAGTTCTGATAAACAGTTTAGATTGCTAGGAACTACAAGCCTGCTAACATTTCTACCGAGAGGTCGTTTTGTTCTTTTTGGAGACCCATTAATAGGCTCCTGATTGGTCAAATTTAACAATTCTTTAATAATGTCATGTAAAAATATATGGTTATAATTTTTTTTTCCCCCCTTCCTTTGTGAAACAATATCACATGTTTTTTGTACATTGTATTTTTCATTAGTGGTATGTCTTTACAATTTGTTTTGTATGTTGCGTTAAATTGTTGTGTTACGATGCACTTTTTGATTTAAGTTTCTTGTCGTACGCTTGTGGTGAGTACGTTCAAGACATTGTGATTTCTCTAGACTGAAGTGACTTCTACTTTTTGATAAAATTGATAAATAAAACGGCGCAACTAATCGCCCAGATGAACATATTAAACTTTGTTTATCTTTTTTCATCCTAAAGTCAAATGGTGTGAAATTTATCGAAGTGTGGGTTCCTCCTTTTCATATAGCATTTTGGGCCCTTACCCCACTTCTGTCCGCATGGGCCAAACTCCCTTTGTTGTAAAAGGTGATACTGCAGCGGCACCGCTGACCATATTACGAGTTTCCTACCTGCCCTTCTTGCCGGTGAGCCCACCATGAAAAGGGTGGCGGTGAGGAAACTAATGGGGCCCTACAGTGCCCCCTGTTGTCTCTGTGCATGGGGGTGCATGCAAGGGGGCACATATTGTGTTCCTGCATGGACAGAAATGCACAACCTTGTTTATTTCTGTTGGTGCAGGAACGGGCTGTTGCGCTTCAATGGCGTTGGTTTTCTAAGGCTCTCCTATGAGACTCAAAAAGGCGCCGCCGTGGGACTGCCGCCCACCGGATTACAACTCGTAATCCGGCGGGCAGCCTGACTACGGGTTTGGTGGTCTTGGAGCGTGGCACTGGCGTGGCGGCCCGCTCCAAGACCACCAACCTTGTGATCTGGCCCTTAATCTTGCAACCTCTGCAGGCCTTGTCTAAACCCTCCCTATTTTCCATTCAACTTAGAAACATTGATCTCACAATATAGTATTTTCCGGCCTTTCTATAAAATGTCAGTGTCTGTTAACCGAGAATCAAGCCATGCACTCTCCTCCCTTTCCTGGGCTTCCTCGTAGCGGTCACTCCTGCTTTGCTCTCACTCATGTCACTCCTCCCTCCCTCTCCTGTCTATGTTTATCCCTTTCGATCTCCCCCACACCTCCTATGGCTGACTGCTTCACTTTTTCAGAAACTGTTTCATTGCCTACCCTGACTGGCCAGTGCCTTGTAACCCTGTCAGGTGTGACCTATTGCTGCTGTTTCCACCCATACCTACGTATTTTTTTAGTTTTTATAGTATAGTTCTCCGACACTTTAATATTGTGATTTATAATCACCCCTGTACACTTTTGTTCCACTTATGTCTTGTAAATTGCTTAGCCCTGTGTCATGCAGACCTGTCAGTCCAACATTACCTATCTTTAATGCTACAAATCTGTGCTTTTATGATTTTTTAGCATCGAAATCGAATAAAGCTTGATATCTATCTATCTGTGTATATCTGCTGGCATGTACTTTTCTACCTTGACTGTAGAGCGCTCTGAAACCGCTAGTGGGAGCAGTGTACACCATAGTAGACAGTACATAAGTAAAGAGGTAAACTAGCTGCCCAGTTTCTCTGCTGTTCTTGGGTACAATTACGTAAGGATGCGAGTGTTTTAAAGCCTCAAATCTAGTGACAAAAACCGTCAACAAACTGATCTTTTTATCCAAGAACAAAGAAAAGCGATCTGTACTTAAAGGGGTGGCATCTGTTGTGCCAATTGTGTTCCGTTTTAATTGTTTCTGCACTGAAAGCCGCCCATGGCAGCTCACGTTGGAATACATACATCGCCCTCGTGGGCATGCATAGTGCCTTGCGATGAAACGTAGCTCTCTGGCTAGAAAGGAAACAGGACAGACAGGATGTCTAGCTGGCCCCTCCCTGTTCGAGGTTCTGACCAAAATCTAAAACAATTCTATCGACCGTGAGTGCAAATCGCACACCCAGGGAAGCAGTCGCAGCAGCCTGGCATCCCTGCTCCCATTGCCTCTGCACTCCACCCCCCATGGCCGCGGCTGAGTCATGCAAAACTACTCTTAAAGTGGTGACTAACAGATGCACCAGAATGCAGCTGGGAGAGAGAGCACGTGGTCAGAGGCACCCAATGAAACAGTGAGGAAAAGAGACAACTCGAGCTGCTCGCTTGGCGATCGATGCGGAGGTATTCATGGCATAGCCTTTTAATGTACTGTGTTTTCGGGCAGGGCAGTGTGCTCTTACGGACACACTGCTGACTTCCAGAGCTAGGAGGCTGTTTCTGGTAACTATCAAAATGGAAATGCAAACTATCGACAATGCCTGTTTAAAACCAAACATGCCTATTCAAATAAATCTATATATGCTGAGGTAATTTATAGTAGGTTCAATCTGTCGTTTGATTTTATATGGTGCACATTCCCTGCTAATAGGCTGTCTCAGTGCCTGGAAGCCTGTGCCTAGTGACGTGAAAGTGGTACTCAGGACTCCATCAGGTGACTATTGATCTAACTTTGTGTAGGGCTTGTGATTGGTCAGGTCACACGCCTGTGTTGAAAGGTAGGACGCCCTTCAGAACCTTTGCTGGCAGGGTCCTTAGTGTGAGGAGAATAGAGGTGACTGCTTGGCAGGGAAGTGCTGTTGGCAGAAGCAGCAAGCGTAAGCACAGCGGCCAGGGGCTCTGCAATGAGAGAGGCATCGGGCAGGGATGACCATCTTTTATTGCATACCAGCAAAGTCATTACTCGGGATCTTCTTTATTGTCAGAGTCCTTATGCCAAGACTCGTGTCCACAACCAGGCCTGCTGCATACCTAAAGAAACCTTGACGCGGCCCCCACACCAGTCTGCCTGTAACAGAATAAAGGACCACCGCTATCCAGAATGCACATGAAGGGACTACCAACGAGCCCAACAGAAAGCAATTCAGAAGCATCAGTGAAGGTGGTAACGGCTGCAATAACGAATATGAATTGGAGTAATAGGAGCAGTCCTAGGGCCCCATTTAGAGTCTTGCGGTCTTTGACCGCCGGACTCCTGGTGGCGGTCCTGCATCTGCCCTATTGAGAGGCGGCTCTTTGGGCAGCCACCGCTGCACAGGCTTCGCTGGCTATGCCAGGGAACCACCATTTCGTGGCAGTGGTGCATCGCAGAGGCCTAAATAATATGCAAGGCTGGACCGCAGCGGTCTGCAGAGCATATTATGAGCTTCCCTCCGCCAGCCATTTCATGGCTGGCTCACCACCTTGAAAATGCTGGTGGAGGGCAAACAAAGAGGGCCCTACATGGCCCCCATGACCCCGCCACCAAGGGGATGCATTCTGGGGGGCACAGTGCTAGAGCGCGCAGTTTTCCCCAGGTCACCCGGGATACCAATTCTCTTAACACGCACTGGGCCCTTGGCGTGAAGAACTCATTAATTTCGTTTGGGTGAAACTGGGTGAGGATTTCTCCTCCTGCACGCTGCTAGGAGCAATCAAGTTTGGATTTACCTCTGCTTACCATGCACCCGACTTACCACAGGCGCAATTCTTTGACGGACCTGGAGCTGTTAAGGAAAAGTAGACAGGCCTAACATCCAATACACCTTAAAATCCACAATATACTTTCCACAGTTTTGTAAAATGACCACAGACACCTGATTAAGTTCGAGTTTTTATATAAGAATTCAAAGTGAGGAAGCCAAAATAATAAGCGACACACAGAGTAATATATCAAACATCAAAATCAATACCAAAAGATAACTTTGCACAAACAATATGACCATTTAGAATATATATATAAACTACAGGGAGAAGTTTAGCACATACTATTCACTGCAACTTTATACTAGAACATAGGATGGGAATGGGACCTAGAACATGTACTTAACCTAAGTATTGAACTATTCTTGCTACTTTCACTGCAATCCACTAAAGGAAAGGGAAAAACGGGAACATGCTATGGTTTACAAAATCAATGAATTTCTAAAGGAAAGGGGGAGAGAAGGAACCAACTAAAATTCAGGCACATATAAGTTCAATGGCAATAAGGCAATAACACAGGTAAGAAAGCTTTATCAGATCAGAGAGAGAGAGAGAGAAAAGATACGCAAACCCACAATCTATATTTACCTAATTCAGATTGAAGACCAACCCTGGCCACGGGTCAGTTGGGAAGACGGGGACAGGGACCCTCAGAAAAGGAATGCCAGACTGCGAGCAGGTACAGCTCACGGAGAATAAGGACAGGATACCCCTCAGGTTCGGATCAAGAACTGGGCCTCCCAGGGTACGACCAACACCCACAGCTTCGGACAGCAACGCCTGCGTTACCCCCTCCTGCAAGTAATCCGCCAGAAACCCTGATTGGATTTCGAATTCCCCAGCAAAGTGCTTCGCCAGCACTTAGGATTTTCCACCCCTTGGGAGTTTGTGGAAAGTATGGACAAAGTGCTCCGCAGCACTTTCAGAATGAGCACCTATTGAGATCGTAGGGTCAGTGACAGGTCTGCTACTCGGACAAGTCGGACAATTTTCCTAAGCTAAACTAGGGTAATTATACAATTTTGGGGACCCTCAGACCACCCCCTAATGTTGCAAGTGACAGTTTCCCATATTGTGATTGGTCAGGAGAGGTGGTGTGGTCTTTACCACCTCCTAGAATTCAGTTTCACATGATAAATATGCAATTTTGAATACCCGCCCCTCAGGTTCACGTTCCCATGCATAGAATACAGCAGTACAGAACAGTTTTCAATAGGTAGCAACAGTATTGCGATTTCCAAGGTGAGGCGCCGTATTCCCAGCGTCGTTCCCAAGCGCATTGTGCTTCAGGTGCCAGCTGGCTAGGCTTAGCTTCTGCGCAGATGGAACTTTCTCCGGTCACGTGACAGTGCCCAGCAGAGCTTCAAGCATGGCTCCGCTCATGATTACCCAGCCCACAAAGACGCGGTACATGAAAAGTAAGCGAAAACAAATTAGAATCATACATAAAAATGATCGCACTGTATACCACGATAAGAGATAACCAACCCTTACTTTTATAATAACTATAGCATTAGGGATTAATGCGAAAGAATAGATAGGCTAAAAGCTGCTGCAGTAAGCAGAGAGCGTGGTGAGAGACAAGCGGCCATATTCAGCATCAATGCGCATGAGCACAGAATCCCTCCAGAATGCGAGTGCGTCACATCACATGGGTATGACCGACGCATGCGCAGACTGAATTGCGGCAAAGCAGCCATTTTCAGTGCAAGCTTCGTTAGTACGTGAAAAGACAAACAAGCAAGCATCCTAGGGACACCCGCGTATAGGGAAAAACACTTTACAAATGACGAACAATGGTGTTAATATTATTATGCCATTTAGACAAGGGTTTTGCATACGAGCAAGGCGCTATACGTGCGAATCCTTGCTCCATCAATCCCCTCTTTGATGATATTTACTATCATCACTACATGAAGGAAACAGATGCCAACTTTTCTCATTCATTCATATCGTCCATTTCGATTTCAATAAACTTATTGTTTAGTTTTCTTTCAGCTTCCCTATGAGAGTGGTGATTTTTCGCCTTTTTATAAATTGCACTTTTCAGCTCTTCTAATTCTAATTCATCAATGTTTCTTTTCACCCCCCTCGGATTGACTGTATATTTCTTCTTACACTTCTGACATTTGCAGCAGATAAAAATGATCAATACAATCACACCTATTATGACTATTGGCATCAGTATTTTCCACAAAATATTTCTACCTAAATTAGTAAACCAACTACCTATTGAGGAGAGACCTCCAGTCAGTCTCGTCCAGGCACTGTCAACCTCCAATGGTTTGAGTTCCTTTTCCAAATTAGTTATGTTCCTCACATATTGTTTTAATTCGATACTCTTGTCAGGAATGTAGGTGCAACAATGTTGCGCTTTCAGCATTCTACAGACTCCGCCCTCTTTTGCTAATAGGGTGTCAAGGGCAAGACGGTTTTGTAAAACCATTGATCTGATCGCAACCATTTCAGTATTGACCAGCAGGAAACCAGCAGCAGTGTCCGTTGATAACCGGTCCACTACTGTAGACAATTTGCAGATTCTATGGGTGTTCAGAACTACCCCCATTCCAGGTATCAGTGCACTAAAAATATCACCTACAATTTCGCCTACACTTTCGCGTCTACTACGCACTAAGCCATTAGTTTCATCATCGCTTCCAGCTGCATTGTTCACATGGTATATTTTCGGGAAAACAATGCCAAAGTAGCAGCTCCCATACCAGTGATCCGGCAATTTGAAATAAGCCTTGTTCCCACATATATAATATATTCCGGGAAACACAGGTTCTGACCCATTTTTGAAACCCCAACCTCCAATTACCTTATAATTATGTTCACACTCGCTGGAACCGATGAATACATTGTTATAGTACTCTGTCTTTTCCCTATGGATACAAAGTTTCCCCCTTCTTTCAAAATCCAGCAACAAGGCAGGACTGGCTTCGCCTTCTGAGGTGTTATTCATGTGCTCAGCCCACTTAGGGATTCTATCCTTCTCGTCATTTGCCTTCTTCTGAAACTTTTCTCTCCTTCTGTCTGCCATCTTTATAAACATCTTTTCCTGCTCTTGCAGTGAACAGGTCAGATTGTCTTCCCTTGCTTGATCTAAGTCTATGTTACCTATAGTCAGGAAATATTCTCCCATATAGCGGGTCACGTCACTTGTAGTATGTACACGGTTCAAATGTCCTCTAACAGGAAGTTCAGAAACTACTACGTCATCATTTGAATAATAGTACTGCAAGGTGCTTCTATAGAACAAGCTAGCCAGTATACTACAGGATATTCCATAGGTCAAAGGTAGGTGGTGGTATGTCACGCCTTCAGCCACTGAAGTTGGCAGCTTCATGCAGACATAACAGTCCTCTATTTCCATAGCTTCTACATAATGCACTAACAAGTTAGCAAAAACATTTAAGTGCGTCCTGTTCTTCATTTTGTGAAAATGTAGTCCATCCTCATCTGGTGCTTCTAAATCAGGTCGTGTGTGTGTCAGTCCTACTCTTTTGTCGCGTCTCTCTAATCTTCGTGGTGTTTCTGCAGTCGGTACAACCCCTACATCTACTACTTCGGGTTCAGTAGGGGACAAGTTAGGATTCTTACTTATCATAAAAGGTAGAAAAACTGTTAGTCCTATCCACATTACTATTAGCATAGCTACACTACACAAGCATATCTTACAACAGGTTTTGAGACACCCACAGCGGGATCTCCCAGAGACGCTCGGATCAGACATTTTTAGCTTACAGGTGGCTTTTGCTACCCCTCTTCGTTTCTCTGCACCAAAGGCTCACTTCGGGCTCTCTTAAGGAGGGTCTTCGTCCGAACTCCGATCAGCAATGGACTCGTGGTCACTGTTGCCACTGTGGTGAGGCTCGTCAATTTCTTCCAACACAAAGTACGTCCACTCAGGGCTCCGATACAGTCGGTTCTGTTTCTTTATTCTGTCGCTCTTTCTCAGCGATTTGCCTTGGGCTGCACTCCTTTCACTTAAAGCCCTTTTTCGGTCTTTATCGTTTTCTTCGACTGTCTTTAGTCTGAGCCTTAGTCTCTTGACGTATCGAGGTGTATTTCTTCCTCCGTGCCTCCCAGTGGTTGAGGAGACTTCTCCTTCTCCGTGCACTCTTTTCACTTTTTGTTGTGGCACTTCTGTTGTCCTGCCTGTCTGACTAGTTCCAGGTCTTTCGTCTATTTCTTCTGCCTGGTCGCTAATCTGTTCCTGCTCAGATTCAAATCGCACTTTCTTCTTACTTTTTTTTACTGTTGTTTCCGTTGTCTGAGCACTTTGATCTAGTTCTATCTGTTCCTGTTCATGCTCTTCGACCTCTTCGCTTTCTTCTGCATGAACGTCAGCCCTAATTTCTAACTGTCCCTCTCCCTTCTCGGGAGTTTCAGGAGGAGTGTCGATGTCCTGATCTGACCCTACTTGGCCTACTTCCTGATCAGGTGGGTTATGGCTTTCGTTGACCTGACCTGCTTCTTCTATTTCTGACTCACCTGGACTATCCCACTCACTGTCTAAGTAAGAATATTTCCGGGTTCGTATTGGATCATGAACCGGTTCGTCGGCGGGATACCATTCAACGTCTTGACTTGTGCTCGGCAGTTCGATGTCAGCTAGCTCCGGACTCTCTTCCTCGGAGGTCTCTTCAGCTGTGCTGCCTTCAGCTCCAGTCGCGTTTTCTCCAGATACCCGCTTTGTGTGGCTGGCGTGGATCCACTTCGGTACCCCAGCGCACTTCACAGCAGTGGTAGTGACGAGGATCACTTGTCGTCGCTTTCCCCACCTTGGCTTCAAGCAGCTGCTCCGGGTGTGTTTCTTTAACACCACCCAGTCTCCTGGCTGCAGGTTGTGTGCTGGAGTCTTTGGCCACTCGTCTTCAGTCTCTCCAATCTGCTGAGAGAGAGAACGCACTTGGTCACCCAACTGCTTGCAGTATTCTAGCACCATATCATCAGAAATGCTTAGCAGTTTGTTTCCGGGTACCCATGCCTGGCGCATCACTCTTCCCATCAACACTTCATGGGGACTCAGGCCAGTCTTTCGATTTGGGATACTTCTCAAACTCATCAGCACCAGGGGTAAAGCTTCTATCCAGTTCATTTTTGTGGAATCACACATTTTTCCCAGTCTGGACTTCAGAGTGCCATTTATTTGTTCCACTACCCCAGAAGCCTCTGGGTGGTAGGCGCAGTGCAATCTTTGCTTCATTTTGAATGCTCTACAGAGTTCCAATAGGACATCGTTGGCAAAATGCCCACCTTGGTCCGTTTCGATTGTCTCTGGGATCCCATACCTAGGTATCAACTCCCTGAGCAATAGCTTGGCTGTGGTGATAGCGTCATTTTTCTTAGCTGGATATGCTTCCACCCACCTAGAGAATAGACAAACTATGACTAAAACATATCTGTATCCGTTGCATCTGGGCATGGTTATGAAGTCTGCCTGTATTCTTACGAAGGGACCTACTGCCTTTCCAATAGTACTCTGTTTCACTACAGTCTTCTTTCCTGCATTGAATTGCTGACACACTAGGCACCTCTGGCAAAACCTGTCCGCCTGGTCCCTGAACCCTGAATTGCAGAACACTTGTTCAAACACCCGACACATCGCATCTCTTCCCATATGTGTTGGCTCATGTATCATTCTGACCATGGGGTCGATCAAGCTATCAGGCAGTACAGGCACCCCATCCGGATTTACCACCACACCATCTTCTCGCAACTCGCATTCCTTTGCAGCCCACCTGCCTTTTTCTTGCCTGTCTGTGGCTTGTTGTATCTCTCTTAATTCTTCCCACGTTGACACATTATCAAACAACATAAGTTGGCAGCTGGTTCCATCCCACCGGGCAATTTGTAGGGACATCTGGTGTCGGGCACAAAACTGTGCAATTTTGTCAGCGTACCTATTACCGGCAGTCACGTCGTCATTTCCAGACCTGTGAGCCGCACACTTGACCACAGCCAATTCTTTGGGCAATTGGATAGCTTCCAGTAAGTTATGCACTACTTTCCCATTTCGGATAGGTGTGCCAGAGGAAGTCATGAATTCTCTTTGCAACCACAATTGGCCGAAGTCATGAACAACCCCGAAACAGTACTGACTGTCGGTGTAAACAGTAATTCTTTTGTTTTTTCCCCTCTTGCATGCTCGAGTTAACGCTATAAGCTCCGCCACTTGTGCAGATTTCACCTCGCGCATGTAAGATGCCTCGATGACTCCTGTCAGAGTAACCACAGCATAGGCAGCACTCAGACTCCCACTCTCATGTCTCAAACACGAGCCATCCACAAACATTGTTTTATCCCCGTCCCGTAGTGCTATTTCACGAATGTCAGGACGGGGCTTGGTGCTATATTCAGTCAGATCAATGCAATTATGTTCCCCACCCTCATCCGATTCTGCATCCAGAGGGACAGGTAACAGTGTCGCAGGATTTAGGACATTGCACCGGGAGATAGTTATATTTTCAGCACCAATCAAAATTCTCTCATACTTAGTCAGCCGACTAGGTGTGAGGTACTGGGTCCTAGTTCTAGTCAGTAGGATGACAACAGAGTGAGGAACATAGACAGTGACGGGATGTCCCATGACAATGCTCTCGCTCTGTTCCAGACTGACGCAAGTAGCAGCAACGGCTTTTAAGCAGCCAGGCAGTCCAGCCGCCACTGGATCTAGGGTGGCCGAAAAGTAGGCGACTGGTCTTCTGACTGATCCGTGCTCCTGGGTTAGGACTGAAAGAGCACAATTTTCTCTAGTGTCACAGAACAGTTCAAAGGGTCTATTGTACTCAGGCATACCCAATGCAGGTGCGGTACACAGACAGTTTCTCAGAGTTACCCAAGCATTCATACTTTCACTGTCCCAATGGACGGGGTCCTCCACTCCTTTCTTTGTCATATTTATCAGGGGTCGGGCTAGAGCCGCAAATCCTGCAATCCATTGCCTGCAGTAACCCACAACTCCCAAGAACATTCTCACCTCTTTCTGAGTTTTGGGCAGTTCCATTGCTCTAATTATTTTGATTCTTTCGGTAGTTACTTTCCTGATTCCTTTTTCTATCTGGTGCCCCAGATACTTCACTGAGTTTTTACAAAACTGCAATTTGTCAGGCGACACTTTATGTCCTCCCTTTCCTAGGTGATTCAGCAAGGCAATTGTGTCAGTGACACAGTCAGACTGGGTTTTAGATGCCACTAACAGGTCATCTATGTACTGCACCAGAACAGACTCTCTTGGCAGCACTAGGGATTCAAGGCACTTTTTCAGTATCTGGTTGAAAATCGAGGGACTTTCGGTGTACCCCTGAGGGACACGATTCCAGACATAGATATGGCTGTCGAATTCAAAACTGAAAAGGAATTTGCTTTCAGGGTGCAATGGGATGGAAAAGAACGCGTGGCACAGATCAATGACAGTGAACCATTCTGCATTCCAGGGAATCTGGTAGAGAATGACTGCAGGGTTGGGTACAATAGGACAGCAAGGTACGACAATTTGGTTTACCTTGCGCAGATCTTGCACTACCCTGTACTTCCCACTAGGCTTTTTGATCCCAATGATAGGCGAATTACAGGGGCTGCTCAACACTTCTTCAATTATTTCTGCTTCAAGCAGTCTCGTTATTTCAGTCGCTACTCCTGCCTTCACTTCTGCACTCATTTTGTACTGTCTTGTTTTGGGGTATACAGCATTTGTTTTGATTGTTATTTTAACCGGGTCCACATTTGCCATCAGGCCTACATCCTTTCCCGTGAAATCCCACACTTCGGGTACTACTCTTAGCTGGAGTTCCTCAGGTAAATCCTCAATTGTCAAAGGCTTGATATCAGCATCTTGTCTGACTAACATTAGTTTGTACAGGCCGTCTTCATCGGGGGTCTGAATTTCAACGCCATTTGGTGTGCAGTAAATGGTACAACGCATCTTGCACAACAAATCACGTCCCAGTAGGTTTACAGGACTGGAATCACAGACCACAAATCTGTGCATTTCCTTGAAATTCCCTATAGAAATTTCCATTGGTTCAGTTACAGGGGTACTTATTATCTGATTTGATACGCCCACTACTTGGATCGCTTCTCCCGAGAGGGGTAGGTTAGGAACATCCACTGTTCTTACAGTAGATCTGGTAGCACCAGTGTCCAACAGAAAGGTGACGTCTCTTCCTTCAACCTTTCCTTCAATGTATGGTCCAGTCTGGTCTACCGGTAAGGAGGCGCCAAGTACGCACTCCTCATCCTCCCCTCTCAGGCCCCGTCAATCTTGATCTTCACAAAGGAAGGTATCACTTAGCAGGTACTGTGGAATGACTGCATTTCTTTCACTCTCAACCTCCCATACTTCCGCCCTCTCATTCTGCTGACCCTGACTCTTAAAATTCTGTCTAGGAGCGCGAGGTACTGGAGGTAATTTTACCTGTTGCTGTGTTTTCCTTGTCCCCTCTTTCGGCACCTGTGGATTTAAACCATTTACAGGGGCATTACCAGCCTGTAGGTGTGGACACTCGTCTCTCCAATGCCCCATCTGGCCGCACCCATGGCACGGAAACTTTTTCATGGCCTCCTCACGACTCATTTTAGGTCTGGGCTTTCCTCCCCCCCCAGAATTGGTATTCTGAACATTATTATCAGAAGTCATTTTACTTAACTGTTTTTCTTGCTGTTCAGCTAATTTCACCTGTGCCCACATCACTTTCTCCTTGAGGGCTTTCTTTTTATTTTCGATTTCATCTTCACAGTATTTTGCATATTTCAGGACATCATCTATGGGCTTTCCCTGCCAACTGATTTTGTTATCTCGAATCCACTGTGATATTTCAGGCCTTAATCCTAGCACAAATCTGTAACTGAAATGGGTCATGTCTTTCATGTCCACATTATCAATACCACTGTAAGTTTTGAATACCTGTAGTAACCTTTCGTAAAATGAATGCACTGTCTCATCACGTTCTTGGGTTGTTCTATCTATTCGGGTCCAATCTGTCTCTTTGGCTGGCACCTTTTTCTTAAGATACTGTATGACCTGGTCATATTTCCTCATCACATCCGGTGAAGGGGCTCCCGTTCTCTCATCTCTGGGGTATTCATCATTAGGCCAATCAATTTCTATCTTACACTCCGTCCATAGATCCACAGGGACCACAATATCGAAAAACCCATCCAGGTCTTTCAACAGGCATTTCTGAACCTTTATGAACCGCTCTACCTGTCGGTACCAGTCAACTGGTTTCTCACGTAATTTCGGGAAGTCATTCGTAAATGACACAATGTCTTGTCTGGACCAAGGGACATGGACATACTTTCCTCCCGGGACCTCCCTCATGGGACACAACTTTTCTGTTGGGGTTACTTCCTTTAATACAAATTCTGAGGTTACTGACCCAGCCCTGCTGCCTTCCTTTTTCTTTGCCCACCTTGTTCTCCACTTCCCCACTTCGCCCCATTTCTGCAGGAGTTTTAATAACTCCTTTACTTGGATTTGTTTCCCCATCACATTCAGGCTTTCTAAGTCTTTGTCTGAGAAGTCTACTCTGTAAGGTTTCTGAAGAACTTTGGAGCGACTAACATCAACTCCCATCTCTGTAGCGGCATCCATTATCTTTTCGTGGAGCACCCTAGCACTCCGGGTAAGATTTTTACTGATGAATAGTAACTCTTCTTCATTATACGAGCTCAGGCGCTCAACTCCCACGTTCCCAGCCATCATTTCTTCTATTTCTATTCTTAATTTATATATTTCCAATGTTTTAGGTTGAGAAGTGGTCTCTTTCTCTATCTCCTTTGTCCACCGGTCTAATTCTTCAGGGGAAACTAAAGAGGCGTTCCTAATTCCAGATGCACTTTCAATCACCACTTCCTTTTGTCTGGGCTGACTCCTTGTCCCTATTACACTGGCCCTCGACTCCCTTATGGGCAAATCCATTAAACTTCCAGATTCGCACTCACTTTCCTGATCCTCATCTATGAATACTTCTTTCCTCGGGGTCTGGCAGCTAGGAGTAGGCAGTATTGGGGTGATGACAGGAGGAAGGGGACTAATCAAGTCATTTTTATACATTGGGATAGCAGGACCAATAGTTACCGGAATGGTCAAGGCCTCAGGATGGGGATGCATCTGTGCAATGGTTCTGGCTAAATCCTCTCGTTGTTTACAGAGGACTTCTCTCTCTTTTTCCTGCAACCCCCTTTCAACAGTATTGCCATGTAATACCTGGGGTATTAAGGAGGGATAAATACTCGGGGCAGTCGGGGTAACCAATCGAGGGGGACTTTCCCCGAATGGCTGATAATTCGGGACTGTGGACTTGGGTCTGCAAAACTCATCCCTTCCACTAGGTTTACTGCTTGTAGCTATCCTGTCTGTATCACTTTCCCTCCTACTCCGGGGGTAAGTGGTAACAGAGCTTTGAGAATGCATCGAATCTGATTCTGCTACATAGGGAGGTGGATCCTTCATTAACAAGTCTTCCAGGTGTTCATCTTCTACATCCCCCATAGGTGCTAGGTGATGGGTTTTTGCTTTACATTTTCCTTTCTTCTCCTCTAATACTCCCATCATGGGAAACAGTCCTTCAGTTAACATAGACTGCCTCCACTGTTTCATTTTCTGCTCTTTGGTCGGCGTGGGAAGTCTGGGATACCACTTACTCACTCCTTTATCCATTCGGGGTTTATCTCGCTCTGCAGCCTCAATCTCCCATTCCTCCAAAGCTTCGTACTGGGTCAACCTAGGTCTAGGGTGTAATTCATTCATGCGGGTCCTTAAGTTGAACAGGATCCGACCATTAAATGTACCTTCAACAGGGAATGCCAGGACTCCGTCATCTATAGTATACTTTGCCCAATTTTCTAGCCAGACACAAGTGTGATACCCTTTATCAAACAACATAAAAGAGGCAGGGGTATTTGGCGGGGGAATGAGTACACCTTCTCTCGTTCTAATGGGCTTGTCAGTTTTGAAAAAATTCTTTACTTTATCCGAAAATGACAATTTTCTCTTTATTCCATACATCATGTGCGGTCTACCTCGTATAAGCTGATCCTTATAAAATCCTAGGTACTTTGGATTTGGTATAAAATCTGGATACCACATATAATCCTCGGGACTCTCTTCGAACTCGGCTTGATTAATTTTGTTTACCTTTGTGCTTCCAATGCTAGCGCGACTTCTATTTCTCACTACCCAATTAGGTCAGAGAATACAAAACTCTTAGCCAATGGGTGCGCGGCCTTTTCGCGAGACAGAGTCTCACTCTGCGGCACTCACCCCTCCTTCACAAATTCAGCTTCACTACACGCCCGCTGTCTTGACCAATACCAGCGCGGCACGGAGTGACGTCAGAGCAGCTCTCCGACTGACTCCCGCCTTCACAAGGTAACGGAAACTTTTTACTCTCTCTAAAGTGCGAGTGCAAGTTTTAGTTAATAACACGCAACGTTTGCCACTATGTCTGAGTGTTCTAAAAAGAGAAAAGACTTTTCTTTCGCTACTAGTAAACCACTTCTGTCTACTTTTCATTCACTCTGGATAGACTTCTTTGCCTGTCCCTTCACACTAGTAACATAGAACCCGTTATTCTTCTAGCTCATCCACCTTAGTCGGGGATATGTACTGAGCCAGGATTTCACCAGCGAACTATTTTACTTACCAGACAAGCCTCGGAGACCCTACTACTCCTTCCGTATGCGACCCTTACTAGGTGATATCGCAATGAAAGTTTTATAACGGACTCGTAGCTATCATTCACTCCAGAAACAAAGGTCCTAATTAGTGCTTCCAGTTATCCTTAACCCTGCACTAATTATTCAAACTTAGTGACTTCAACAGCTAACCGGATTCTACTCACCGTTAGCTAAAATACTTCCCCGGGGATTCAGACTACACTGAACATTTACAAACAATTCTGGGTTAATTCAACATGCAGTATTTATAACAGCAATGCAAATTCATGAACATTTACATATAAAAACACATTTCAAAATTATTGTAAAAATACAGTAACAATCAACAGCACGTTTTTGTATTCACGGTTTGTTTATGACTATCCTGTCTACCTAATCTAACTAGTCCAAACCATCCTCTGCTAGCCAGAAATTACTGCTAGAGCGCGCAGTTTTCCCCAGGTCACCCGGGATACCAATTCTCTAACACGCACTGGGCCCTTGGCGTGAAGAACTCATTAATTTCGTTTGGGTGAAACTGGGTGAGGATTTCTCCTCCTGCACGCTGCTAGGAGCAATCAAGTTTGGATTTACCTCTGCTTACCATGCACCCGACTTACCACAGGCGCAATTCTTTGACGGACCTGGAGCTGTTAAGGAAAAGTAGACAGGCCTAACATCCAATACACCTTAAAATCCACAATATACTTTCCACAGTTTTGTAAAATGACCACAGACACCTGATTAAGTTCGAGTTTTTATATAAGAATTCAAAGTGAGGAAGCCAAAATAATAAGCGACACACAGAGTAATATATCAAACATCAAAATCAATACCAAAAGATAACTTTGCACAAACAATATGACCATTTAGAATATATGGGAAACTACAGGGAGAAGTTTAGCACATACTATTCACTGCAACTTTATACTAGAACATAGGATGGGAATGGGACCTAGAACATGTACTTAACCTAAGTATTGAACTATTCTTGCTACTTTCACTGCAATCCACTAAAGGAAAGGGAAAAACGGGAACATGCTATGGTTTACAAAATCAATGAATTTCTAAAGGAAAGGGGGAGAGAAGGAACCAACTAAAATTCAGGCACATATAAGTTCAATGGCAATAAGGCAATAACACAGGTAAGAAAGCTTTATCAGATCAGAGAGAGAGAGAGAGAAAAGATACGCAAACCCACAATCTATATTTACCTAATTCAGATTGAAGACCAACCCTGGCCACGGGTCAGTTGGGAAGACGGGGACAGGGACCCTCAGAAAAGGAATGCCAGACTGCGAGCAGGTACAGCTCACGGAGAATAAGGACAGGATACCCCTCAGGTTCGGATCAAGAACTGGGCCTCCCAGGGTACGACCAACACCCACAGCTTCGGACAGCAACGCCTGCGTTACCCCCTCCTGCAAGTAATCCGCCAGAAACCCTGATTGGATTTCGAATTCCCCAGCAAAGTGCTTCGCCAGCACTTAGGATTTTCCACCCCTTGGGAGTTTGTGGAAAGTATGGACAAAGTGCTCCGCAGCACTTTCAGAATGAGCACCTATTGAGATCGTAGGGTCAGTGACAGGTCTGCTACTCGGACAAGTCGGACAATTTTCCTAAGCTAAACTAGGGTAATTATACAATTTTGGGGACCCTCAGACCACCCCCTAATGTTGCAAGTGACAGTTTCCCATATTGTGATTGGTCAGGAGAGGTGGTGTGGTCTTTACCACCTCCTAGAATTCAGTTTCACATGATAAATATGCAATTTTGAATACCCGCCCCTCAGGTTCACGTTCCCATGCATAGAATACAGCAGTACAGAACAGTTTTCAATAGGTAGCAACAGTATTGCGATTTCCAAGGTGAGGCGCCGTATTCCCAGCGTCGTTCCCAAGCGCATTGTGCTTCAGGTGCCAGCTGGCTAGGCTTAGCTTCTGCGCAGATGGAACTTTCTCCGGTCACGTGACAGTGCCCAGCAGAGCTTCAAGCATGGCTCCGCTCATGATTACCCAGCCCACAAAGACGCGGTACATGAAAAGTAAGCGAAAACAAATTAGAATCATACATAAAAATGATCGCACTGTATACCACGATAAGAGATAACCAACCCTTACTTTTATAATAACTATAGCATTAGGGATTAATGCGAAAGAATAGATAGGCTAAAAGCTGCTGCAGTAAGCAGAGAGCGTGGTGAGAGACAAGCGGCCATATTCAGCATCAATGCGCATGAGCACAGAATCCCTCCAGAATGCGAGTGCGTCACATCACATGGGTATGACCGACGCATGCGCAGACTGAATTGCGGCAAAGCAGCCATTTTCAGTGCAAGCTTCGTTAGTACGTGAAAAGACAAACAAGCAAGCATCCTAGGGACACCCGCGTATAGGGAAAAACACTTTACAAATGACGAACAATGGTGTTAATATTATTATGCCATTTAGACAAGGGTTTTGCATACGAGCAAGGCGCTATACGTGCGAATCCTTGCTCCATCAATAGCATGTGCACCCCTGTTTGGATGCACCCCAAGTTCCAGGGCGGCATGGTCTTCATAGTCCATGCAGTTCTGGAACTTCTTTTGCGTTCCCAGTGCCGTGCCTGTTTTCAGGGCACCGTCGTGGGAACTGCAGAAGAAAAGACAGGGAAAGTCTGCCAGACACGAGTTCAATTCATAATCTGCTGGGCAGTCCCTGCACGCTTTGGCGGTGCTGAGCTGGAGTAAAGCCAAAGTCATAATTTGCCCCAAAGTAATCAAGTCTTTATGTCTTCAGCCCTTCCTCATCTCCTCCAACTCTTACAGCATGAGGATCTACCAAAGCAGGCAAAGCTGCGGCCAGCCTCAATTAAGTCACACAAGACCAATGGAAAGCCAAGGAAATCCAAGCCAGCTTCTGACCAACAAACTGATTATTTACAGCTTGGGACACAGAGAGAGAAAGCCAGTGGTGACCACAAAGTAGCAGCATAAAGACCATAGATCGAGGCTACCCATGCCTCTCAACTGCACCAACACCACAGCCTACCACATACGGGAGCACGGAAAAAAAGATCATCAAATGCCCCCTGTCAAGAGACATGTCAGGGGGGATGGCTTTCCGCTTACAGTTTGGCGGGCATGTGTATGCGATACTCGAAACCCGCTGGTGCCAGGTCCATCACAGATAATAAAGGCTGGTGGTCTTCACAGAGTGTCGGTGCCGTCTGTGGCACCGTAATGATGACCTAGGTTTATTAGCAGTCGCTGAACTCTCACGTGTTTGGAGATGGCAGCAGCAATCTTTGATTATTGGGTATAACTTCTGTTAAGTTTCATAGCGCTTTTACTGAGCAGCTGTGATACAGCGCTGCCGCAGTCTGGACCTTGCTATGGAGATTCAGGATTTCTTTTTTGCAAAGGACAGCTGCTTGTTTTTCATTTTTTGGGAGTACCTTTGTGAATACAAAGAAGTGTTCTGAAAATAAAGCTGTGTTGAGAAGACGAACTTTTAGCTGCTACTAGGACTTTTAAGACTTTGGGATTTGAGCCTATGATGGAACAGGAAGAACCGTCTTGAAAAGACAGTGTTACACATGGTATGTATATATGATCATGCGTAATGTTTCAAGAATCTTTAGTAAAGGTGTATGAATTGCTAAAGATAGGTACCACAGAATACTAACTGCTGTAAATTACTTTGCCAGGGGCGTCAAGAGAAGATTAGGAACTAAGTTCACCTTCAACAGAAGGTACATAGTTACCAAGCTTGAGATAGTTATCCTACTAAAAGGGAGAAGTGTTGCAGAACATCTGAGATGCTCAACTCTTGTACGATTTAGGACCAGGTAGAGGACAATTTGAATCAGAGCATGATTGGTTACACATAGATCCAGCTAAAGTATATCCTTTTATTGAAACAAGTTGGTGCAGGACTTACGTAGGAAATTATTACAATATCTCCTATTGGCTTTAGATGCCCAATTTGACCTGCCGATATCCGCGCCCAACTCCCTTATCCTATTCCCCTTTCCCTATTTCTCTTGGTCCTAATATTCTTGTTGTGTGAGGTCATTGGTAGAGGCAGTGAGAGAAAGAATAGTCTATCAGTCCTTGTTGATGCATGGTATGAGGTTGGGGAGGGGGCGGTGGAAAAAAGAACAACCAAACAAAAAGTTTGCATCTTAGTGGGAGAACCAGATGTGTTGGCTCCCAAAGCTAAAACAACCTGAAGTACCACGGGAAACAGAGGTTGAAGCCTTCAAAAAGAAATGAGGTGCAGTAAGACAAAAGAAACCACATCCCACACAAAAGAGGGAAGAACAACAAAAACATCCCTGTGCAAGCCAGATACCAAATTCCAAGAAAAGGGAACTTTCAGAATCAAGGACCCATGACAATGCCTACTCCCTCCATAAAGGACAGAACCAGGCCTGTCAGGTGATTTTATGAGGCCAGGTCACAAATGTCATGCGGGCCACTCATCGGTTTTCTGGTAGCACAAGTGCGTCGTTTAAAATAAAGCAATGTAACTGGGATGCATTTGGGGGCAGCTCCAGCATATGGTGTAGTCTACTGGTGGCTGCCTTTACTTGCCTCATCATGAACAAATCGCAAAAACAGCCAGGGTGTGCTTTTCTAATTTAAAAATACATTTAGCCGTGGTGGTGCAGGGCCTATACTCAAAGTGAGACCTGTGGCAACTGGCTCCAGCTGCTAATCTCTTGTGACAAATCTGAACAGAACCCATCTAGCAATAAGATCAAACGCGCAAAGATGGTAGAGGAGATGTATGCCATGCACCAGTATCTGGGGGAATGTACTCGAACTCAATTACGTAACCATTGGCCAAAACGTCCAAGATCCACTGATCCGACACATCCTGGTGCCACACAGGAAGAAAGTGCTGAATCCTGCCTCCCACTGGCAGACCCCCATGAGGATTGTGATTTTCAGGAACCTGTCTTTGCAGCCTCCTTATGAGTCAGGTCATTGCGCTTAGGTAAAAACAGAGGCGGAAACCTTCTCCTTCAAAAAGAAGGATGACAGGCCTTCTGTTTCAGGGATGATTTAGAGGGCTTATTCCAATATTTCCCTGCTGAAGAGCCACCTTTTTAGGGCAAAGCATGCTTACATTCCTTAAAAGCCTTGGAAGTTATAGTGGGCAACATTTCCCCAAAGATTGCTTAACCCTCAAAGGGAATATATTCATCAGGAAGGACTTCTACTGAGGGTCTGCCTTCCACCCCCTCAGCCAGAGAGATTTCGTAGCTGCAATCAAGGCACCTGTGGACATAGCTGAAGAATGTATGGTATCCGAAGAAATGTCTGCAGGCAACCTTGCCTGCTGCTTCATAGCCGTCAATAAATCAGAACACTCTGAACCCCCCTGACCTGCAACAGCTAGCTTATCAAAGTCCTGTACCAAAGATTGCGTAGAATAAGCAGAGAAAATACTTACTTTCACTGGTAAATTCTCAGCTGCAAAGACCCTTTTAATACCCAAGTCCACCTTTCTACCCGTGACATCAGTAGGGGTACAATCCTCCGGATTAATGACTGTCTTACCAATAAGGGTCACCCGAATAGAGTCCAGGCAAACTGAATGAGGAAGAGCGTCCTCCTCTTCCAATAGATACCGTTTTTTGTA
Organism: Lissotriton vulgaris; assembly: GCF_964263255.1. Taxonomy (NCBI): domain Eukaryota; kingdom Metazoa; phylum Chordata; class Amphibia; order Caudata; family Salamandridae; genus Lissotriton; species Lissotriton vulgaris. The sequence continues at coordinate 240,009,351 of NC_141697.1, read as the reverse complement.
GAAAGCAAGGTACCTGAGTCTTATCAACATCTTTCCACTACCTCATTACCATCTCCCTAATTGGACCCTGAAAGGGCAAAGCAAACATAGAGGGTATAACATACTGAGGAAAATGGGCTCCCCCTTCATCTGCTGCTTGAAAGTATGGAAATCCTAAGTTCTCTTGCACATGTGCTACAACATCCCACATCTCTTCTTGGAAACATCTTTACCCTTTGAAGAAGTCGATGGTGGCTCCAACTCCGAGACTGAATAGTCAATGTCAGGCAAGACAGTCTTGGGATTAGTTGCATTCACAGGCTTTCCAGGATGCCACTGCCGCCTCAACCATGTCCTGAACCTCTTTTCTAGACATGAGAGGCACACTCCCCACCTCAGGACCCTGAGTGCTTCTGCTCTCTTAAGCTGTAGAGGAACTTCTCCCTCCGAGGAAGCTGTAGTCGACAGGTTATGCCTCCATTTAGACACTTTCTCTCCCTCCATTCTTAAAGCAGAATGCACAGGCACCCAAAAAAAGCTCCACAGAAAGGGGAACAGAACCCCAAAACAAACCAATGAGGAGAGGCCAGCATAACCAACATATCAGACAATCACAGCTCCCCATGATTGCCCCCAAAAAACAGGCTCATTCCCGTTCTTACAGCCTCTTCAGAAGTTCCAATACGCATGTAGAAGCACTCCAGAGTCGCGCTTTGAACCACAAAACCTCCAACCTGGAAGTGATAGCCCCAGCTACAGCAGGACCTCCAAACTTTGTCACAGCGTTCTCTAACAGCGCTCCTTTCCCCTGCTGTACCAAGAAACACAGGGTGAGAAAGCAAAAGACACACAAATTATGGACGGTATGCAGAACAAATCAATACATTCACCTTCAGTCAACTGATCTGGGTTAAATCCACTGTTCTTTTGCTCAACATGCCACCCCAGTTTAGACCCCGCCATATTCAAATCAGTCTTGATCCTGTGGCTCATGGGAAGTGTCCAGATCGAACTGCCAAGTCAGGTCCTCCCTGGACTGGAAACAAGCATCCTAAGACCGGTTTTGGGGTGTTCACCCCATATCAGCCAGGTTAGCTTCAATCCAGTGTGGCACAGTGAGCCAGCGACCCACATCTGGGCATACCCGGTGCACTTAGAACGAGAAAGCATAAGACACACAAATGATGGACGAAATGCAGGACAAATCAAAACATTTGCCCCCAGTCAACAGATCTGGGTTAAATCCATTGTTCTTTTGCTCACCATGCCACCCCAGTTTAGACCCAGCCATATACAAATTAGACTTGACCTTGTGCGTCATGGGGCCAATCCAGACTGAACTGCCAAGCCAGTTCCTTCCTTGACCGGAAACAAGCATCCTAGGACCGGTTTTGGTGTTTCACCCCTCATCAGCCAGGCTAGCTTGAATCCAGTGGCTCAGTGAGCCTGGGGCCCACGTCTGGGCATACCTGGTGAACTTAGGGCTATAAGACAAACAAATGATGGACCACACTGGGAGACCACTACCACGAACCCTGCTCGTCACCAAGGATCAAAAACACAGCACCCCCAGCCCCCGTCATGGAGGAAGAGTTCTAGAAGGTAAGACTCCTTTGAGACAAACAAGTAAAGGAGGTGGAGGGGTTGAGAGGTGTATTTATTTTAAAAGGGGTGTTTTTGTTGAAGGCAAAGGAGTCTCATTCGTTGCGAGGGGGGAACTGGAGGTCATGTTCATCCCTTGGCCCACCTATGGCCTAAGTTAACAAATACATCCTTTTTGTCATGGATCATCCTTTAAGAAGCCATTTGAGGAGCTCTACTGGCCATATTTATCAGACGAAATAGATATTCTGAAAAATAACGTTGCATGTTGTTCTGAAGATTAACCCTGAATGACACCTTCTTGAGGCTGGGGAACAGTTCTTGACTGTCCCCAACTACATCTGTGCTGCATATTTAGATGACATAAGAGGTTTTTTAAAGTACCAATTACAAAAAAATACCTGTTACACCTAGAGGGTTCTGCAAGCAGTGCTTAGACCCATTCTGGCAATCAATGTGTGCATTGGTCAGAGCACAGTGTTCTAACGAGGACACCACGTGGGGGATCGAGAAAAGCCAACAGCTGGAACAAAGGTGCAGGCTGTGCTGGACTTTGAGGTCCATGGTATGCAGATGAAGTGAAAGCATTCCTCAGTCTGGGAGTGTTCATAGGAGGTTCCAGCAGAATTAAAAGCCCATCACTGCTCCTGCGGCTGCCTATACCTCCGAGATGCAATTTGAACAAGTAATTCAGACTGTCAGCGTTCAGGTGTTTGGCATAATCAAGAGAGGGATAAGGGAAGCCCTGGTACTTTAGATCTTTGACATAATTCAGCCTGTTATATCACTGACCGATGCATCTGATAAAGGAGTTAGAGCCTTTCTGATTAAACTGAATGAGAGAAGGCAAAGACAACCGTGTCCAAAAAGGTTAAAGCAAGTGCTCAGTGAACGAAGTTTAGACTCCCGCAAATCGAGTTAGACCAACGCAAATCGTTAATCATTTTCACATTCCCACTGTAAGCCACTTTGTCATGTCACCCCACTCCGAGAGGTCAACTATGCTCAGTAACTGTTGTTCCCTGTGTGCCCCTGTGTGTAAAGTGTTCGCCACTGCACCCAGGAAGTCGGCGACAGTCAGCATTTATCTACTGCTGGTCCCTGCAGCCCAGCACTGCTCTCTGTGGGGAGGAGAGGTCGGTAGTTGCTATTGTTGCACATTATGGTCTCATAAGGCACTTCAACACCCCATCAAGGGTAGAAAGTGCTATGTTAATGCAAACCTTTTTCCCTTCTCTATCCCTCCACTATCCTTTTCAGTCCAAATAACAGACTAACATGTCCACCAGTCAAATTACTTTCATATTTTCACTATACTATATACTATACTAATTCACCACTAATCCTTTTTGGGTCCCAGAATAGCGTGCTACTCGCCAAAAAAGCACTTTGACGCCTCACCAGAGGTAGTAAGCGCTCTATAAATGCAATTACAGTACAATACAATAAGACTTGTGGTGGGCTGCCTCTTTTCTCCTTTTCTGTAGGTGAGATATATGTAGCCAGCCATCACATGAGGCACCCCAAGCAGTGGGAGGACTAGCACTCCAGGCCTGGAACATAATGCCTCGAAACTGCACAACTCCACACCTGGTCTGAGACCCCTAACCTGCTGCCACACTCCATGTGGTGGACTGCCTTATCTATCCCACTCAGTGCCTAATTTGAGCCAGAGATTTCTGAGCACCGGCGCTTAATGATTTCCGGTGCTCGACACCCGCACCTAAATGTCAACACTACACACTCAGGGCAGTCTGCCACAAGGTGGCGCTGCTCATGTAATTTAGAGATGAGCAGTATAATAATTGTTTAGGAAAACAATAAAATACTAAAACCTGCCTCTCCAGCCATTCCTTTAGCTTTAGGAACCTGGAATAATCTGAACTGTCGCATTTACATGTGAGAGAGATGGTTAGTAGTTGTTTTGGCAGCGATAACGGGGGTGATGGGTGGTGCAAGCTGCAGTGGCCTCCTGGTCAGAGCCCTGGCACTTAATATTTTACAAATTAAGCACTGATCCCACTGGTCTCCTGCCCACACCTTGATGAACCGAGAAATGGGAGGCCTGACCACCTGAGTTGGTAGACAGAGCAGTCAGATACACAAAGTCTCAAGAGGAGCCCAAAAGTATGCCGTGGGCAATAACGAGGCAACAAGCGGGCTCAGTTTCGGTGCTCATCCTCATAAAAAAGATAAGCATCACCCTCCCTGTACCCAAGCATGGTTGTCAGCTCACTTTGCAAAATCCTGTAACTTCGACTCTTCTAACACCAATCTCCATGTTAAAGGAATAGGCAGCATATTTTCAGAAGACATTGCCTGACACTTGACTACTGTTTTTGAACTCACAGCAACTGTACAAGATATAAACAAAATAAAATGTAAAGGCGTCTTTATTGCTCATTCACCTGCCGCAGCACCACCACGCTCACCCCTACATTTAGCGCCTATGGTTTTCTGATGACACCAAGGTCCAGGGCTGTCCCTGACTTCATATGTTTGAGACACTGACAATGCACAGACATAACCTCAGACTTACTTTCCAGTCTGCCCCCCTGCCGAAAAATTCCATTCATCCCTAGAAAGAAAAACCAAAAAGTGTGATGTGTATAGGGTCATTTTTAGAATACACATCACACTTTTTGGTTTTTCTTTCTCTGCACTATCCACTTATTATTTCTTACAGTTGGCAGATGCTAATGATGAGAACCTGAGGATACAGGCGAGTACCAGCATGTAAACCTCCCATGGTGTTACTCCCGTGAGGCTTTGCCAACTTTCCCTCACCTTTTTCTCCTCTTTGAGGTCCTTCGCACATTGATGGGAGGGCGGACTAGCAGACACAGTACCACATATTTTAATTCAAGTTGTGATCTAGGACACTGTGAGACAGTTGTGATAATTAGATCCACTGCGGTGACACTCAAAATTGGGTGTTTCCTTTAAGAGATACATGCTGGATCATTGTCCATACATATAGTAGGAGCTGGTCCTTTGTTGAGGTGCAGCCTGATATCCGATGACATAGAACAAGTGAATCCACTGATGCACTGCTACAAAAAAGCCAAGAGTGTCAAGGATCACAAAGGGGTGACAAATGCAAAAAACAACAATTGATGGATGGAATGTAGCACAATGGCAAAACATTCACCTCCAGTCACAGATCTGGGTTTAATCCATCGTTAATTTGCTCACCACAGCACCCCAGTTCAGACATGGCCATATGCAAATCAGTCTTGACCCTGTGCCTCATGGGAACAGTCCAGCCCGAACTGCCAAGCCATGTCTTCCCTGGACCGGAATCAAGCATCCTAGGACCGTTTTCTGGCTATCAGCCTTCATCAGCCAGGATAGCTTGATTCCAGTGGCATGGAGAGCACAGGAATTACGTCTGGGCATACCTGTCCCACTCTGGGTGACAAATGCAAAAACAACAATTGATGGACGGAATGTAGCACAATGGCAAAACATTCACCCCCAGTCACAGATTTGGGTTTAATCCATTGTTATTTTGCTCACCACATCAACCCAGTTCAGACATGGCCATATGCAAATCAGTCTTGACCCTGTCCCTCATGGTAACAGTCCAGCCCGAACTGCCAAGCCATGTCTTCCCTGGTCCGGAATCAAGCATCCTAGGACCGGTTTCTGGCTATCAGCTTTCATCAGCCAGGATAGCTTGACTCGAGTGGCATGGAGAGCACAGTACTCACGTCTGAGCATACCCATACCACTCTGGGTGACAAATGCAAAAACAACAATTGATGGACGGAATGTAGCACAATGGCAAAACATTCACCCCCAGTCACAGATCTGGGTTTAATCCATCGTTATTTTGCTCACCACACCACCCCAGTTCAGACATGGCCATATGTAATCAGTCTTGACCCTGTGCCTCATGGGAACAGTCCAGCCCGAACTGCCAAGCCATGTCGTCCCTGGACCGGAATCAAGCATCCTAGGACCGGTTTCTGGCTATCAGCTGTCTTCAGCCAGGATAGCTTGACTCCAGTGGCTTAGTGAGCACGGGACCCACGTCTGGGCATACCCTTCCCACAAAGGGTGAACAGCAAAACACACAAGGTGATTGACGGAATGTTGCACAATGGCAAAACATTCACCCCCAGTCACAGATCTGGGTTTAATCCATTGTTATTTTGCTCACCACACCACTCCAGTTCAGACATGGCCATATGCAGTCCAGCCCAAATGGATCCAAACCAAAAAGTTCAGCTACAGCCAGCATACGATTCATCTGAAATCTTACTCTAATTGCAACAACAACAATGTAATTTATGGGATTCTCTGTCCCTGTGGCCAGATATATATGTGGGCAAGATACAGCAGAAAATAAAAGCTCGCATATTACAACTTTGCAGCCGAATAAGATGTGAGGTGCCAGGAGCACCCTTGGTGGAACATTTTAAAGCTGCTCAACACGGTCCTGAAGATCTCCAATGGTTAGTCCTTGAAAAGGCAACCTTTGCGCCCAGAGAAGGCAACATAGGACTGATAATAAATACAAGGGAATGTACAAAATGGCCTAAACGAATTGGATACCAGTCATGCACAATTAGCATTCCTCACATCTGAATGACAATCCTTATCCAAGGTCAGTTAAGAGGTACTAACATTAAGTATCTAGAACACCTTGATTGATACCCACTGGATGCACAACCTACACTGTAACAGTATCTGGGTTTGGTATTCACATATGTAAATCACCATATATCCAGTGTGGAGTGTTTTGTGTTTCTAGCCCAATTGATGGCCTCTATAATGTGCATAGTCTCCTTTAAATTGATACTTTCTTGCATCTCAATCAATAGCAGTAATGCTTGTGTGTGTATTTAGTCTTACATCCTTTTATTGTACCTGCGGTTTATGTTTCCTCACAAGTTTTCAGCTATGCTTGTAATTCTTCTGTGAAATCGATTATGTTGACACTTTACCCTCCTGTGTGAGAGGTTGTGTCATTTGTGTTGCTTTGATTGCAATTTTGTAAAGACACTTGTAACGCGGCAACTATCTAGCAACCTAATAATGGTAAAATACCATCACTCCGCATTTTTTACTCCTCATACTTTCACTCCTCATACCATTAGTCCGCAGGTACCTTTACTCCGCATTTTTTCATTCCGCATGCCTTCATATATTATATGCTTTTATCTCGCATGCTTTTATGACGAAAATCATTTTAAAAGCATGATTGGTAAAAGTATATGTTTTAAGGTAAGTTGTAAGGTAAGTATATGGGTTTAAGTTATGGGGTGCAGGGGTATTTAAGGGTTAAGGGGTACAGGGGTATTTTTAGGGTTCAGGGGTAGGTTTGCGTTTTGGGGTACAGGGGTATTTTTAGGGTTCAGGGGTAGGTTTGCGTTTTGGGGTACAGGGGTATTTTTAGGGTTCAGGGGTAGGTTTGCGTTTTGGGGTACAGGGGTATTTTTAGGGTTCAGGGGTTGTTTTGGGTTTTGGGGTACAGGGGTATTTTTAGTGTTCAGGGGTTGTTTTGGGTTTTGGGGTACAGGGGTATTTTTAGGGTTCAGGGGTTGTTTTAGGTTTTGGGGTACAGGTGTATTTTTAGGGTTCAGGGGTTGTTTTGGGTTCTGGAGTACAGGGGTATTTTTAGGGTTCAGGGGTTGTTTTGGGTTTTGGGGTACAGGGGTATTTTTAGAGTTCAGGGGTTGTTTTGGGTTTTGGGGTACAGGGGTATTTTTAGTGTTCAGAGGTTGTTTTGGGTTTTGGGGTACAGGGGTAGTTTTAGGGTTCAGGGGTTGTTTTGGGTTTTGGGGTACAGGGGTAGTTTTAGGGTTCAGGGGTTGTTTTGGGTTTTGGGGTACAGGGGTATTTTTAGGGTTCAGGGGTAGGTTTGGGTTTTGGGGTACAGGGGTAATTTTAGTGTTCAGGGGTTGTTTTGGGTTTTGGGGTACAGGGGTATTTTTAGGGTTCAGGGGTTGTTTTAGGTTTTGGGGTACAGGTGTATTTTTAGGGTTCAGGGGTAGGTTTGGGTTTTGGGGTACAGGGGTATTTTTAGGGTTCAGGGATTGTTTTGGGTTTTGGGGTACAGGGGTATTTTTGGGGTTAAGGGGTTGTTTAGGGTTTTGGGGTACAGGGGTACTTTTAGGGTTCAGGGGTTGTTTTGTGTTTTGGGGTACAGGGGTATTTTTAGGGTTCAGGGGTATGTTTGGATTTTGGGGTACAGGGGTATTTTTAGGGTCAGGATGGGTTAGTGTTTAAGGGTGCTGGGGTATTTTAAGGGACTAGGGTGGAATTAGTTTTTAGGGTTTTATATATATATATATATATATATATATATATATATATTTATTTATATATATATATATATATATATATATATATGTGTGTGTGTGTGTATTATTAATATAGTTCTAAATATAATGTAAATTTAAAGACTAAATTCTTTTTATTTAAAATTATATATATATATGTGTGTATACATATATATATATATATGTATATGTATATATATATATATATATATATATATATATATATATATATATATATATATTTAAAGATAAAGTACTTTTACAAAGTATATGACTTCACCACACATGCATTTGCGTTATAATTGCATGCGGAGTGAAGTCATATGCTATGTGAAAATTTGCGGAATCATGGCATGAGGAGTAATGGTTTTTGCGGAGTTAAAAATGCGGAGTGATGGTATGCGGGATTTTTTTTGTCGGAGTGGAAAGACATATTCCCTAATACTTTTAGAGGGCAGCATCCGTGAGGAACATTTTTAGGATGCAAGTTTTTCTTGAATGCAAACTCTTGCTAGTTTCCCAACGTAATTGCGGACAGAGTCTTTTTTTCCCTCTGACACCAGGACTTGTCATACTTGACAAGCATCTAGCGTCAGTCACCACACGTCACGCGCCTGACTAGCTGAGTCGAGCACCTGCATTTCACGAGCAGGGCTGCCAATGCTCTGGTTCCCTCCCACCGGACAGAGGAGCTTTTTCGGAGCTCTAAGGGAGTTTTAACTTCTAACGCCCGCGTTTGCACCTTTTACATCAACAGACCTAACAGTGCATTTTCTAAGCCGCTTCACCCTTTCTTTGTTTTAGATTATGGACTGAGCAGACGGCCTTTCAATCCTATGAATTTACAAGGTAATTCATGTCCTCAGCACCCCCCAATACACTCTGACTAATTCTTTGGCTGTATTCAGTCACGTTTGCTTATTGTGCGGAGTTTTAATATTTTAATATGCTATGGTTAATTTTCCTTTTCAGATATTCTAAGCATTTCCGTGTTTCTTTCAAGGTTTGGCCAAATAAGGTGGCTTCACACAGATGGATTTGGGAGGGACAAGTTAGTGTTTAACCCTGCCGGAGTGAGTTTCCATGTTTGTTTGTGCTTAAAACATTGTTTTTTTTATGTGTCACTCCTTTGTAAGATAATGGGAGGGATACTGACATTGGGTTACAGGGGCTGTTTTCCATTCTCTACCTTCTGGAGCCTACGAGCCCATCAAACCCTTGACCAATCCCCATTCTGGGATAATTTATGGTAATTAGGTTGGGCTTCGCCGCTTCTCAATTCAATGTAATGTAATTTGTTTCTAGAGTAAAGTCCCCTTTTGTTTGAAATCTTAGGTGCCCTCCCTTCCCTTTCACTTCAGTCCTGAGGAAGGCACCCTGTAAGGAATTTTGAAACCTACAGTGTGTTTGGGGTCGAAACGTCGACATCTTTACTGCTCGCCAGCTTAATCAACAGCGATTCTGCTGTGCGATACCATTTCAAAGCATGGCTACGCATTATATGGATATTGTTTGGATTCATGTGGCTTAAGGTTGAGCCGTTATTTGTTTTATGTCAAGAATTATGAGATTTGCACCAAAGGTTCTCTATATACCCTCTTACCTTCACTTCAATAACCATACCCTCTTATTTTTAACCCCCCCCTTTCCTTTCTATTTGCGGCACATATTTATAATAATGTTTTGATATAATCTTATGTTCAGTGTTATTAACCCCTTGCGTGCTCAGCTCATGACGGCTCTACGCCGTCATAAGCCACTGGCAGCGTGTGTTTATGAAGGCGTGGAGCCGTCATGCCGCCGCCGCTCCTCCACGCAGCACTAATTCCCCGCCTGTGCGGGCAAATTAATGAGTGGACCAGCTCATGACGGATCCACGCCGTCATGAGCACATGCCGCCCGTGACTCATGACGGCGTGGAGCCGACATGAGCACTGGAGCACCGTGCTCACCCTCTAGCCCCCCGGCGGAATTTGCCGCTCAGGGAAGGGGTTAAATAGCATTGGACTTCTAAATCTAAAACGTGGTTGTTTTATATGTTTTTCATTCCTTCATGGTTTATTTATGTTGAATAATGTTTTACTGGGACCAATTCCATAATGTACTCTCTCATACCCAGGTCCTAGTGACATAAATTGGGTTTACTCTTTCTGGTAACAGAATACAGTTCAGCAGCAGACTACAGTGAATGTGAAACAGACCACACACCTCTATGTTCATTGCCCCTGCTCCGTGTCTGCGCGCCACAAAGCCTGGGGTCGATGTACAAGCCTCTTGGGACACTTTTGCGCCACCGTTGCATCCCTTTTGTGATTCAGCGGCGGTGTAAAAAATGTGGGCAATTTAAAAGTGACGCATCTAGGGAGATGCGTCACGTTGTAAAGCCCTGTGTCATTTATACCTGCGTCAGGTATAATGTATGCAGGGTGGGTGTTCCCACGCAGGAAACCCTTGTAGAAGTGACGCAGTGAAGTCTTGAAGCAGGCATAATGAGTGACACAGTGTAGTGAGAATAGGTCACAACATGTATTGCTGGAGTTACGCTGTGCTTGCGACACGACTCTAGCAATGTGTGACTTTTGCGCCAACAGTAAAGTAAGTAAGTAAAGTTTTTATTGCACAATTATTTAAAATCATTGCAATATGCAAGAATATAAACGGACAGTAGTAAAAAACACTCAAGGCTAATAAACACTAAAATAGTGAATGGGTGGGAAGGGAAAGTAAAAAGACAAGGAAAGTCCAAAATCAATTACTTGCAGGGAATTAAATTCAGGCTTGCACAGAGGGAAAAGTCATGGAATTAATTTCGGTAATGAATTTGACAAAGCGGGTCGCCATTTGAGGCGAATCACCCCTCATGCATTCCTCAAGTGCTTCTTGGCATGTCCTAATACCTAGATGGAGCCAGATTGGTCTCAGCCAGAATATTCTTTGTGGCCGCAATTGATGGCAAATGCACAAAATGTGAATTAGGTTTTCCTCTCCCCGTTTGCAAAACCGACATTGGGAGGAGGCTCCTGACTTATATCCTTGCCCAAACTTGTATGCTTTCAGCGGAATTAGACCAAATCGAAATCTCATTAGCTGGTGTTTAATATACGGTTTCATTGCTGATGCAAGATAGGATGGGAGGGTTTTCGGAGCGTATAATTTGGCGGCCCAGGTACCGTGAGAAAGCTTAAGTACCAGTTGTGTGTCCGATTGGTTTGAGATGATTTTCGCTTGCTTGATTAAGAGATTTCCTTTCGTTTCGTTGGGTAGAGAAGAAGACCATATGTCCCCCGCTTCGAGCCATTTGAGGCAGAACGTTAGATATTTGTTCCATGATGTAGCGGGGTTGTTGAGGACCAGCCATATACAGCTCTTTTGCGCCAAACGATGCGTCAGAATTTCTAACGCATCTGTCAATCCTTGCGTTATGGTGCACCATATTGTAAATACGGTGCATCCATAGTGGCGGAGGGGTTTCACAGGCTGGCGCAGGGAAACTAACGCATACCTACAGATGAGTCAGTTTCTTGTTAATTTGTCTCCCTGTGTCCCTGTCACACAGCATGGCAAAGTGCTGGCAGCAACTGAATGCTTGCCGGTATGGTGAATTGGTACTTGCCTGTCACCCTGTATGATCATGTTTTGGCTCAACAGATGTGTAAATGACCTTCAATGAGCAGTTAAAGAATGGTGCTGCTGTTTCATTGACACTTTCTGATGTTCATCTCAATACATGGGGCTCACTTCCTTACTTAACGTGCTATAAAGTGTGCCTCGAAGTGTCACACATGAGCGCACGGACACCGTGGACATGACGCACATAAGCAATCTGAAGAAATGGGAGCTATCTATCAGCGATCCGCAGATTCACTAGGTTAATTTTAAAACACATTTAATTAAGTTTATTTCTGTAATCGTTCAGCTGAGACTGTGCACGCATACTTGTTGCAGCACTCTTATACAGCCTTATCTGCTGCTCTTTAATATGAAGCAAACATAGGTACAGGTAGAAGGCACTAATGTAAACTCAGCCACAGGGAAGCAATGTTGCAGGATCTGATATCACTGATACTAGAGGCCCACTCAATGTAAACAATGAGAGATGTTTGGCAGGTCTCGGGATTTCCCTTCTCTTCAACGACCTTTGATAGCAACAGCAAAAAGAAACTGAAAGTAACTGTTCTGGAGGTGGTCAACCCCTCCCTGCCAGAGAGGCCTTAAAAGTTAGTTGCTAGATGACACCTGGGCAGGCTGATGACGCATTAAGTTGGATCCAGCAGGAAGCTCAGCTTCTGGCAGTGCACTTAAAGATGTTTGTTTTTGTTTTTACTTAATCAGTCTTCAGGCCCCCACTACAAGGGAGGGGAAGAGAGGAAAAATGTAGAATATGTCTCTCATGAGAAGTATCTATTTCTCAAAAAAGAATCCTACAAACAAACGAAAACAACCAAAAGTAGCAAGGAGGCTGGACCCTATTGGAAAGTTTTGAATGTTTCGTTGTTTGTTAGACCCTCACCCACTCTCTTAGTGGCATGGATCTCACACTGGTCCCTAAAAACCAGGATGGCCTTGACTATATTTCAGGGAGCTCTTTGGATAGTTTCCTACCAGGGTCTTTAAACAAAATTACATCAGACCACCTAGGTGTCCCGTTATTAGTGATTTTCCTGGTATGATTAAAAGGAGTATAAAAAAGGGGTGTGTCTTAGAGTTCATGTTCTTACACTCCATGTGCAGTCGACATGTTTCAGCCCTATACAAAGTAGCACATGGGGTCCTAGGCTTACATCAGAACTTAAGTGATGCACTGCCCCGGGATCAATATTTCGTGCAAATCAATCAGTTCCACCTAACTATAGTCAGTACGTATAACACACAAGTAAACATAAGACATGCAACATACAAAAGGGCACGATCGCCCTTCTTCCATGAGGTCCTTGTCTTGGATCCTGAAAAGGAGAAAATAAAGCAATTGTTTATTATCAAGCTTTCCATTCACGTCTGTAGTGCTCGGTCGCTTTTGACCCCATTCATTGATCAGACAGTAACAGTATCCTACCAAAACGTACATGCTATTATCGAGTGAAGATATAAGACAAAAAAACAAAAGAAAACCTAGTGTCATGTGAATTTAGGAGGTATTTGTATTTGTTTAACCTATAACCTATAACATTACACATTGTGAGACTATAAGTCGTGCAGCAGTAACATGGTCAGCCACCTTACCCTAAAATGGAGGGACAAGTATATAGTCACACACTGTAATGTCTAGTTGGAACATAATATCATATCCGGGAGAGACGCCGGGAACACAGCGTTGTGCATATTAAGAAGAAAAGATCAGGCAGTAAGTCAAATGTATGCTCTGAACAGTGCCGGCTTTTGGGCGGTTCGAGCGGTGCCACCACACCGTGTGCCAAGGTCAGGGGGGCACCATTTGTGCTCTGAAATCGGCACCAGCCACTTCGCCCAAAAGCCTGCACTGTTGAACACTGTTGTCCCGCTTTCGATGTTAAACTTCGTAGAACTAGAAGAGAGAAAAGAGTGTTAAAGAGATCAGGAGCCACGCTTTTATGTCCACCCATACACTGGTTAAATATTTGTTTTGCTTATGAGTCAATAAATAAAATAGAAGGCTTCACGTTCGGGGAGTTTATTTATTTGATCTTGGCACATAGAGCAGAGCTCGGCTCTCTACTTGCACTATCAGTATATCTTCTTACTGCCTTGATTACTGGAAGACATTCCACGCCAGCTTAATTTTGAGTAATTCTCTTTCAGTTTGTTATTTAAAACATGTAAGTTTTAGGTAGGGCCGGCTATGTGGCGGTGCAACATATATTATGGTTTTAAAAGCACCTGCTGCTGCATTATTTTCTTCCAGCAATTTTCAGGCAACAATAAACATGTCATGATAACACCGGTGTTTAATATTTTTTCTTGAAAGAGAGAGATTGAAACTTTGTTAAGTGGAAGTTTTAATTTTTTGTAAGGTTGCACACAGGGTTAATATGCCTGCTGCAAAGAACATGTACCATGCACATCACAAAGACCATGTAATGTAAATAAGTCAGTAGGTTACTGCTTTTGTCAGAGAGATCCTATTGTTACTTGCAGTTTGTAAGTTAAAATCCTAATGTAGAACAGGGAGCTATTAACTGTCATCAAAGAGCGGAATGAAAACTGCATGGTATAGGTTAGAGCTTTATGATTTTCCCCTAGCCTTTCATTATCCTAATGTTGCAAAATGGGTTAATTTTGGCAGAAAACAATTCTCATTGTTAAAGAGAATCCCCAACCATGGTGTTACGTTTTATATTCTAAGTTTGTGCTTCTCCAATCCAAGCACTCTTAAATTATACTGTCTACAAATATGGATGGCATGACTCTTTTTGTAGTCCTCTGTTTTATGTAGCGTTTCCCATACACTGATTTACACGCGTATAATTGATTCAGTGGTGTAGCAAGGGGGGGAGGTGGGGGCGGTCCACCTCAGGCAGCACAAGTTTTGGCGGCAGAGGCCTCCCCCGCACTTTTACCTGTCGTCTTCGTGCGGATATCCCCCTCAGTCTTCAATCGGTTGCAGCTGGGTGGCAAATGCAGTGACCGCCACAGGCAGCCAAAAGGCTAGCTACGCCACTGGATTGATTGTCTCTGTGTAATATTTGTGATGTAAAAGGGTCTGACACACTAAACTGGTATGAATGGTGCTATAAAACTAATTTAATGCATCTGTGAGAGAGTAGTTATGGAGACTTGAGTGGCACTGTAGAAGAGTAGTGGTGAGGGAATCCATGACGAAGGTGGTCATTGGGGGGGCGTCAACAAACATTGTCGCACAGGGCGTCACCAGCACTAAAGCCGGCTTCCCTCAGGCCGTCTTTTTTATTCTTTTCAGTATGTGTGTTTTTATCTCTCTTGCTCGCAGTCAATATCTGTTGAGGAAAAATAAGTGACGGTCCCAAAAAATGTGTGCCAGTGGACCTCATCAGCAAATACCGGCTCAAATTAAGCACTGATAAAGAGTACTTGGTCTGGACAAACACAATGCGGGGATTTAAAACTAGCAACCTTAAAATAATGAAAGCTTGAAGGAAAAAAAAAAGTTCTAACACTATGTCTTCCAGTTTGCACACATCTCTGATGCCATCGCATAGCTCACTGTACAACATTGGGTGGATTTTTAAATTATTAACCGCAAGTAACTAAGGGATCTCTGTGACAAACAAAGTTACACACTGAGCGATCTACACACATTACAAATCTGGGATCTGCATGTTACAAGTAGGTTTGCCACCTGGTTGGATTTTTACTGTCACAAGCAGTATTTGAAGGTCCCAGCCGGTAGAAATATTTGCAAAATCATGAAAAGACAACAAGAAGGTATTTTAAAATGCATTTTAGAGCTGCCTTAATCATGCCTGACTGATTATTGGAACAAAGAGAGAAAAACCATGTTGTAAATGAACATTGCTTTTGCAGGGCGTTTCCATGGATGTCGATTCATCAAAATGGCAGGGTTAGCGGAAGTGATATCACATGTCATGTGAGCCCCACCTGATGCCACAGGAAGGGACATCACATCAACTTTGCCCTGGTGACATCACAGGAAGTGACATCACCTGCCCTTTGACCCCCACCCTGATGATGGTACAGGAAATGACATTGCAATGCATTTGACCTGATGACATCACAGTAAGTGACCTCACATGACCCTTGGACCCCATGAAGTCACAGGAAGCTACAATGCAAGACCTTTGGCTTGGTGCTATCACAGTAAGTGATGCATCTAACGTTTGGTTACTTACACCAAACACAGAGGCTGGAAAATCTCTACAGATAAAAGAAGTATCCTAAACAGACATACTTCTAATCCTATTGAAATGCAGCTACATATATTGTTTCAGGTAGTAACTTCAGATATACAATTAAGATAATGTAGCAGTGATTAAGCACCTCTCAAATACTGTACAATGGAAATAAGGCTAGTCAAGTTGAAATCAGCCATTATCAATATCAAATAACTTATAAAATGGAAAGGTTGATGGGCATATAATGTTCAAAACAAGTTCAGCTTATCATTTGTTTTAGAAATAAAGAGTATCATGCAATTAAATGTCAGTCTTGGAACATAGATACCAATGCTATTTAAGGCAGGTCAAGTTCTCCTAGCAACCTTCCTTTCCATGACATGGTATACATACTTCTAAACCTGTGGAGGCATTGAACCTTTCCAGGTTCACTATCATTAATTTCTTCTATAGAAAACTTGCATATCACAGGTACAGTACTTGAGTTTAGCAATAATATGCTTGTTCTGCATTAGCATGTCTTACCAGCAACAAACATCTTATCAAACAGCCAGATTGCCCAAAGGCATGACTGCTTGCTTTACAAATGCAGATGTTGCAGGCCACATTTAAAAATAAAATAGCTCTAATAATTACTGCAAAACTTTCCACTTTTCAAAATCCTTCTCACACACACATACAGAGACAATGAATCATAAGTGTGGAAATCAGTGTATAGAAAATGTTACATAAGGCAAAGGACACTACAAGGTGTAGGATTCACATTTTATCGATACTGGTGGGAACTTTTTAAGAATGTGTGGTTTGGAGAAGCACAAACTCAGGATTCAGAACATAAGACAGAGGCTAGGGTTGACTTTAATAATGAGAATGTATTTTGACCAGAACAAACCTTTCTCAGCAACATCAGGATAGAAAGACTGGGGAAAAAACGTAACTTTCTAACATGTACCATGCAACTTGCATTCAGCTCTTAGATAACATTTAATAGCTTACTGTGCCAGATTACAAATGTAATTTATGAACTGCACAGTAACAACAGAATCTCTGTGACGAAAGCAGTAACCCACTGAGCTATCCACATAAAATATTATTGTTTCATATGCATGGTACACAGCCTTTGCAGCAGGCATATTAACCCTCTGCGCTGAAGGAAGCTGTCTCTTTTCATATTGGACCAAAAAGAGGTACACCATGTAAATAGTCCAGGTAAGCCCCAAAGGCACAAATGACACCCTAAATGCTCTCTTTTGTGGTAGTGTGGGCGAGCAGCTAGGCCTCTCAGAGGGTAGGGCTAAGCATTTATTGCACTCACAAAGGCTGTAAATGACACATACACATTCAATAAAGAAATCCAACACCAATTTATGAAAATAACACTTATTTTTATAGGAATTTAGATAACAAGATAATCAGACTCAGGTACGTACTTTTCGAGTTTTGAATGGTTACTGTTGTCCAAAGTTGACAGTGCAATTTGTGAGTGCAGTAATGTTATCCTATAGGGGAAAGCATGTCCCGCATTTGGGCACTTAACAGCGACATACTGGACTGTTCTTCTGGACTTAGGATGAGTATGGGGAAAGGTCCAAGGCCACACCAACGGTTCATCTCAGGAGGCTCTGGGACGTGTGGGTGCAGAGGTGTATTATGGCATCAGGTGTCCCATTCACTTCAGTGGAAGAACGGTCCTGTCAGAAAGAGGCTGCAAACTGAGATTGTCAGGAGCAGAGGAGGGTATGTCCCAGGGAACCAACAGGGAAGCTTGACCCTTGAGAACCTTGATTTACAAAAGGGGGGTGGTGATGAACAGAGTGTCTGAATTGAGCAGACCACTCTTACCCAGTCCAAAGATCAGGGCTTGATCCATCACCGTTATTTATCTCACTGCCCCATCCCAGCTCAGAACCTGGCTATATGCAAATCAGTCTGTCCCTGGCCCAGTGCATCATGGGAACAGGGCAGACTAAACTACCAAGCCAATTCTTTACCAGAAAGGAGCCAAGCTACCGGGGACCGGTTTCTGGCATTTCAGCCTCTTCGGCCCGGCTTGCTTGAATCCTGATGGAGCAGTGAGAAAGGGACTCATGTCTGAGTATACCCTGCCACACCTATAGTGGCCAAAATCGATTTACAAAAGGGGGTGGTGATGAACAGAGTGTCTGAATTGAGCAGACCACTCTTACCCAGTCCAAAGATCAGGGCTTGATCCATCACCGTTATTTATCTCACTGCCCCATCCCAGCTCAGAACCTGGCTATATGAAAATCAGTCTGTCCCTGGCCCAGTGCATCATGGGAACAGGGCAGACTAAACTACCAAGCCAATTCTTTACCAGAAAGGAGCCAAGCTACCGGGGACCGGTTTCTGGCATTTCTGGCAATTTGCATACAGCCAGGTTCTGAAACTGGGATGGTGCAGTGAGCTAAAAAACGGTGTTGGATCTAGCCCTGATCTCTTGACTGGGTGAGAGTATTCTGTTTAATTCAGAGACTCTGTCCCTCACCACCCCTTGTTGTAAATATTTTTGTCCACCCTAAGCGTGGAAGGGTATACTCAGATGTGAGTCCCTTGCTCATTGCACCATCAGGATTCAAGCAAGCCGGGCCGAAGAGGCTGAAATGCCAGAAACCGGTCCCCGGTAGCTTGTTTCCTTCCCAGTGTAAGAATTGGCTTTTGTAGTTTGGTTTGCCCTGTTCCCATCATGCACTGGGACAGGAACAGACTAATTTGCATACAGCCAGGTTCTGAAACTGGGATGGTGCAGTGAGCTAAAAAACGGTGTTGGATCTAGCCCTGATCTCTTGACTGGGTGAGAGTATTCTGTTTAATTCAGAGACTCTGTCCCTCACCACCCCTTGTTGTAAATATTTTTGTCCACCCTAAGCGTGGAAGGGTATACTCAGATGTGAGTCCCTTGCTCATTGCACCATCAGGATTCAAGCAAGCCGGGCCGAAGAGGCTGAAATGCCAGAAACCGGTCCCCGGTAGCTTGTTTCCTTCCCAGTGTAAGAATTGGCTTTTGTAGTTTGGTTTGCCCTGTTCCCATCATGCACTGGGACAGGAACAGACTAATTTGCATACAGCCAGGTTCTGAAACTGGGATGGTGCAGTGAGCTAAAAAACGGTGTTGGATCTAGCCCTGATCTCTTGACTGGGTGAGAGTATTCTGTTTAATTCAGAGACTCTGTCCCTCACCACCCCTTGTTGTAAATATTTTTGTCCACCCTAAGCGTGGAAGGGTATACTCAGATGTGAGTCCCTTGCTCATTGCACCATCAGGATTCAAGCAAGCCGGGCCGAAGAGGCTGAAATGCCAGAAACCGGTCCCCGGTAGCTTGTTTCCTTCCCAGTGTAAGAATTGGCTTTTGTAGTTTGGTTTGCCCTGTTCCCATCATGCACTGGGACAGGAACAGACTAATTTGCATACACCCAGGTTCTGAAACTGGGATGGTGCAGTGAGCTAAAAAACGGTGTTGGATCTAGCCCTGATCTCTTGACTGGGTGAGAGTATTCTGTTTAATTCAGAGACTCTGTCCCTCACCACCCCTTGTTGTAAATATCCTTGAGAACCTTGGGCAAGTGGGCACACCATTGGTAAACTACTTCTCGGACTGGGGCTCAGTGCAGTTGTGTCTTTTGGCGTCAGGTTTCTGTGCGGGACTCACTAGCATTAGGAAGGGGCCTGCAGAAAGAGGCTGCAGGCGGTGACTGGAAGTCCAGTCTGGGCAAACCCAAAGACTAGCGTAGGTCTTCTGGGTCTGAGGACCCCGTTGGCACTATCACCTCCCTTGGACTCTGGAGCACGGGTGCATCGATGCTATGAGGCGTGGCGGTGGTGGTCGCAGAGTCACACTTGGTCTTTGGTTCTGCTGCAGAGGTGCAAACAAGATAGCTGGGCCAATCTTGATGTGGGTCTCACTATCCTTGGAGCCTCTCGATGGGCTGGCCGATCTTACTCTGCATAGGTGTCCGGACTGGACGCAACAAGCCTTGGCTGCTGCTAGGAGCTGTCCCAGGTATTGGTGTTGTGCGTCTCTGGTCGGTCCTGGCGTCTTCACACTTGGAGGGAGGATTAATCTGACTTGACGTCTACCTTTTCCTGGTGAGCTGTTGCGTCAATAGTCCCTGTGGGCAGCAGGTCAGTGTACCAGGTCTTGTTTCTTTGGTGTCTGTGGCTGCAGGGAAGTAGCTCCTCTACTCCAAGGTAGTTCCTTTGACAGTTGGCGAAGCACTGGAAGCCCTCCTGGTTTCTTGAGGTATGCACAGTGGCAGGACGAGTCAGTTGCTCCACAAGGGTCACGTGTAGCAGGCAGGCTGGAAGGGTTGGTGCCAAGTCAGTCGTGCTCCTCAGTTCTCAGGTCAGCAGTCTCCTGCCTTGCCTACATCTTCTTTTGGTCCATAGAAATCTGAAGTCTTGGTATCAGGGTATCCCCTAAATCCTCAATGTAATGGTGTTAAGGGGCGGGAGTGTTAGTATCCAAAGGGCTACTTACCCTTGGGGTCACTACACCCCCTAGATGACAACTTTCTTTGGGGAGTGGGCTTCACCCTGTCCCAGACTTCCTAATTCCACCACACACAAGATGTGTAATTACTAAATTCGTGTTCACGTCAGGCTTGGTCAGCCTGGCAATGCAACACGCTTGCTGCATAGCTAATTTTCCCACCTGTCCTGGTGCCAACTGGGCCCTGGTCAGGGGGGTTGGCATCCCCTTTCCTCTGGGGGAAGCCGGATTTGCATACCAAAGGAGGTGGCCTCTTTTAAGCTCCCTGCCTTGGAATTCCAATTTAGCAGCCTTCCTTGGGAAGTAGATAACACATATCCCCGGAGCAGATATTGTTTCTGTCCTCTGAGAGCGGGGCTCTCACTCGTAGGTGGCCAGAAACTCATCTGTGGTGGCAGGCTGGATTGGACCAGTCAAACAGCACACTAGAGAGCTGGTACGTACCCTCTGTGTGCATGTATTAATAAATCCATCATTGAAATCACTGTGGATTTATTAGTTTGAGGTGTTTGATACCAAACACCATATGATTCAGTGAAGCCATTATGTAGCTGGGGAACTCATTTTGACCAGTGCCCAGTGCCCAGTACATACCTTAAGATGGCTTCCCTGCTCACTTATACTTCAGTATTTTAACTTGTTAGCACAGAGGCATATCTGCTTATGGAGATAATTCCCCACATGTAATATAGTGCACCTTGCTTTAGGTCTGTAAGGCGTGCTGAAGGGGTGACAAGTGTGTGGCATGTCATGTTCTCAGATTTTGAAGCATCTTGTCACACAGCCTGCAGTGGCAGTCTCTATGAGTTTGGTGCTGGTTCCTTATAGTGGTACACGATATACTTCAGCTCTTAGACACCCTCTTTTATACCTATGCCGTAGGTACCAGAGGTACCACTTACAACAGACTTGTAAAGGTGCTAAAGGCCTGTTCCCTTGGCGGTCAAGTGACCAACTGCCTTGTTTTTGGGAAAGAACATTGGCCCTTGGGACCTGGTTAGCAGGAACACAGTGGCTTCAGTCAAAGTTGCGTCAAATACCAGGCAAAAAGCGGGGGACTACTGTGACAAAAACTCAGTTTCCTACACAACTTCCTCCATCAGGCAAAAGGCCACGAAATTCAACCCCAATCTGGGACAGTCGTCTTAGCCTGTCTGGCGAGGAAGAGTAAGGAAATAGGCTGGATTCGTGCAGGGCTTACGCTTCCTCAATCCCCCTGGCCAGGTCATTTACTTTTAGAAGCCAACCTACCTCAACAGTGATGGGACCCCATTTAAAATGCACTTTTTAGGGGGAGGTGGGGGAGGCTTGCCCTGGAATCATGGCCGGCCGGATGTGAGCTCCCGGGCTACCAACCAGCCAGACAGCAATATCCCCTAAACCCTGTATCATCCTACTACATCCTGTGCATTGTAGACTGCCTCATGCTGCAGTGATATGCCGATATACTGTAGCCGACTGTCATTCGGTAATCTTGGGGAGCATGGAGACTCCCTTTCTTGTGGCCCAGCGGGACCTGCGGCGTGCGTTCCGGAAACCCACGGGGACCAAGGGCGAGCCACCACAGCTGCATGGGGCAAGTGGCGGATGCCGTGCATGTGCACCTGTGGGGAGAACTCTGTGTGCACAAGGAGCCTACAGCTCAGCTTGAAGGGGAGCACTGCCAGGGCCCACAGTGGCTGTGCCTGCTGGCTTCTCAATCAGTTGGGAAAGGACGATTACTTCACAATTATGAACTTGATCATAGAAACATTAATTTGTGTTTTGAAGAACATTGTATGATAATATATTTGTAACATGAAAAGATAGGCAAGTTTGCGTTAAGAGCAAAGTATTTTACTTTTTGTTCAGTAGAGCAATATTAACATGCATTTTGTGATGAGGCTGTCAAACATATAATTCAAGATTGGGGTGACATTCAATGGTGAAAATAAAGTGCTCAGTGACAATTTTTTAAATAAGTGCGGTATATACATGGATGAAATAAACTTATGTACACATTTTTCAAGAGAAGGTGGGCTAAAATGGTCAGGACAATGGACGAAACAATGTCTCTGGTCGACTGCCCAGTTGCTTGCTAGTTTAGAACCAGAGGACCTGATCAAGTTGAACCAAAAAACAAATGTGGACCTTTCGACCCGAACGTAAGTGGTATTTAACAAAATATCATGGCAGGTCTTCTTGAGGACAAGGTGAAGGAAGAGAGGGGAAGACAGCCTAAAAGTGAAAAATGAATTCATATGTATCAGAAGGGTTCCAACTTTTGCAAAAATTAAAAAGTATTGAGAGAGTATCAATGTCTGGGTACTTACACAATAGTGGGGATAAGTCCCTTGAAACTGCCTTACTGGATATAGACTCAGCTTGATGGCTAGAAAAATCAAGGTGGGGAAATATTTATTACAAACATCTGTGTAGGAATGTGAAGGAACAAAAATGGTAGAGGGAAGTCAAGGTTTCTTACCTTGAGGCTGTAGGGAGACTCAAATGGGTGAACCATATCAATATGGTTTGGAGAGCCGTGTCAATCTACAAATAAAAACATGATGTATACTTGAATCAATGAGTGCGAGTTATCAACAATGCGGATTGGATTATCAAAGGTAATGAACGTAAGGGCCAAGTGATGAACAAGTCTTATCTAGGTCTAATAAAGTAGTTATTGTCAGGCGCGGTGCGTTCATTGGGGCGTAGGGGCGTAGCCCCACTAAGCCACATGGACGCACCGTCGCGTCTTCAAGAGCTCACTAAAAATATTACAATGATCAATCATGAATGTTATAAGCGGCAGCGCCGCAATGCTACTAGCCGGGACACACCCGAGTTAATCCTGGGTGTGCAGGGGGCGGGGCTGGTCTGCTGCAGCTTGAGTGACAGTCCACACTCAGCTGCAGCAGTACTGCGCAAGTGAATTTTGGGCTGTAACTAGCCCGAGCATGCGCATACACTACCTGACTGAAGTTCCCCTTAGAGAGGGACCAAGGAGTGCTGCTTTAGCCAGGCCGCATCCCCCGGGGTTGCAAAGGGCACCTGGGCGAGTAGTCAATGTGCCCCCTAGCCAATCCTGGGGCTGCATGCAGCGCCAGGATTGGCTGGTCCACCGTGCAGAAATGCAGGCAATCCATTATTGGATGCCGCGCGTGGGTGGTGGCGCACTGCCTCAGGCGCACTGCATATGGCCAATCACTGTGTGACTTCATGATATGAAGCCATGCAGTGATTGGCCATTTCGGGACGCGCGGGCCGTGACATTCTCAATCTCTAGTCTAGGGGCTCGCCTCGTGCGCAGAGCCGCAGGCAGCAGACGTCCGACTTCACTCCCGCCTCACCTTCACGACACGCTGTGCCTGTGCTGTTGTTGTGTCGTGACTCGTGTACACTGGCCTGCGCTGCGTGTAGTTACAGTCGTGGACCTCGTGGTGTAGATCCGATCCATCCTGCTCCTGTGAAAAAGTAAGTTAGTGATTTGAATGGAAAAAATCCTCGGAGAGTGACTCGTGAGTAATTAAAGTCACGGTTGGTCCTCATCACTAGTGTCAAGTTGTTTGTTGGAAGGGATGGGGTTAATAGAGTGTGGGTGGGTGGTGAGAGGGAGAAAGACAGGATGCGTCCTTGGCAGCAAGCGTTCCCCTCTATAACGAAGCCGGATTTAAAATTAAAATGGTGAAGTCCTTCCTGGGTGCAGGGGGTGTCACTCGCCAGGCTCCAGTGGTGCTGACTGCCGCACCCCTCACCTGACATTGTATTACTGCTGGTCCCACCTTTCAATAAGCGCCTGTCCGAAAGACTGACTTTCTTCCCGTTTCTCTATGACTGCTATTATTTTTCCCCTTTCTCTATGACTTATTATTTTTCCCTTCTGCAAAGTTAATAAAAGAGAAAAAATAATGCAGGAGAAAAAAATTAGTTTGTTTCCTTTAACTTTTCATCACGTCTGCCACTGCAAAGTGACATTTAGAAAGAGTGAAGCCAGGCACAGAACACGCTTAATCAGAGGCGTGCGCATACAGGGGTGATGTGGATATGCGTGGAAGACATGCGCTGATAAAAAAGCTGTAGTGTACATGGACACATGCCTATAAGCAGGGAATTAAGATATACACCAGTAGGGCACACATAAAATACTTCCTGTGTAAGAGCGAAAGGGAATGCAGAGTGTCTGAAGGGTCAAGGAATGACCATGCGAGGGGTGGAATCGGTGCACTCATGAGCATGGACCTTGCACATGAGTGGAAGCGGGTGCTTGTGCAACGGGTCCTCCTACCTGGGGACAGAAAGAAAGCACTGGGGAATGGCATAACATCAGAGAGGATGTGTTGCACGCTTTCGGGGTGATGGCTAGCACGGAGGCAGGGGCATCCAAACTGAGAAATCAAAAGGGCACCAAAAATAGCACAAATGCATGCACAGAATTGTATAGGGTATTGCGCTTTACTGCTTCAGTAGTGTTTGATTCTCTGTGTATTGTTTGCTCGTTTGCCTTGTGCAGTGATCCTCATGCAGCGTTGGGTTTCGGCCCGTGTAGTGTCAGCGGCATTCGACACTGTCAGCCATACTCTGCTTTTGGACAGACTGGCCGCGTTTGGGATACAAGACGTAGCCTATAAATGGCTCAAATCCTTTCTTTCTGGAAGATCTCAAAGGATTCAACTGGAGTACCGTATATCAAACTTGGGCATCCTGAAGTGTGGAGTCCCTCAGGGATCTGCTTTGTCCCCACTCCTTTTTAATCTTTATTTGCAGCCCTTAATTGACTCCTTGGTAAGCATGGGCTGTAAAACCTTTAACTATGCTGATGATACCCAGTTGTTACTTAATATTGATGACACAGTATCTGCACAGACCCATGCTCAAAAAAATACTTAGTCACACAGTGAGCTGGATGACAGCAAATTCATTGAAGATCAACCCAGAAAAAACTGAGGTCCTGGTGGTTTCAACCGAAGCTTCTCCTTGGGGCGATTTGTTTTGGCCTCAAGATCTGGGCCCGACTCCTAAACCTTGTTCCAACGTAAAAAGTCTAGGCATAAAGATTGACCAGGAGTTGCCAATGGCCAGCCAGATCGCCTCAGTGGTTGGGACCTGCACTAACTTAATCAGACAGTTACGTAAGTTAGTCTCTCTGCTCTCCTCCTCCACGCTCCGTACAATTGTCTCTGCCACAATAATCTCAAGATTAGATAATGGGAATGCCCTGTATCTGGGCCTCCCCAAAACACTGACAAATAGGCTGCAAGTAGTCTTGAACGATGCAGCCAGGCTGATCTTTAGGCTACCTAGACGCACTCATGCATCGCCGTTGCTATGTAAGCAACATTGGCTCCCCATAAAACAACGGGTGGAGTTTAAAAGTCTGTGCATTGCCCATAAGGCAATCTATGGTCATGCACCTGCTTACATTAAAGAACGCCTTGGAGTTTATAAACCTACACGATCACTAAGGTCTTCGAACACTCAACTGCTGTCTTGTCCTCGCTATAAATTAGCAACGAAGGGTGGCAGATCTTTTTCAGTGGTGGTTCCACAGGTTTGGAATAAGCTTCCAGAGTCTCTTCGTAAGGAACCTAACTTGCTGCAGTTCAGGAAATCCCTAAAAACACTCTTGTTTAGGGAAGCCCTAAGCTCCACTTAGTGCCTTGGCTCTACGTATCCGTTCTTCTGTTAGCATAGCTTTCTTCTGTCAAAAGCGCCTTGAGACCTGACGGTGATTTGGCGCTATACAAGCTGTAGTTTACAATAACAATGAGTGCTTGCTCAGAGTTGAGGAGGTGCTCTGTTAGCATTAGAGTGTCAAAGTAGGTTTTGTTTCCTAAGATTGTGCGAGGGTACTAGTCTCTTCTATAGTTGTCACTGTTCATGGCTGAAGCTTTCTAGAGTGTGCTGCGGATTTGTAAGTAAAAACAAGTTTTTCCTACTCTTATTTTGTGGCCTTTATGACAGGTAACCAGTGTAGTTTATACAGTACGTGCTTTCGCCAATTTGGAAAAAAGGCTGCACGGATGCGAGCAAAAATTAACTGTTCAGAAGTGCTATGTAAATGATTTGCCTTTGGCTCAGTCCTTTCCAGTGGATGCCAGCGGTAATATTTATTGTATAGGGGCCCATCCCTGGAGCCCCTAGGAGTCACAGGGAATTTGTTACACAGATGTGGACTAAGCTGATGTTCAGAAACAGGGTCTTGTGAGCGGTCAAAGGTTCCATCCTTCCCGCTCCCTGTTCCTTTATTTTTCTGTAACAGCAAAAAATATGTTGCAAAAGAAGCAGTGGGGGCGCTGCTACCAAATGTACCCTTTCAGACAAAAAGGTGGACACTGCTCATAGGAATGCTCACACCTTTAGCTTTACGCACTGGTATGGAAAGGGCCTAAACTTCTTGTCTCCATACATGACATGAACTTAAAGTGGGCTTAAGTCAGCCCCTTGCACATGACTGGGTGGCTCTACCATCTATCTAAGTTGTCTCATCTTGATTCAGTGGTTTTCTTCCTGTTTGTCCCTCACAGGAGAATTTCAGTCTTGCACTGTTTTGATTAAGCATGGGCGAATTTTGCGGATCTCGCGTTTGCGGATTTTGCGGATTTGCGAACTCGCAATCCGCAAAATCCGCGAATTCTCGCGAATTTGCGGATTTTTTTTATGTTCGCACGGGTTTCTGCAAGTTCGCGAGGGTTTTGTACAATTTCGCAAATTGCGAAATTGTACAAAACGCGTGCGAACTTGCAGCAACCCGTGCGAACACAATAATATGAAGAGAAAGAAGCTCCTGGTCACAGGAACAGCACTGGGATTGCGCTCATGAAAGTCAAGGATGCAAAGGCCTCTACCCAGCATCACAGCTGACTTTCCACGGTAGATTTGGGAAGAGGCACACCTGTCCAGCCTCGAAGATGCTCATGATTGTTTTTGGGCTAATGAATGAGTCACTGAATTTGAGCATCAACTAGTTCGAGCGAGGAGGAGCCAAGATGGCGACCGGAGCGGACGTGTGAGCTCTCGGCTCCGCCGGCCCTTGAATCCCGCACTATCATCCTGCTTGATATCCTGAAGCAAATCACCTGCGGGATGTGCGGTGAGCTGTGCTGACTTCGCCAGCGTTCCTCCGGATTCTCCGACTGCCCGGTGTTCGAAGATATCCTGGATTTGCCTAACTGCCCTGGACCCCAGCTGGTATTGCTGCTCACCGCCGGATCCCTGCGGCTCCATTTCGGCCGGGCTGCTCGCTTGGAGCCGGAGTGTGGAGGGCGCTGCCTGTGCTCGGGACGTGGAATGTCCTGCACAGTCTGCCAAAGATCACATCGCGCATTGAAGTGGTAGCGTGAGTATTTGTGGCAGCCGCGTTGGGTGATAGACTCCTTTTTGAGACGCTGACAGAGTACCGCCTCTACCCCATCGCTGCTCCTGCCTGGCATCGGCGAGCCCCCCCCCCTCCGCCCTGACTAACTAACCACGCTGATGCGGCTCCAGGCGAAAAGCCGCTGACCGTGAGATGACCCTGGAGACACCGAGGGATTGCATCGATCCTCGGTAGTGCCTCGCGAACCCCCCACCCCCCGGCTCCAGCGCTATAGTGCCGGCAAGATGGCGACGCCAGTTCACTTGTGCCGTGGGGAGGATAGCCCGTCCTCGCCCTGTGACTACGAACCCATGTGCACACAGGGGGCCAGTTTGCATTCATCCTCCTTTGATCTGAAACTAAAGGAACTGCAGCCTGCGTGGTCAATTGGTGATGTTATGGCTGCTCTGGGTGAATTGAGATCGGCGCTGGAACACGGCTATAGTGCATTGGGCGTGAAGCTGGATGCCATTGTGAACGACCTGAGGCGGAAGCGGGAGATCTATCCCCCACAAAGTTTGGATCTGCCTGTACAGCTGGCTGACTGGGATACAATGTCTTCGATGGTCCGCAGCAATGATGTTACTGTTTTCACCGGAGCTTGTAACAAATCAAGGCCATCTGTCGGACCGGTTGGTGCTACTTTGTTTCCCTCTCGTTCCGAGACTGACTAGCAGCCTTGTTTAATATCGCCACTGTTCCGGGCAATAGTTACATGGCCTCTCGCCCCCTTGCTTGCTCTGTTTTTGGGGTTTTCATTTTCTCAGTTGTGGTACCTTTACCATCAGGATGTGTCGGTGAGACTTTTAACTGAGAACAGTGAACTTTTTGGAGGCTGGCGACGTCCATTTTGCGCTTCTGTCCCTCCCCCTCTCTCAAAGTGGCCATTTTGTTTCTTTGTCCCCGGAGGTATTGGATTTTCATGGGGGAGGGGTGTGGGGGGACATCCACGATCGGGCCAGGGCTAGGCGACTTCCTTAGTGGAATTGAAGCACCGGCGGGCGGGGACTGGGTTGGGACTGCTTTTTGCCTGAATTGAATGCGTATTCGGAAATGACTCACCCCATTTACAGTATTGTTTGCTATTACTATTGTGCTGATGATAATTGGGGTGGCGGATGTTTATTGGGCCGGCGGCGACCGGGAGTATGTGGAATTGACCTCCTCCCGACCTGTTTTTCTTTTTTTGGGAGTTATAGATTAGAAGGCTCTTTTCTTACTCCCTATATTCAGATGTGATAATTCTTCCTTATTCTTTTCTCCTCTTTCTTCCTTGTCCTATATTTCGGGTTTATTGGGCGACAGACACACTGCTGGGGGGGGGGTAGGCCGTAGCCTCTGCATGCGTGTAGGGTGGGGGTTGGGGGATGGGATTTTTGCTTTCTTATTTCGGTTTCTATGGTGCCTCGAATTTTTTTCCTTTGTTTTGTCTCTCTTTCTTTATTCTCTCTTGGGTCCGGGTTTGCTTCAGCTTGGGGCGGGTGGCGGTGGATGGCGATATGATGGTTGGTATAACTCCCGTTGCATAGTTCTTGAGCTGCCATTCTGCCGTGAGGGACTTGACTATTGGGTAACTTGATTGCGTGGCATACTTGCAGCACTGTCATCTCACGCTTGCACGGACTCCACTTTCTTTGCCTTTCTTTTTGTATTAAAAAACTGAACTGTCGGATTTCAATAGCTGCTACTAAAATGTAAAACAAACCTTCATGGCTCCTGGGCGCGGGATCACACATCTTCCAGTGTAACTTTAAATGCTTGTATGTTGTAGCAATGTGATACTGTGTCACCGTATTGCTTGCTTTGGTGCAACAAACGTATCCGTGGCCGGCCGGATGGTTGTGGGCCCGTATTTGTTCTTTGCCTAATGCACAATAAAGGTTTACAAAAATTTTTTAACAAAAAAAAAACTAGTTCGAGCGACCATGTGTGTGTTACTATGCAATCGCCCCGAAGGGCGCAGGGGTCCCTTGAGTGAGCTGTCCATCATAGTGGGTGAATGGCGGGAAGACGGTGCAAACCGCGAGTGTGTGCGCGGGGCCAAACGTGCGGGGCTTCCATGCGAGTTCACATGCCTCTTGTGTGCATAAAAGGTCAGAGAAAGATCAGTTCAGCAGATGAAGAGAAAAAGCTCCACAGGAAGGGTCACAGGAAGGGCATTTGTAAATATTTTAGGATGGCGCCGGCAAGCTGCCAGCGCCATCCTAAAATACTTACTAAATTAGCTTCAACAGGAAGCTCTAATAGATAAAATAAAGCAGTTGCGAGCACCTGCTTTATTTTATCTATTAGAGCTTCCTGTTGAAGCTAACTTAGTAACTATTTTAGGATGGCGCTGGCAGCTTGCCGGCGCCATCCTAAAATAGTTACAACAGGGCAGGCTTGAACTTTTGCCCCCGGAAAAATCCGCCGCTCGCAGATTTGCGGATTTTCGGTAAATTCGCGGGAGTTCGCGGATTGCGAATTTACCGAAAATCCGCAAAATCCGCGAGCGGAACGGATTTTCCGCCCATGCTTAGTTTTGATGGATGAGTGAATTTTTCTTTGGAATACTAGGGACCTTTGGAACTGAAGGAATACCAGCTCAGTTTAGTACAAACCATCACTTGTGAAAGAATAGCACACAGTGGGACAGAGCAAGTGGTAGGCCGGCATCTGATATGAATCTGATTGGACTGACAGTTTTGCTAGTCACTGTCTTTGTTAGAACAGATTCACAATTGCTTTATTAACCTTCCTGCTTTTTCAAATTTGCTTGAAAATGCACCATTTGCCCACTCTTTTTTTCAAAAATTTCTCGAACCCCTCGTAGGTGATTTAGGCTTGCTCGCTACAGTGCTGTAGGACAATTGTTTTACGCCACACGACTTTCAAATGTCACCAGCCACCACTGGTTATTGTCAGAGATTCAATCACCCGTTGGGCAGAACAAAATTATGAAATCACCCAATCTAGGTCAAATGCGACCAGTGCAAAGTCCTATGAAAAAAAGGTAAAAGTACTCAAAAGCCTGTTGTGAGGGGAGTTTGAAAAGTTGGAAATGGGAATTAGCATGTAGCTCCTGCTTACCTGGCATAGGAGTGCTCTGTGGTGAGTCTCGAGTGAGAATGCCATACTGCCGGTTAAAAAAGAAGAAGACCGGGAAGGTCGTACGTCAGGCTAACGTGCACGAGAAACATACGCGGGTCTCGCACCAGCTGACTGTAGTCTGTGGAGACATCGTGTCATGTTCAGCATCACCAGCGTGATGCTCAGTGTTAGAATAGCTCTCCAAAGCATGCAATTTCAAGGGGAGCATAGGAATGGAACATGTCAGTCATGTGTAGAAAAAAGACTAAGGGGCTCATCATGATGGCGGGAGGACCTGAGTCCGCCGGCCATCGTTGTGGTGTTCAGGACCGCCTGCCAGACATGCGGCGGTCCCACCACTGCAATTAGGAGGCGCCCGCCAGTATGGGCACTTAACATTGTGGATGGTGCTGTTGGCTGCAGCACCGTATACAATGTTAATATGGCATGTACTGCATTTCCCTGCACTACATGGCAGGCAGTGCATGGAATGCAGGGGGTACCATTGGTACCCCCCCCAGTGCTCCCCCAACACATAGGAGGTCCACAACAGGCCCCCAAATCCAGCCCCCGCCAGCCTTTCCATGGCAGTTCCACTGCCATGGAAAGGCTGGCTGACTCCAGCATTGTAATCTGGCGGGCAGTGCCTGCTAGGGACGGCTGCCATTTCATGCTCCCTTGCCCATCTGCCAAGCAATCAGACTGCTTCTGGTGGACTGGTGGCGGACAGACTTTCTGACCGCGGCGGACAGATTGGGATTCCCATCGCCGAATCCTATTTCGGCGGTGGGAATATCGTTGTGTGATGACAGAAGGACCGCCACCACCGGCCCGGCGGTTGTGGTCCTTCTTCCATCCTAATCGGCCTCTAGGTTGCTATTTTGCCGGATGGATCGTACAGAGTAAAAAAATTATAATGCACAATTAATTTCGAACCTTGTTGCCACAACGTTGAATATTCGTCTTTTGATCTGCAAAGTATATTGGACAGCACAATAATGCAATGTCAAGAGGATCGTACAGAGTAAAAAGATATTTTGTCTTTTCGTCAATGAATTGATTGGCCACCTTAAGGGGGTCATAGACATCGACGCCCCTAAGCTGAAAAACGAACAGGTGGTGGCATTGATGTTTGCTGACGACACTCTTCTATTGTCAAAATCACCCACGGGTATTCAACGTGCCCTGGACAGCTTCGCAAATTCTTGCCATATAAGGGGGTTGAAGATTAATACTCAAAAAAACAAGTTTATGGTCTGTAATGCAATGCAACTAAGACCAGAAGTCCCAATCCCTCTTTGAATGGCATAGCATTGGACAGGGTCACAGTTTTTGAATATCTAGGTATCACTCTTACTGATAAAATGGATTGGGCGCCTCAACTTGCAAAGGCCAAACTTAGACTAGCCCAGATTACGGGTGGTATTTTAAAATTGCACCTAGAATCCACTTTTAAGCCGGTTGCTCCCATTATAGAAATTTACAAAGCACAAGCTAGGGGAGTAATTTTATATGGGGCAGAACTTTGGGGCCATCGCCCTGTTTATGGCATCAGTAAGACTGAAAATCAATTCTTAAGATCATTGCTAGCTTTACCATCTAGTACCCCCCTCACCCCCATGAGAATGGATTTAGGTATCACACCAATACAAGATGAAGTTGCCCTACGCCCTGTTACTTATTGGCACAGACTATGGGTAACCCCTGAATTAATACATTTTAGACTTGCAATGGAAGAGGTATTGGGCCTCCCTGGGTCTGAGAAATTGCCGTAGACTAGACTTACCCGGTCTTTGGTCTAACCCTGCAGTGGTCTGCGCACAGTTGCCGCACGCTGATCTAGTTCATTTGGATCGCAGGTCCAGAATTTCGGCTACCCAGGGTAATTCCTCTCTGGGCCCACTTACTGTCAAGTTTTTTAATATGAAAGACGAATACATAGTAGAGCCATTCCTAGATGAGATTTTACCTATTACAGCGAGGAAATACTACTTACAATTTAGATGTGGCACACTTCCGTTTAGGGTCTTCACCCACAAATGGTCCCGGAACAAATTAGTTGAATGTCTGGCGTGTGGAGCCAAAGAAGAGTCTGAGTCCCATGTTTTTTTCTTTTGCCCTACATATAAAAATATACGTTACCGTTGGCTTATCCAACTCTGCAAAAACTTGGGATTTAGATATCATAAAGAGGCCCTAAGAATACTTAAGAGTAATATTTCCACCCCTGTTGTATTCTCAGTTTCATGCTTTATTGATGCTATGTGGTGCAGGAGAAGATGCTTTTTGTAGAAGATCTTTACAGCTTTAGATACTACATACGAATTGCTAATCTATGTATTCCCAATGCTTTACAGTTTCTAATTTTTATATTTTTATATATATTTATTGTCATTGGTTCGTGTTTTTCAGCAATGTTATGAATGGTTAATATGTATCTTTTATGGTCTACGACCGAAATAAAGATTACTTGACTGACTGACTGATTGACAAAACGATATAATACACAATTAATTTCAAACAATGGTGTCACAACATTGAATGTTTGTGTTTTGGTCTGCAAGGTGTATTGAACAGCGAATTGCATAAAATATTTTCAACATTAATGACAAATCGTTATGTTTACTTGTTTCGAACAGTAAAGACAGTGGTTGATGAGATTTACACATAGACATTTACTGGCCACAGAGGTAAGCTAGAAACATTCAGAATGAGCAGAGAAACATGTATACAATTTATTGAATGCAGAGTAAAAGCAACTGACTCTTTGGATGAAAAGTCCAGCTGTGCGCATCACCATATACAGCACACAGAGGACCCTAGCGCGGATAGGGTATTGCAGGCACTAGGAATTGCAAAAGCCCCATTCTTAGTAACCTTATTGTATGGACATGCCCATAATTCCAAGTTACCACTAGAAGGGAGAGAGATACATGTAATGTGTTGTGTGGTTCATAGGGAAAATCATTGTACATGTGAACGAAGAATGGTCCGAACACCAGGACCGGGGCAGATCATGGAGTGACGAACAGCCAGGGATGTTAAAGTTGACCCATTTGTTTGAAAGTCTCTTCCATTTAATTGAATCCATTCTCAACTGCATCCAAAGAGTGTATCCACCTACACTCCTTAAAGTTCATGGTTGTGCCTATAGTACCTCCTCTGGGGCGGCGACGGATTTTTTCCAAAACCCACCATCTGAGTCTATCAGGAGAATGGTCTTGGTTGCTAAAGTATTGGACTTTAAATTTCAGCCTGCTGAAGTGTTGCAGGATTCACCTTCTGTGTAGTCGGTCCCACATAAAGCTTTTAACATGGACATTTGATGCCGTATATTACGTTTATGCTGTTGCGGTTATTGTGTAGTGCAAAGTTGTATGTCTTGTTCAGGTGTGTGAAAGAGGTGCCCTCAACAGTTAGGGAACAAGCCTTGCAATTGCCACACTTAAAATGCTCAGTCAGGGGTGGGAGATTCAACTGTCTCCTGATGTCTGTTGGTTTTAGTGGTTGTAGATAGGCCTTTACTATGAAGTCCTTGATGTTCTTGCCTCTCTTAAATGCGAAGATGGGTTCCTCAGTAGTACCAAGTTCACTGGCCACCAGATTCCAATATTTTTCACAGATTTCTTGCTCTTGTTGCTTCTGGGATTAAAGGTGGTAACACAGATTATATTGTTCTTTCCTGTTTCTTTGGATTTCGCTTCCAAGAGGGAATCACATGGACAGTACCAGGCACGTTTCCTAGCCCGTTTGAGTAAACCAATAGGATATCCTATCTCTTTGAGTCGGTGCATGAGGATCTCAGTTTCTTTAAAGAAGTCAGCCCTGTGGGCACAGTTTCTCCTAAGGGGCAAATTGTCCCTGAGACTTCTCGGGTGATGTGAGTCATTTAAGCGAAGTATTGCATTCTGTCGGTTTCCGGTATAGATCGGTAAATAACAGTACCTCTTCCAGCTTAAAGGTGATGGATTTGTTGCTGTGGGTCATCGTGAACTGGATCTCTGTAGATCTGACAATTAGCCAGTTTTTTAAGTCAATCAGACTCATTTCAGTGCCGGACCAAATCATTAGCACATCGCCAATATACCTCTTCCATATGGCGATGTTATTTATGAAGGGGTTATTAAGATTGTAGAGATGTTCTTCTTCATATGAATCCATGAAGAGGTTCACCATGCTTGGTGCGAATCCTGCCCCCATGACCACGCCCTTACGTTGATAAAAGTACTGGTTTGGGAAAACAAAGTAGTTCCTGGACATGGCAATGTCCAAAAGGGACACCAAGAACTCGGTGGGTACCCAGTGCGGTTTCAGGCGTCTTTCCAGTGTTTCTTTGGTCACTTGCACCGCCCTTCCTTGTAGAAAGCTGGTATAAAGGAATGAAATGTCAAGGGTAACCATGAGTTGCTTAGTAGAGCCAAATGGTTGGCCTTCTAGCAGCTGAATGATATGCATAGTATTGCTTACAAATGACTTGATTTCCATCACCCATGGTTGCTGGAAGTTGCCTATATATTGATTCAGGGGTTCCAGGATGGATGCACACCCTTAAACAATTGGCCTCCCTGGTGTTTTACCCATACACTTGTGCACTTTAGGTAGCGTATAAATCGTCGGGATTCTGGTCTCCTTCTTATTCAGAAATTCATGTTACTGTTCACTAAGGAAACCTTCTGTGAGACCTTCCTTGGTGAGATCTTGGATCAGTTTCCTGACTTCTGGAGTAGGGTCCCTCAGTATAGGGCAGTAGCTCTCCCAGATGTTCAGTTGTTGTAATATCTCTTCTACATTGTCTGGTGTATTTGGATAATTTCAGCTCCACCTTTATCAGCTGTCTTGATGACAGTGCTTTCTTTGGCTCCAAGAGTATGCAGGGAGTTTCTTTTCCTTAGTGACATTGTTTTTGATGTATCTCCGGTTTCCCAAGAGCTCCATTGTTTCTTTCAGGACAATTTGTTTGTATGCCAAGATTCTTTGGCTTATTAGGTTGGCAGCTGGGATAAACGGAGAAGGTGGCCTTAAAGGAGGTGTCTGAGAAAGGAGGAATATATTCCTTGTTGGAGAAGTGGTACTTCGATCTGATCTTCCTGAAGAATCTTTGCAATTCTAAATTACCAACAAGGAATTCAATCCTCCATCCTCAGCCACCTCCTTTAGGCCACCTTCTACGTTCACCCCAGGTCTGCCTACCTAATGAGCCAAAGCTGTAAATATTTATTTTTTGTTTGAAATAAATATTTTCCCACTTTGATTTCTCTAGGCATCGAGTCTATATTCAGTAAGGCAGTTTCAAGGGACTTATCCCCACTAATGTGTGAGTAACCAGACATTGATACTCCCTCCATACTTTTTATTTTAGTTTTTACAACAGTTTGAACCCTTCTAACACATATGAATTCATTTTTAGGCTGTCGTCCCCTCTCTTCCTTCACCTTGTCCTGAAGAAGACCTGCCAACGCTTCCGTCAGGGTTGAAACGTCGACGTTTGTTTTTTGGTTCAGCTTGATCAGGTCCTCTGGTTCTAAACTAGCAAGCAACCGGGCAATCGACCAGAGACAGTGTTTCATCTGTTGTTCTGACCATTTTAGCCTACCTTCTCTTGAAAAATGTGTACATAAGTTTGTTTCACCATTGTCACTGAGCACTTTTTTCACTATTGAATGTCACCCCAATCTTGAATTATATGTTTGACAGACTCATCACAAAATGCATATTAATACTGCTCTACTGTACTAAAAGTAAAATACTTTGTTCTTAACGCAAACTTGCCTATCTTTTCATGTTCCAACTGTATAATCCATACGATGTTATTCAAAACACAAATAAATGTTTCTATGATCAAGTTCATAATTGTGAAGTAATCGTCCTTTCCCGACAGAACCATTGTAGCTTTCCATATAGATTCCCAGGTTCTGAGTGACACAAGGTTATCCCATTGTTATTACACACGGCTTCTAGATCAGGGCCCTTACGGCGCTCTGCTGCGGGAGACTATGGTGGTGCATGGCAGCCGCCTGGAGTGATTCAGAATAAGGATACCCACCGCTGCTCTTCGCCCCCTTGTGAGGCTGGAGGCACTGACCTGCTCTTGGAGTAGCAGCGTAACTCTGGCCTACCTGAGTAGCATCCCGGCTGCCCCCAACGGAGGAGTGACAGTACTGCGGGACCCTCAGCGGTGAATGTGACAGCCATGCTGGGGGCCCCCTCTCGACATCTTAAGAACCCCCTTGACGATCGGATGGCTGTTTATGCTCCAGTAATTCTGTAGACTGGATCAATGACCAAATGTCCCTGGAGGCTAGGGGCCCGACCTGTGAAGTGAAGCTTGCCCTAGGAAGGAATCTGTGGTAGCTCACTGATTCCAAGAACAGCGGTGAGCTCATTCCAAGTGTGTTGTGCATAATAATCTATCACAATCTCACTGATCACCCTTTGGAGTGGCTGAATTGACTGTATTGTCTGCACGGGGTGAAATCTGGTGTTTCCAAGGCCCAACCCTGCCCATTCACTGCCTATGCACTGATAGGGCAATAGTGGGCACTCTGCACTTGTCCTGATGTACTGGAGCCGCCCACCTTGGGGATGCTACTGGACTTGTGAAGGCCTGCTGCCCTGCTGTGCATCATGGAACAGGGACTAAGA
This sequence comes from Lissotriton vulgaris, assembly GCF_964263255.1. NCBI lineage: Eukaryota > Metazoa > Chordata > Amphibia > Caudata > Salamandridae > Lissotriton > Lissotriton vulgaris. Next base: position 239,972,123 of record NC_141697.1, on the reverse strand, counting down.
AGATTCAATGGGAACCTCCCCCACCTCCCTGTAAGAAACCTAGACAGAGCCCCTACTGGGTCTCAGGGTGGCCTCTCTGATCAGCTGGCATAGCCCTATACTCACTTCTGTGTTGGGGGAGTGTTGGGGCACTCACTGTTGGATGTCTCACCTGGTGTGGGGGCATGCGGCCCTTTGTTGCTCCCTGAGGACCCTCCTGCGGCACTGGTTGTGTATTGCCAACAGGCCAGGTCACCAACACCCTGAAAAAATCATGATCCTCTTCAACTTTAACTTCAGACCAATAAAGAACTTATTTTGGCTATGGGAAGCCATTGCAAGATGTTTGTGCTAACACACCATGGGGGTCATTAGGATGGCGGATCGCCCGCCCGGCGGGGGCGATCCGCCCGCCAACCTAATGGGGCCCTATGTGTCTGGATTTAGCTCTGGTTCTAGCATCGCTTTGAAGCTGAATGAATGAATTAAATGTAGAGGAGAGGTTGTGGCCTACGGGCTAGGGCGGTCGAGCTCAAATAGGGGGAACCAGGTTTGAGTCTCGGCAATGACGCTCAACATCCTGTGATTCTGAGCAAATCACTTAATCTCCCTGTGCCTAATAAAAAAATGAATGTGTCCTTGTGTAATGCAACTGGTGCTCATGTAAAGCACTCTGATACCTGATAGCTTTAGGCCAAGTTTGCGTCCAGAAAGAAAATGTTTTTCTAGAGGGCGCAAATGCCCAAAGGCGTCTTAGCGCTTGCATCTGTTGTAGAACCAGAGTGAAACCTTCTAGAGCAAAGAACATGAAAACAACCAGGCCTTGAGCAGTTTTCTAAAATTGCGTCAAATTAGGCTGAGCTTTAAGGTGCAGAGAGTTCCAAAGTTTGCAGGCTGGAGAAGTGAAGCTTCCACACCCCCTAGGATGCCTTGTTGAGTTTAGGGAACCCAAAGTTTTGGGAAGAGGTGGACCAAAGCATTCTCTTGGGAGTGTACCATTGGAATCTCCTCATTAGATATTCTGGGCCTGCATAATGGAGGGTTTTGTGAGCTGAACAAAGTGTTTTTAAGGTGACTCGTTTTCTGACTAGTAGTCTGTGTAAATTAACAATGGCTTGAGAAACTGAGTGAAATTTATGTACCCTCAGAAGAAGGCGTTCCACCGCATTTTGGAGGACCTTAAGTTTATTCAACAGACGTTGTTGGATGCTAATATCAAGGGCATTACAGTAATAAATCCTAGATATTACCAGAGCAATGATAACCATTTTTTTTTAGCTCAAACGGGATAAAAGGGAAAACCTTTCTCAGGGTTCTTTTTTTTTGATAATCAACTTTATTGGATTTTCAATAACACAGATATTCATTGGCAGCAGATCATTAATCACAGAGAGAAACATGACATTGTATACAATTGATAAGACAAGGGCGGCCTATCAGGGCTGGGCATGGCAGTCCAGATATTAAATACAGATGTATATAAAATAAAATTAAAGACAGATCATCACAGTGGTAGCAGATTAAATCATTTATCCCACACTTTACCGAATAAGTCAGGGCAACCCCGGGCCTCAAATAGGGATTCTTCCTGCGTTCCACACCAGTCCACTCCCCTCTTCCATCTCTGTACAGTTGGCGCCTTAGCCTGGGACTAGTGCGCAGCTATATCTCTTTTTGCCACCGCCACGGCCGTCCCCAGAAAGCGATTGTCTGCCCTAGAGCCATCTTGGACATCTGTAGTAACAAACTTTGAAAACATCCTTGGGCTCCTCCATCATTAGGGTGGAGTGTTAGCCCTGTTAAAGGGGACCCAGATGATTGTTATGTTATGTTATGTTATTTTGGTTTTTCTATAGCGCACGGCTACTCCATGGAGTGTCCCGGCGCTTTTATTTACGAACCAGTAAAAAGAAAAAACACAACACAGTAAAATAACAGACCAGGCAAAAAAAGAGCACAGATGATGAAGCATGTCACCTGGAATGGTGAGTGATGGGAATCCATACAAATTTGTTGTATTTTTTCGAGAGAAGTCTTGGTTTGGTTTTTTCATGTGTTGCCTTTTTTTGAGACTACAGGCTTTACAGTGTGGTATTGCAGTCAATGGAGGTGCCACGCTCCGCAGCGGATCAAGCAGCCCACCCTCGGGGACACAGGACGGTCTCAGACCAGACGCCCGCTCCTCCGGTGGGTCCAACAGCACACATCCCCCAACTGCACCCCAAGATGGCGGAGGGCGCGAACAGCTGCAGCAGACCAAAGGGGGGATCAGGGTGCCCAGCTGGAGTCACTCACAGGGTAGCAATAAGGCACACAGGCTCCTCCAGCAGGCAATACAGCAGTCCCAGGCCCCAGGGGTGGTCCATCTGGCCAGGCACCACCACGGCCCACAGTCCCTCCGCTCGCCCGGGAGGCGCGTCTGCGCAGCCCCGGAATTCCCACAGGAAAGCTCGGGGGGGAAGGCGACACAAAGCTGGTCTCCCAGTCTCCTCACATCCCCAGAGGAGCAGCTCAGGCCCCACCCAGCGCCAGGCACCCCCGCAGCCAGCTAGGCAGCCGCATCCCCCAGGCCCCACCGTCACACACACTAATGCCCGGGGGCAGGGCCAGCAGGGTGGCAAAGCCCGGACCCTCAGTCCCGGCCTAACTCTTCCTTAGCCGTGGCGCACAGGTAACGCCGCACCCTACGTCATTCGGAGGGCCAGTCAGCAGCCTCACGTAGGCGCCTCCACCTCCGGGAGGCCTCTCTGCCCTTCAGAGCGCCTCCAAGATGCCCCGGGACCGGTCCCCTCTGCTCCACAGGCACTGGGGCAGGAGTTCACATCGTGACTTCAGGCTCCACAGCCCGACCGTCAGTCACTGGCACAGTCCGTTGCCGCCAGGAGGGTCCCAGGTGGACGAGGCGGGGAAAGAGAAGCCGGGGCACCCAGGCCGAAATGTCAGGCTCAGGGACCAGATGGCGAGGGTGCCGCCATCTTGAGGAAGCAAGGCCGCCCAGGGGAGAAGGCCGGCGAAAGTGGCGCGAGCACCAGGCAGTCTTCAAAGAGGTTCCAAGCGAGGCAGGCGGGGTAAAGGAATCGGCTCTGGTAAGGCGAAGCTTCGATGTAAGATAAAAGTGGGCCGATGCGAGGTGGATGATGGAGGGGGTCCGGAGCACTCTTAGAGTGCGACCGCCATCTTGACGCCTCAAGCCACGCCCGCCTCTCAGGGTTCTTAAAAGAGAAAAGCAAGGGGAGGTAACTTGCTTGATTTGATCAGCAAAAGTTAGCTTTCCATCAAAGAGTACTCCCAGGTGTTTGACCTTTTTGACCTGGGAGAAAAGTTGACCAAGGTCCTGGGGCCACCAGATGGAGGTCCAGAAGGTGGAGGAATCGTTCCCAAACAGATGAAACTTGCTTATATCCAAATTTAGTTTGAGGCAGTGTTTTTTTATCCATCCTACTACCTCAACCATGCAATTGGTAAAGTGTTTTTCTACCTCACAGAAATCTCTAGAGATTGAAACTACAATCTGTAATATCATGTGTGTAGAAGACTTTAGAAAATCCAAAATAACGAATCAGTTTTGCCACTGGTGTAACATATATATTGAATAGCATAGGGCTTAATGAAGACCGCTTGGGACTCCACAGGGAAGAGAGAAGGATTTAGATGTAAAGTCTCCAAGGGATACTGATTGTTCTCTGTTGGCAAGGAAGGATCTTAGAAGGGCCAGGGATGAATCTGATTCCAATATTCTCTAAGTGATCAATAAACACGGAATTGTTAATGGTGTCGAAAGCTGCCAACAAGTCAAAAGGATCATAGCTGCCTTTCAACCATTTTCCACTATCATTCTGACTTCCTCTGTTGCTGCAATCGGGGCAGAATAATGGTTATTTCTAAAGCCGTACTGAGCGCAATCTAGTAGATGATTTTTATCTAGGAAGGACTAGAGTTCGATGTACATGGCTATTTCCAAAATTTTAGCTCGGATAGGAAGACGAGAGATAGAACAATAGCTTTTTACATTGTGTGGATTGAGGGAGGGCTTTTTTCCCATCTGTAAGACAGAAGCCTTTTTCTAGACTTTGGGAAAATGTCTTGCATTAATGATCCTATTCAGGAGTTTAGTGAGATGAATTACCACTGTTCCTACTATGGAATGAAGATTTTTTTGGGAGGGGGGCGGGGTGGAACAGGGGTCAGTAGGAAGACCTGATTTAGTGGACTTGTTTAGTTTGTTTACCACCTTCACAGTAAGAGGGGTAAACTCATAAAAACGCTGATTGTTTCAAATGGGTGTTCAGTCCTAAGGACGTTTGACTCAGTGTTCTGGTTGGAAGCTAACTTCCAATAGGCTTCATTCACCTTTGATTGAACGAAGTCTGCTAAATTGTCACAGAAGGATTGATTAAGATCCGTTGTATTTTTAGAATTGGGGTTGACAAGGGATTTAACTGTTTTAAATAATTCATTGGCCGGATTTTTAGCAGTGTTATTTTTCTCAGTGGAGTAGTTCCTTTTTTCAGCTATAATCATGATCTTACAGTCTTTAACCCCTTGCGTGCTGATGACGTCCCCCATCCGTTATGCAGCACGGTGGGCGTGTGCTGATGACGGCTGGGGGCCGTCATGAACCCGCCCACTCTTTAGAAGTGCCGCACAGGCGCAGAATCGCGGCCGCACGGAAGGGGTTAATATATTGTTTGTGCTTCTTTCTTTCTTCTGAGGTGCAATTCGCCTCCATTTTTGTTCCTGTTTTCTACACATTTGTTCATGTAATCTCAATTTATGAGAATACCAGGGAGTGAAAGGTTTACTTCTGTGATTTTTATGGGTCTTTCATTGGGTTAGCTGGGAAACTGGGAATTGAATCGGATCCGTATAGGTCATCATAGCTAAGTCTAGACCATTCTCAAGAATCTAATAGGATTTCTTTCAACTTGTTCTCATCATTGTTATGCCACGCACAAGTTTTAATCATAAATGAAGAGTTGTTACCTGGTATATTTTTACAAGGATTCTTTATGGTTAAAACTATTGCTTTATGATTTCACCAAATTAGTGGAAGGCAGGCCCAAATCCTAGGGCCTGGTTACTAGAACAGATACCATAAGGGATATGACCTACTGAGTGGGTCACCCTGTTGACCTTTTGTGCATGATCAAAACTTAGCATATTATTGATTAACTGCTCTGAGTCTTTGTTAGCCAAAGCCTCAAGATTGAAACCACCAAGAATCGTATAATTAGGGAGATTGAGACATGACTCAATAAATTAATTTAACAATTGTAGAAAGTTAGCTCTGGGTCCAAGAGGCCGATGAATTAACAAACTATTAAATGTGCAAATATTGAATAACTAACTTAAATTTGAATGTAAGATCTTCGCAATCCAATTGGGTAACAAAGAGGCTTCCAAATGGTCATGATAGATTATAACTAAGCCTACTTCACGATTTGCTGTATAATCCGACTTAAAGATAGAGTAGCCAGCTGGATTAGTGGCTACTAGATCAGGGCCAGACGTATACTCAGCCCAAGGTTCAGTTACAATGGCTATTTCAAGGGAGTAATTTTCCATAAATTCAGCAAATTGTATTTATTTTTAATTAATGAGTGTGCATTTAGCAGTATACAAGTGAGCCTCTCCAAAGATCTTGTTGTTCCAGGGGTGGGGGAAATTATGTGAGGGGGATTTTGTGAATCTATTAATGGAGAGGTATCCATCTTACATTAAAATCTATAGTTTTCTACAGCTTAATCACTCAACGCCAGTACCAAGATCAAATGTACTGCAGAGAGCATCCTTACCTAAATTGTTAATCTCATGAGCTTCTCCTTTGAATATGTTTGGGAGGTAAATTGGCCAGGAGTTCTGGCGTAGGGCCCAGTCTGGCCGCGGATGGGTGCAGACAGGCTTGGCTTTGGCGCACCAGTGGCACGCCCGCTGCACGTGCCTACTGCGTACACACTCTCTGTGCTCCCTTAATAAGGCCAACATCAAGTGGCTTAGCGGGGGCGTGTCTAAAATCCAAATGCAACTTAGCACATCAGCAGAAAACAGGTGGACAAATACAATTAACTAACTGGAGTCACGCAACCCCTACTCCTGGCACAGGCTCCCCTGTGTCAGGAGTATACTGGAAATAAAAAGCAAAGTTAAAACAAGAGTGTGAAAGTAAAAGAACATATAATTAAAATAAAAGGGCAATAGCCCTTTCAAGATGGCGTTCACAGGAGTCAGGCGCCTCCTAAAATGACACAGAGTGTCTGCAAGGAAAGAAAAGCAGCCTGTTCAGATGGATACAATGCAGACACTCGGTCCTGGATAATGAGGGAAGATAGAAAGACTGGACCTCCCAAACGTATAAAGCTGTTGAAAATAGTGTTTCAATAGTCACAGAGGGCCAAAGAAAAACATCGGCCACGTGGATTTCACACTAGTGGTAGATCAATACGGCATTTGCTATGGCTTCCTAAACAACACAGACCAGCAGTGCCATATGTCTCAAAGATTTGTCGCCAATGACTGGTGTTTAAGATATCCTTTCCAGAAATCTGAACAACACAATATTCCCTACACCTTGCGCACCAACTCATTATAATCAGGATTTTTGACCAGCCTCTGCCGACCAGCAATTGCAAAATAGTAAGAGGGTGATTGTTTTAGTCTGGATACGATTAAAAGTTTTGAGACCTGCAAAAAATATTTTCCACTTAATAAAATATAGAGATTAAGATATTGGCAAATTCATCATTGGGTGCTATTCCCAGACAATAGGGAGATATGTCTGAGTGAATTAACATAGTTTGAAAGTTTATTTACTTCCTTAAGTCCTACCAAGGCTGTCATTTCTAACATATTTGATATTTGATATTTTGATATTTATTAATTTTTATAAAGCGCATCTATCGCTCCGGAAGGAGCATCCTGGCGCTGACAATCAGAAGGGACCAGATAGGTGAGGTGAGGAATCATATGGCTGCGAGGACTAACGGGTCGGGTTGAAGGAAGATCCAGGTCTTCAGGAGTTTCCTAAAGAGGGTTTCTGAGGGGGCATGCCTAAGGTTAGAGGGAAGGCCGTTCCAAGCCTTGGCCGCCAGAAATGAAAAGGTTTTTCCACCTTTCGTTTTGAGCTTAAACCTGGGTATGATAACCAGATTAGCTTCTAGTGACCTCAGGCAGCGCGATGGAATGTATTGGGGGAAGCGCTTAGCAAGATAGGAGGGACCAGTGTTCTTAGTGGCTTTGAAGACAGTAACAAGGAGTTTAAAAAGGATCCTTTTATGGAGGGGCAGCCAATGGAGGGTGTTGAGGGCCGCAGAGGCCGAGGACCTTCTCGGAAGACCAAGAACGAGCCTGGCTGCCGCATGCTGGACGCTCTGCAGCTTCTTAAGGGTGGACTTTTTTATACCTGCCAGAATACCATTACAATAATCAAGCCTGGACAGGATCAGAGCCACGGCCACTGATTTCCTGGCGGAAATAGGGAGAAAGTCGAAGAACTTCTTTAGCTGTCTAATGAGATTAAAACAGCACCCTGCAGTGATGCGCGCATGTTCGTCAAAACTGAGGGACGAGTCAAATTGGACACCCAAATTGCGGGCCGATGAGACAGCACTGGGGGGTGCCTCGGAATGTTGGGGCCACCAATCTTTTGGAGAGAAAAGGGTGTTTTTGCCTAAAGGTATGATTTCAGTTTTGGCGCTGTTGCACTTAAGGTGGTTATTGTTGAGCCATGCAAAGACTTGGGAAAGGCAGTTCTGGAATCTAGGAGCGGCATCAGGAAGTTTTTTGTCTATGGTGACGACAAGTTGGGTGTCGTCAGCGTAAGATGTTACAAGGATGCCGTGGGATTCGATCAGGGTAAGCAGGGGAGCCATGTAAATGTTGAAAAAGAGTGGGCTAAGAATGGACCCCTGGGGCACACCTGATGGAATGGTTCTTTCGCTGGAGAGGAAAGGGCCAAGTGAGACTGTTTGTGATCTGTTGGATAGAAATGAAGATATCCATTTCAGAGCGGTGCCCGACACACCAATTTCGCGCATTCTGTGGATGAGAATTGCATGAGAGATGGTATCAAATGCTGCGGTTAAGTCGAGCAGGATGAGTACAGCGTGTTTCCCCTCATCCTGCAGGAACTTAATGGTATCGGACAACTCGATCAGAGCAGTTTCAGTAGAATGGCCGGGGCGGAAACCAGATTGCTGTGGGTGGAGAATATGGTTGTTTTCTACAAAGGTCTTTAATTCTTCCTGTACTATTTGCTCAGTAATTTTACCCAGTGCTGGGAGTAGGGAGATTGGGCGCATGTTGGAAAGGTCTGTCGGGGGTTTATTGTGTTTTTTCATTAGCGGCTTTACGATAGCTTTCTTCCATTCAGCCGGGACAGTGCCTGTACTCAGGGATTGATTAATGATGGAATTAATAAGGGGATTGACGGCCTCAATGAGAAGATGGAGAATAGCCGGTGGACAGGAGTCGGTGGGGGCTCCCGAACGGCAGGTCATGATGGCCTTCTGGGATTGAAGCAGGGATACGGGTGAAAAGTTGCAAAGGGAGGGTGAATCAGTGTTATAAGGTAAGGGGGGAGTGTCGGGGGGAGGGAAATCCTTGTAGATGTTATTAATTTTCTCAACGAAGAAATCAGCGATTTGGTCGCACAGGATTTGAGATGGGGGGATTTCCAATGCCAGGGCTTTGGGGTGGGTGAAAGATTTAACAATATTGAAAATGGTTTGTTGTTTTTGATTAGCGGCTTCTATGGCTGAGGTGAAAAAATCTTTTTTGGCTTTCTTTATGTGGGACAGGTATAGCTTCCTCTGCTGAATGTATAGGGATCTGGAGGTGGGGTCGTATGTTTTCCTCCATTCTCTTTCAAGAATCCTACACGTGCGATGGCTGTCAGTGAGGGCCTGAGTGTACCAAGGGGCATTGGGCTTCCTTTTATGGGAGAATGATTTTTGATGGGTTGACTTGGAGTTGTCCAGAACCAGTTTATTAATCCAGGTATGGAAATTTTTGGAATCATGCGATACATCTCCTACGATGGTGGGAGGATGGATAGGGAGCTGAGGATGGGACTTAATGGACTCAGCTACTTTCTTCCAGTTTATTGCAAAGGTTGAAGGGGAATTCTTGATGTGTGAATGGGGAGAGGGTTTAGCCTTGATGAGAAAAGGTATAAAGTGATGGTCAGTCCAAATTTGTGGGATTGGGGGGGATGCAGTTAGAGTGGCTAAATTGGTATAAATGCCGTCTAATGTGTGTCCGGCTGAGTGCGTGGAGGACGCGATCAGTTGAGAAAGACCAAAGATATCCAGGGATTGTTGAAAAGTTAAGGTGTAGGGGTCTACGCGGGATTCCAAATGAAGATTGAAATCACCGAGAAGAGTGAAGCTAGGGTAATGAGTCAGGAGAGATCCAAGAGTTTCATCCAGGGAGTTCAGGAAAGGCATGGCGTATCCGGGGGGACGATACACAAGTCCACCTGTAAGAGAGGTGGAGGAATTAATGTGAATCACAAAGCCTAAACTCTCACAGTCCTTGAGTGAGGTCAGTTCAAATGTGTGGAATCTAACATCTTTTCTGATGATGATGGCTAACCCGCCTCCCCTGCCGACTGGTCTATCACGTCTGAGAATCGTGAAATCAGGGGGAAGGGCAGTTGCCAGATCTGGATTAGATGAGTCATTTAACCATGACTCGGTGATAAACAGTGCGTCTAGATCGTTGGAGAGTACGAGGTCATGGATATCTTGTCCATGGCATGCTAGGGATCTGGCGTTAATAAGTCCACAACGAAAGATGACTGGCTTATGTGAAGGTGGAGGGGGAGGGTGTGGGATAATGCCAGTGGGTCCCAAGGATGACCATCTGCAGAGGCGACATGAGAAAGGTCCCCAAAGGTGAGCAATGGGACGATGGCCCCTGCAGCTATGGCTTGCTATTGGCGGGCGCATAGCGTGTAGCATATTGGAGTCATACCTGTGAACGGGGTTAAATTGAGCAGCATGGCCCGCGCCCGGCGCCGTCCTGGCGCGGACGGGCGCAGACGGGCTTGGCTTTGGCGCGGCTTCGGCGCGCGCACGGCGCGCCCGCTGCGCCAGCCCGCTGCGCCGTCTGGCCGGGTTGCACATTTATGCAGAGGAAGAAGGGCGGGAGGACGGCGCGCCTAGAGCGCTGACCTCACCTGCCTCGTTCAATATGGCGCCCACCGCCGCCGGGTGCTGGAAGAGGACGGCTGGGCTGAGAGGGAGAGGAAGAGTAGGTGTCAGAGATGTCAGTGTGCCTGCTACTCAATTCCCCTTAGCTGACAGCCCCCCAACAGTTGAGATTACAAAGTTTAAAAGTGGAATAAAAACGCTCCAATTACAGCGCTCGTGATCGAGCCGATTTGCTGCCTAAAATCACTATTCCTTTCAGTATCAGTCACTCGCAGCCCCAGTGCCTCTCACCAGGGAGAGCTTCTGAAAGGCGCAGAGCGCTGGGCAGGGCTCCCTAAATACAACAGAAGGGCGGGAGGACGGCGCGCCTAGAGCGCTGACCTCACCTGCCTCGTTCAATATGGCGCCCACCGCCGCCGGGTGCTGGAAGAGGACGGCTGGGCTGAGAGGGAGAGGAAGAGTAGGTGTCAGAGATGTCAGTGTGCCTGCTACTCAATTCCCCTTAGCTGACAGCCCCCCAACAGTTGAGATTACAAAGTTTAAAAGTGGAATAAAAACGCTCCAATTACAGCGCTCGTGATCGAGCCGATTTGCTGCCTAAAATCACTATTCCTTTCAGTATCAGTCACTCGCAGCCCCAGTGCCTCTCACCAGGGAGAGCTTCTGAAAGGCGCAGAGCGCTGGGCAGGGCTCCCTAAATACAACAGAAGGGCGGGAGGACGGCGCGCCTAGAGCGCTGACCTCACCTGCCTCGTTCAATATGGCGCCCACCGCCGCCGGGTGCTGGAAGAGGACGGCTGGGCTGAGAGGGAGAGGAAGAGTAGGTGTCAGAGATGTCAGTGTGCCTGCTACTCAATTCCCCTTAGCTGACAGCCCCCCAACAGTTGAGATTACAAAGTTTAAAAGTGGAATAAAAACGCTCCAATTACAGCGCTCGTGATCGAGCCGATTTGCTGCCTAAAATCACTATTCCTTTCAGTATCAGTCACTCGCAGCCCCAGTGCCTCTCACCAGGGAGAGCTTCTGAAAGGCGCAGAGCGCTGGGCAGGGCTCCCTAAATACAACAGAAGGGCGGGAGGACGGCGCGCCTAGAGCGCTGACCTCACCTGCCTCGTTCAATATGGCGCCCACCGCCGCCGGGTGCTGGAAGAGGACGGCTGGGCTGAGAGGGAGAGGAAGAGTAGGTGTCAGAGATGTCAGTGTGCCTGCTACTCAATTCCCCTTAGCTGACAGCCCCCCAACAGTTGAGATTACAAAGTTTAAAAGTGGAATAAAAACGCTCCAATTACAGCGCTCGTGATCGAGCCGATTTGCTGCCTAAAATCACTATTCCTTTCAGTATCAGTCACTCGCAGCCCCAGTGCCTCTCACCAGGGAGAGCTTCTGAAATATATAAATATAATATAAATGTTCTGTGTTAAAAAATTCCACTGATTTGCTTTGCATGCAAAAACGAGAGAATACACTTTGTGAACCTGCCAGGATATACATAAGACCATATCCAGTGTTCAGCGCATGGAAACACAAGATAAAGTCCTGTATAATTGGTACATGACACCATGAAAATTAAAATAATATATAAATCAAAATATATTAAATGGTGAAAAAATTGTAACACGGAAGGGTCTGAGGTGTTCATTTAGTGGTTTTGCCCAGTACCTAGGGTGTTTTGGAAAGTTTTAAGACATACCAAGCGGACTTTGGATATCCACTATTTATACATTTGGATCTACACCCTAATACTCTAAAACATATGACTAAAAAGGATTGGACAATGGATTTATATATTATTCCATGAGCAAAGCAAGTTATAGCTGCCAACCAGAAAAATACATCACCTTCATTGATAGAATGGTCAAGGAGGTTATGAAGTACCTAACAATGGGAATGTTGATATATAATGTAGCGAATGAAAGATATAAATTAAATATTATCTAGAAATTCCTCGTTGACTTCTTTCAATGTCTGACAATACTTATGTCATGTCCTAAAACACTCTGATCCATGACAATTTATTGGCATACTTCATCTGAAGCATGAATTTGATCATTTCTGAGACGTAACCGAGAGGCACATAAGTTCTTGACGTAATAGCTGATTCTATGGTAATTTGATGTGTCTTCTCTTAATTATTTTTCCTTATTAGATGAAGAGGATTTTTTGTTGTTGTGAATCTGGACAATGTCATTAGGTGCACATCTTTTTGAAGGATTGGATGTTCTGTATATGTGTATTTTTACTTTGTTGAAAACAATAAAACTGTCTTGGGAAATATCCTGTATGATGTGCAGAACATTCTGTATGAGGTGGGATCATATCTCCTTTGACAACTCAATCTCTTGGTGATCTTTGAAACAGTGGCTCGCCAAAGGCGTATCCAGACCATGGAACAACACATGGTCTTCTGCATCCAAATGCTCAGCTGATTCTCTTTTCAGGCCAACCACCGCCTATGGATGAAAACAGAGAACCACACATCTCAGGAAGTGCTGTCATGCTGTGTGACATCACACCAAAGTCTAGCACCAACCTTTTCCAGATTTATACTTGAGCCTCTAATTGTTTTGTTCAAAACTCCAGAAAATTCAATTCACTAATATGAAGCTGAAACAAATTCTTCCTCAGACATTCATCACTCAGCAGCCTCTCTACCATTAGCACCTGCCTTCAGAAACTTCAAGAATGATACTTTAGAATTTACTAAAGTATAACCCACAGAGAAACAAAATGATTCCTCATTACTCCTAAACAGCTTAAATGTTCAAAGTGTAAGTCTTGCCACCATTTCCTTTTCCCAAGGTGAGATCTCTGGGCTTGGCATTCACTCAACTCTATCAATCACTCCACACTTTAAGCAATTTCAACCATTATTTTCTTAATAACACAAAACATCTACTTGTACCGGACCTCCTGAGAACATTAGTGCTGGGTTATGTTGTCTCTCATATCGATTTTGTTAATGTCATGCTGTCGGTATCCTGCAATCTTCACTTATTCTGATTGTAGCTGTGCTACACTGTGTGGTCTGACTTGTTTTTCCCAGAGAAAATGAAACAAATATCTTCATGTACCTATGGAGGAAGAGAGGGATTTGTGCCAAACTGCCCCCGTCCGCTCTCAAAATAAGTCTATTTACATAAACAAAAGTGTGACAGTCAGCTCTGATATTGTAACACAAGTACTCGGTCAACAAAGAAGTCCAAAAAGTCACAGTCACATACATGATAAAACCTCACCCATGTACAGTGACATGAGTCTTTATAAGGCTCCCCCATATAGCATTTGGAAAATCTCCCTTACAATGTATATCACTGTCACAATATAGCCTCTAGTCTAGATAGACTCTTATGTTAGTGAACAAGAAGGTTACTACTCCTTCCTCATTGGTATTCCTATATTTCTATTGAGAGAACTGCCAGGAAGTGAATAACTTTATCTGTGTGAAAGTGTAGCACTAAATGACATAACTGCAAAATAAAATGAGGGCAGAATCTGATCCCTTTAAACTTCTCTCCCCACCACGCGGTTAAAAACGTAGGTTCCCCTGTATTAGACTCTTCATGTCTTGGGGGCGTGACATGACGCCAACAGAAGATGGCCGCCAGCTAAGGAAGCTCCGCGGCAGCTCATATGGAGTGTCAGCTTTTCCTGTGGACTGTCATCCCTATCCACATAACAACGACATCCTTTGTGGAATGAAGGACTCCGAAACTTGTTCCTGGTCTGGTGAGCACTTCTTTCTTTCCAGTCATGGGCGACGTGTTTCTCCTTATGGGACTAGCGTCCGCCATTTTGTATCTTCCCTGCATCGGCTGCGTAATATCGTGTCAATAATTGGGATATTTTAAACGTAGCTTATTTGAAAGTACTGTTCTGTACCGAAATGAGCTTATCATAATCAGGGAATATTACAATGACTAATTTACATTCCAGCCATTCCAAAACATTTTTGAACAACATTTATGCACAGTGCTTGATAAAGGACATTTTACATTTAAAAAAATTTCAAATTGGCGCACAGAGGGAACAGCATTGGTTGCTTGGAAGGCAACAATTTTACAACAGTCAGTATTTTTTCCCTCACACATTTCTTTTTGCGCCCAACACTATGGCCATTATAGCCTCATATTGCTATACAGCAAAGTAAAAATGGAATATAAGTGATTTTTCACTGAACCTTTTATCCTTAGTTTCAAGGAGATGGTTTCTGATACCTCAACAATAATTCATTTTGGTTACTATGACAGACTTACCACTTTTTAAATTGCATTTATATACTTTTCTGCGACTCTACATTGTGATTGCACTCTCACATTATATTTTGTACTTTTGTGTGCGTTGTGCTCTTATTACTATCAAAACCTACACAGAATAATATGGGGAGAATGAAATCTACATGTCCTGTTACTAGTTCTTCTTTACCTTTATCATCATTAGCGGACCACAACCCTTACTCTACACTCTCAGCGGATATGGAAAGCTCTGAATGGTTTAAAATCACCAGTAATTCCATGACTCCCGCAATCTCTTCTTCCCCCCTTCTCCTGATGGGTGACCCTGAGATTGATGTTCTAAACTTTAACAGCTGGCTCTCTACTGCCCTTGACGCTGTCGCCCCCCTTAAACACATCAACTCCGCTAGACAAAATCCATCTGCCCCCTGGTTCAAATCAGAACTGCAGGCAGAGAAAAGCCGCTGTAAGAAACTTGAACGCAGCTGGAGATCATCCTATGATCCCACAGCTAAGTTGATCTGTAAAGCTGCCTTAAAAACTTTTCATATACTTAAACGTGTGACGATGAGAGAGTTTTTCATCAACAAAATTAACAGTGCCGGGAATTCTTCAAAAACTCTCTTTAAAATAGCAAAAGACTTCACCAACCTGTCTGCCATCTCGAGTACTATTCCCCCTACCCAAGATATCTGCAACGGGCTATCAGATTTCTTCCATGATAAAATCCAGGATATTTACTCATCATTTGCCCCATCTTCACCTTCACCTTCCCCTATCCCAGACACTGCAATGGCCTCCGGCGATGCACTGACCTCCTTCCAACCTATCCCCACACCTCACTTCATAAACTCCTCGCCTGCAAACCTGGATCACCTAAGTATCCCTGCCCGGTGCTGTTCCTTAGCCCCCCTTATTAATACGCCACTGAACCGAATCTGGAATTCCTCCCTAAACTCGGTGTGATGCGGCGTCCTCGCATGCCCGTCTTGGTCCGCGTCACTTCAGTCCTTCGTGTAAGGCAGAGATCCCAGCCAGAGCGTCCATAGCAACAGCCCGACCCACCAAATGTCCAACCCTCTGTCCTCTGTTCCAGGACCCAATCCGGAACGGCGGACACCCGGAAGCACTACCTCCTGACCCCAGAAGTACCTCCCCCTCACGTGATCCGGACACTAGAAACGCCGGAACCAGGAAACAGTCCAACGTCGGATTGAGCTTGTGGCAGGAGACCCCGACCGGAGCGGCGAAGGAGAAAACGACCGAAGAGGAAGAAGACTGGTCCGAAGATTGGTGGAGTCCACCGGAGGTTGCTGGGGAGCGGCCGCAACTCAACTTGGAGAGTTGCGGCGGAGCGGGTGAGTGAAACGGAACCACCCTTTGAAGCACATTAGGTGCAGTGTAAATAACTCCTTCTGTATAGATCAACCCCTTTAGGCTCACGTCGCCACCCGTAACACTGTGTAAATATTGTGAAGCACTTATCCACTTTGTATATAAACCCTCGACCCCTCACGTCCCATCACCCAACACCCCTACTGCTTCTCGATACCCAGCTTGTGTCTGTACCTACCCCGACCCTACCGTTCCCTCCTCATTTTCGTCTTCCTACCCCTCACAATCCCAGGTGTTGGTAACAGGGATCCGACGAGAGAAGTCCGGCAGGACTAACGGCTCCTTTCTTTGTTTCTTTGTTTCCCCTCCCGGTACCTCCGAGGACATCCCCAAGACCGGAACCAGGAGAAACAGCTGGACACGTTACCGAACCCGGACCCTTCTTCCACCCAAGGAGCTGTGACTTTATTTTGTGGAACATTGAAGCTTGATAAACACCCTGTTTTGACCAGAAGTATCGAAATAAATCAAACATTGCCCACTATATACGGCCTCCGCGCTTGGTATTCCGGTCCGCCACACCCCCACGCACACAGTTGGTGTCAGAAGTGGGATCCGGAAGCATGGAGGCCGTCGTCCAGAAAATGGCCGAGTCCCAAGAGATGTTGGGAAAGCTGATGGAGCGTTTCTTGAAAACTGCTGAAGAAGACAGGGGACAACTGCACGACGTCCTCAAGGGTCAGGGGGATGCCCACGACCAGGCCATGGGTAAATTGACGGACGTCATCGGTCAACAGCAACAACGACCCATAACCTCCCTACCATCAGTGGTTCTACAAAAGTATGTTCCAGGGGATGATCCGGACTACTTTTTTACAAACTTCGAAAGGCTAGCCCAGGCCGCCTCTTGGCCAGCAGACCGATGGGGACAATATTTGGGACCGCTACTGACCGGAGACCTCCAAGCTGCGTATCAGCAAGCCAATATACAGGGCAACACGCCCTACGCTGATATTAAGAAGTGTATACTAGAGAGACTGGGTATAGATGATGAGACCTACCGGGTGAAACTGCGCCAAGCCAAGGAAGGGCCACAGGAAACCCCTAGGGCCCTGTCCTTCCGCATTAAAGACCTCGCCAATCGTTGGTTACGCCCGGATACCTCCACAAAAGATGATATCCTTGCTAAAGTATATTTGGAACAATTCCTGGCATCCCTACATCCGGCCACTCAAAGATGGGTACGGCAGCATGCACGTCTCACCCTTGACAGCGCGGTGGAGATCGCGAGTGCATACAGTCGAGCCCAAGAAACACCCAGGGGCAGAGAAGAACATCCCCACAGAGCACATATAAATGCAGTCCGACCCCACCGACCCCCCCCTCCACGGAAAGCGGATCCGCCTCCCCTGCTGCCAGCTCCGCTCTTGTACAGACCACCCAATCCGGGTCCACAGTGTTACAACTGCGGCGGCTATGGACACATAGCGCGTGTATGTCCACAGAAAGACGAGCCCATGGAGGTAGGCCTGGTACAGAACTATGTGTGTGCAACACCTGGAACGACGCCCCCACCGTTCCGTTGTCCAGTATATGTGGACGGACATCCCCTCCTGGCTTTGGCTGACACGGGCTGTCGCCAGAGTGTTCTACGTCCCCAGGACCTACCAACTCCACGAGACCACCCACAGGCATGGTCGCCATACAGTGTGTACACGGAGACACCAAAAAGTACCCAACCACCCAGATACGAGTACGGCACCCGGCTGATCCCGGAACTGATCTCACAGTGGGACTGATACCGAATCTTCCTGAGCAAGTGATCTTAGGGAGTGACTATGCTGGCCTTCCTAAACTAGTGCAAGACACTACGGACTCCCTGAACCAATGGTGGGAAGAAGCACCCTTTTCTAGGGAACAACCGGTTGCTGAAGATCTGATCAGAACACGGAAATCCCGTAACCAGAAGAGAAAAGAGAAGCGAAACCACACCACCGCCTACCCTGTGATTCCTGACGTCCATCCCTGGCAAACGGACAGGGAATTCCGGGCGTCACAACAAGAAGATCCTATCCTACAAGAGGCCTGGGGAAGGGCCTTAGATCAGGAAGACCCCCTTCACGTAGGTCCCTATTTTTTTTAAAAAGAACGGACTACTGTATAGGAAAGGGAATCCTAACCAACCACCCCAGTTATTGATCCCCGGACCCTTTAGAGAGAAGGTACTCTTCCTTGCACACAGCCATCTCCTAGGGGGTCACTTCAGCGATGAAAAAACCAGCCTGTCCATCCTGGAGAAGTTTTACTGGCCGGGAGTACATCAACAGGTCAAACAATACTGTAGAGAGTGCCCTGTATGTCAGAGGAACAGCAGATACCGACCTCCCCGGGCTCCCTTACTCCCTCTACCCCTCATTGACATCCCCTTCACCCGGGTAGGAATGGACATTATAGGCCCCCTACTCCCCTCTCGCAGTGGCTGCCGATATGCCCTGGTTCTGGTGGACTACGCCACCCGCTTCCCTGAGGCGGTGCCCTTACGTCAACCCACGACACAGACCATAGCTAAAGCCCTCATCTCCATATTCTCGAGAGTCGGGTTCCCCAGGGAGATCCTTACGGATCAGGGCACCCCATTCGTTTCATCCCTGATGAAACAAGTGTGCTCAAACCTGGGGATAAAGCAGATTCGCACTTCCGCCTACCACCCCCAGACGGATGGGCTGGTAGAGCGATACAACGCTACCCTTAAATTGACTCTGAAGAAAATGTTGGCCTTGGAGGCAAAGAGGTGGGAAGAGATGTTGCCGTTGGCCTTATTTGCCATACGCTGCAAAACCCAGAGTAGCACAGGATATTCTCCATATGAATTGCTTTACGGTCGACCACCCCGCACCCTCCTTGACATGGCCCAAGAAGCGTGGGAGGCCGAACCTGACAGAACTCGACCCCTGCCAGAATATGTCGAAAACCTAAAAACCCATCTCTCACAACTACGCGATATTGTCCGCCAGAATATGGAGAACGCCCAAGCCAGCCAGAAACGGCAATATGACAAAGGTACCAAGCCCCGCTCTTTTAGCAATGGCGATCTAGTTCTACTGATGAGACCGTCATCAGACCATAAACTATTGGGGCAATGGCAAGGACCCTATGTGATCCTTCGCCAAGTGACTCCTGTCACCTACGAGTTGGAACTCGACCCTACTCGGGGAACCACACAGGTGTACCATATCAACCTTCTAAAAAAATGGGAAGGACCCCGACCCGTCCTGTCCACCACTGATCTACCACCCTCTCTCTCATTTGAACCCTGTTTCGATCCCGAGATGACCAGAGAGCAGAGACAGAGCCTCCGAGAGACATTACAACCCTTACAGAGAGTGTTTTCCTCCTCACCAGGTCACACGACCATCACAGAACACAGCATACAAACAGAACCCGGAAAGATAGTACGGCTACGACCCTACAGGGTCCCTGAAGCCCGTAGGAACGTGATAAGACATGAAACCGAACAGATGCTGGGTATGGGGATCATTGAACCTTCCGTCAGTGAATGGAATTCCCCCATTGTTTTAGTGCCTAAACCTGACGGATCCGTCAGGTTTTGCATAGATTTCCGAGAGGTAAACAAAATATCAACCTTCAACACCTACCCCCTTCCACGGGTCGATGAGATGGTCGAAAGTATAGGGAAAGCCCGATACATATCCACATTAGACCTCTGCAAAGGCTACTGGCAGATCCCACTAAGAGCCCAGGACCAAAAGAAAACTGCCTTTTCCACCCCAGACGGCTTATTCCAATTTACGGTGTTACCATTTGGGCTACACGGGGCACCAGCCACCTTCCAAAGGGCGATGAACCATGTGTTAAGACCACATGCAGGGTATGCCGGGGCCTACCTCGACGATATTGTTGTCTATAGCAATAGCTGGGCAGAACACCTCGAACATCTAGGTAAAGTTGTAGCATCATTGGGCACTTTTGGGTTCACCATCAATCCCGCAAAGACCACTCTAGCAGCCCAATCGGTGAAGTACCTGGGTTACCTCTTAGGTGAGGGTATGATACGTCCACAGGCCAAGAAAGTTTAGGCCATCCAGTCCATTCCATTCCCCCAGTCACGAAAGGACCTCCGGGCTTTCCTAGGCCTACTCGGTTATTACCGTAGGTTTATACCCAACTTTTCCCAAACTGCAGCCCCCCTCACTGACCTCTTAAAGAAGTCGGCCAAAACAGAAGCCATCCTAAAGAATCCCACTCCTGTTCTACTGCTAGCCTTCTCTCGACTCAAGACTGCCTTAACCTCCAAACCTGTGTTGGTAAGTCCGGATTATTCACGGACCTTCCTCCTACAGACAGACGCCTCAGAACAGGGCCTAGGGGCAGTCCTTTCACAGACAGACGAAAAAGGGAACGAGAACCCTATATTGTACTTGAGCCGTAAACTGTATCCCCGTGAAACCAGTTATGCTGTCGTTGAGAAGGAAGCATTGGCCATTAAGTGGGCTGTGGAAAGTCTAAGGTATTACCTGGAAGGGAGGGAGTTTATCATCTATACTGACCATGCCCCTCTGGAGTGGATGGCCCGTAATAAAGGACATAATGATCGGGTCCTCCGTTGGTTCTTAGCCCTACAGCCATACAGATTTCGGACAGTTCACCGTAAAGGAACCGAACAAGGCAATGCCGATTTCCGTTCCCGATACCCCATGACCCAAACCCGTACTAGAAGGACAGCTAGGGGAAGGGGATGTGATGCGGCGTCCTCGCATGCCCGTCTTGGTCCGCGTCACTTCAGTCCTTCGTGTAAGGCAGAGATCCCAGCCAGAGCGTCCATAGCAACAGCCCGACCCACCAAATGTCCAACCCTCTGTCCTCTGTTCCAGGACCCAATCCGGAACGGCGGACACCCGGAAGCACTACCTCCTGACCCCGGAAGTACCTCCCCCTCACGTGATCCGGACACTAGAAACGCCGGAACCAGGAAACAGTCCAACGTCGGATTCAGCTTGTGGCAGGAGACCCCGTCCGGAGCGGCGAAGGAGAAAACGACCGAAGAGGAAGAAGACTGGTCCGAAGATTGGTGGAGTCCATTGGAGGTTGCTGGGGAGCGGCCGCAACTCAACTTGGAGAGTTGCGGCGGAGCGGGTGAGTGAAACGGAACCACCCTTTGAAGCACATTAGGTGCAGTGTAAATAACTCCTTCTGTATAGATCAACCCCTTTAGGCTCACGTCGCCACCCGTAACACTGTGTAAATATTGTGAAGCACTTATCCACTTTGTATATAAACCCTCGACCCCTCACGTCCCATCACCCAACACCCCTACTGCTTCTCGATACCCAGCTTGTGTCTGTACCTACCCCGACCCTACCGTCCCCTCCTCACTTTCGTCTTCCTACCCCTCACAATCCCAGGTGTTGGTAACAGGGATCCGACGAGAGAAGTCCGGCAGGACTAACGGCTCCTTTCTTTGTTTCTTTGTTTCCCCTCCCGGTACCTCCGAGGACATCCCCAAGACCGGAACCAGGAGAAACAGCTGGACACATTACCGAACCCGGACCCTTCTTCCACCCAAGGAGCTGTGACTTTATTTTGTGGAACATTGAAGCTTGATAAACACCCTGTTTTGACCAGAAGTATCGAAATAAATCAAACATTGCCCACTATATACGGCCTCCGCGCTTGGTATTCCGGTCCGCCACACCCCCACGCACACACTCGGGTACTTTCCCCTCTATCTGGAAACAGGCCCTCTAAGTACCCATCCTATAAAATACGAATGCTGACCCATCTGTTTTTAGAAACTACCGTCCCATTTCCCTTGTTCCAGCACTAGCCAAAGTTTTGGAGAAGCTAGTTCAAGAACAGCTGTCTAGTTATCTTGAATCCCGGCGTCGTTTCCACAACTCCCAGTCCGGGTTTAGCTCCGGATATAGTACTGAGACTGCCCTCCTTGAAGTCTCCAAGAACGTCCGCGAACATGTGGATTCAGGCAGATCTGCCATGCTAGTGCTCCTCGACCTGTCCACGGCATTCGACACGGTCTCCCACTCTATCCTACTAGCGAGGCTCCACAACCTTAAGATCCAGGGCACCCCACTGTCCTGGATTCGATCCTTCCTGAGTGATCGCACTCAACAAGTCTCTCTCCAACCTTTTGTCTCCGAGGAGAAACCCTTGTATTGCAGGGTCCCCCAGGGCTCCGACCTGAGGCCCCTCTTCTTCAATGTCTATCTCTATCACCTGGGGGTACTGGTTGAATCCTATGGGGTAAGAGTGATCTCCTATGCCAATGACACACAACTGGTGTTTTCGTTCGATGACTCCTCCGAGGCAGGGTTTGTCAATTTCAGACAATGTTTATGTAATATCTCCACTTAGATGTGGCAGAACACACTGAAACTCAACTCGGACAAAACTGAGGTTCTATTTTTCAACCAATCAAGCCTCCTTCCTACATCACTGTGGTGGCCATCCGAATTGAATCCCCCTCCCAAGCCGGTGAACTCGGCTAGGAACCTTGGGTTCTGGTTTGATAATGAACTATCATGTAAATCCCAAGTCAATCAGGTTTCCTCTGCCTGCTTTGGAAAGCTGCACATGCTCCGCAAAATCCTTCACTTTCTTCCCATGGAGTCCTGTCGTACCATCATTCATGCCCTGATCACCTCCCATCTCAACTATGCAAACAGTCTCTATGTGGGAGCTCCAGCTTATCTGATCAAACGTCTGCAAATTGCTCAATACGCAGCCGCCAAGCTGATTTGCAAAATCCCTTATCGTCAATCAATTTCTCCCCACTTAAGAAAACTCCTTTGGCTTCCCGTGACCAAACGCATCCTATTCAAGTCTCTCGTCCTAGCCTTTAGATTGCTTCAGGGTCACGGCCCAGTCTATCTTAGAGCTAGGCTCAAGCACTCCCAGTCCAGCCGGGTACTCAGATCAAACAGTCTCTGCCTTTTGACTACCCCACGCTTCCACTGCTCTAGAATGGGCGGCAGAGCCTTTGCCGTGATCACGACCAAAACCTGGAACAGCCTACCTCTCTCCTTGCGGTCGGCCATGTCGGAGATGCTGTTCCGATGTTCATTAAAGACCTGGCTGTTTTCCAACCCTTAGACCCTGGCTAGTTCCTCATCTGCCGCCTGCCTCTAGCGCTGGGAGACCCCTGTTGGGGGTAGCTGTGCGCTTTATTAGCTTAAAAAATAAATAAATAATAAATAAATGCAATACAACACTCTCTCATATGGGAACATTACCAACATCATCCAATATTCCGCTTCCCACCAATAAACTTACTTCTAAACAGATCACTTCATCTACATTATCTTCTGGTAAGCGTGTCAAAAAGACCCTCCTTCACCTGTTATTTATCCTCCACCAAATACTATGGATGTACTTCTTGAAGAAATTTGTGCTCTTTGACCTTACATGGAAGAAACCAACAAAAATCTTCAAGGTTTAGATGATAAATGGTCTACTATGGAAAATCGGGTTATGGAGATTGAACAAGTAGACTTTGGTAAGCGTGTCAAAAAAGACCATCCTTGGAAGGTGTGACTCTCTCTCCTTGGATGGTGAAACTGTGTTCGGACTTGAGGATGTTTTCGGGGTCGATACCGACTCAGACGGATTTCCGCCATACATATTCGGCTGGGTTTTGGTTGCTGAAGTCCCATGGAGTAATAACACGGCCCGGTCCGCCCGGATCACTTGGACCCTCCATGCCGCTCTATATGCCGATTGATAAGTGGATGTATGTTGGTACTACTGATAGAAAAGGCCAGGGGTGATACCGCCTAGGATCCAGTGGACTTATTGATGGCTGACGGTGATTTGGGGGACACTCGGCGGGGATTTTATTGACGGTGCTATCAGTGATTAATATTTTCCATGGCTATTCTGATCTTGCTTTTAGGATGTTTACTGGGCGCGGGGGTGGAGGGGGGGGGTGGCAAGATTGAGGGACCTTCTCCGCTTTTTTCTTCTTTTCTTCTTTCTCCTCTTTTTCTATATTTTGGGTCTCTTATTTAGGGCGACAGGCATGCTGCTGGGGGGGGGGGGGGGTAGGCCGTGGCCTTCTGCAGGCGTGCAGGGTGGGGGGTGGGGGGTAGGGGGAAGGGGTTTGTTAATTTGTCCGTTATTTGTTTCTATGGCCCTTTTGTCTTTCTTCCATTTTGGTGTCGTCGTTTTTCATGTTTCCTACAGTATGTTTTGGTTTGAGGGGTGGGGTGCAGCTTTGTTACGGAACGGGTTTGTGTCCACATTTATCCTGACTCGTATACCTTACCCCCAATACTTTAATTGTATTTGCCCTATTTGCGGATTTCCTGATTCATGCTTGTTATTGTTGGACCATGTATGACCGTACAGCATTGATTCTTAGCTTTTTCTTTATTGTAAAATGAACCTTCATGAATCCTGAATTTCGGCCAGTGCGCTTGAATACAAGTCATATCCTGGACACTTGTTAGACCCCGATTTTCGGGCTGCTATATTTTCCCACATTGATTTGCTGTACTTACGACTTGACTAGCGGCCGGCCGGGGTGGTTGTAGGCCCATGCTTGTATTTGCTTGAAGTAAAAATAAAGGTTCCCCCCAAAAAAAAGGAAAAAAAAAATGACCATCCTTCACCTGTTATTTCTCCTCCACCAAATACTATGGATGTACTTCTTGAAGAAATCCGTGCTCTTTGACCTTACATGGAAGAACCCAACAAACGTCTTCAAGGTTTAGATGATAAATGGTCTACTATGGAAAATCGGGTTATGGAAATTGAACGAGTAGACTCTATTCAAGTTGTGGTGAATCAAGTCCTTTCGATGAAAGCTGAAATTTCATTACTCAAAAAGCAAGTGGAATATCCTGAGAACCGGAAAAGGCGTAATAACCTATGCATATATGGTTTGTTGGAAGGCTTAGATCCTATTTTCTTCTTTAAATTGTTCCTTTCTCAAGTTCTTGGTATTTCCAGTACTCTAGTCTTACATTTTCAAAGAACACATCATTTGGGTAGCAGTCCAACTATGGCATCCTCTTCAGTCAAACCCAGAGGAGTCATCATATACTTCTTGGAATATACAGACTTATTGAAAACTTTACAAGCAGCCAAACTCAAAGGTGGTATTTCGTGGCAAGGTTCTAATCTCTTTTTTGCTCAAGATTATGCAAAAGAAACAGCGGATCGAAGAAAGAAATTCCTTGATATGAGACCAGCATTTGGTACTCTCAATGCCAGATTTAATATTTTCCATCCTTTTCTTATCAAGGTCACTTATAATAATAGAACTACTAAATATGAAGATCCTATACTGGTTCCTGTTTTTTGTGGTCGGTTATTATGTTTTCGAATTTTTAGAGTTTATGTTTCTTCTTTATTGTACCTCATTGTCTCAGCTTTTTTTGACTCTGTCCCTTTCGCTTTTATTTCCAATCTTACTACTTATTTTTTCCCTTTTCAAAATCACTCATTTATTTTTCCATGCTATTCAATTTTTCTGGCATAATTATGCAAAATCTTTGTTAAATACAATTTTTTACATGATTTTAATAAGTCTTAGCAGTTATAATTAGTGTTACATAATAATATGCGACCCTTGACCCTCCGGGTAGGTCGCTTACCCACCGCTGCAGCGCCACCTGTGCCTGTGACCTCCTCCTGCCAGCCACCTGTTCTGCTGCCTCGCTCCTCTGCTGTCCTGCGCCGACTTCCCGCCTTGCTCTGCTCTGGGTCCCCTCCTGGGAGACCCTCCCTGTGTGTCTGCTGCCCCTCTTCATTTTGTGCCCCCGTGTGCCAGTGCCTGCTGCCCATTTTGCTTTTTGTACCCCCGTGTGCCTGTCGCCCCTGTTTCCCTTTACTCTTGACCTTTCGCTCCGCTCCTCCCTCGTTTCCCACCGCTGACTCCCGTACGGCCTGCCCCCCCGTGCCCATTGGCTGTCCTGCCCTCCCGCTTCCCAGCTGACCCCTCCTCCCACCTCCCACTTAATGGCAGCCGCACCGCTGGCGTGCCAAAGGCGCGCCTAAGGCAAGCCCGTCTGCGCCAGTCCGTGCCTGGACCGCGCCCAGTGCCAGAAACCCTGGCCCCCACCAGATCCAGAGGACACAACTGAGATACGACTCCGCAGCCCTCCACGCACTCAACACCGAACGACCACCCGCCTGCTACCGAGCCACCCCGAAGTGCACCCACGGACCCTTCACCTGTCAAGCCTGCCAATTCACCTGCCTCCGAACCCGCCCAACACCCTCCAAACCCCGTAACAACAACAACAGCCACCTCAAGTGCATCCTCCTCAACACCACTCCGTCCACAAGCACGCCATCGAACTGTGGGACCTCCGCGACACAACAGCACCAGACGTTGCCTTCCTCACTGAAACCTGGATCAATGGCTCCTGGCCCCCGACATCGCCACAGCCATCCCGGACGGCTACAAGATCACCCGGAAGGACCGTGTCAACCAAACCGGAGGAGGAATCGCCATTGTCCACAAGAATCCAAGAAATCCTGTCGAACCCTTGAAAAAACCTGGCGACATGAACGAACTACAGAGAACATGACAGCCCTCAAGAACGCCATCCGTGGTGTGACTTATGCCTTTCCTTTTGTGACAATACACAGAGTTCCGTTGCTCCAGAACACTACACAGATGTCCCAACTTACAAAAAAAATGCAACACTGTAGGATTCATGAAACCTCCCACCGAAGCAGTACCATGAAATCCACAAGGTTTTACAACATATTGTGAATTAAAACCTGAACATCAAGCGTCTGAAGGTATAATAGCTCGGTCGGTTGCAGAAATATTTTGGGTGATAGTGGTCTATGTACATGGGTGGGATCCAATCTTCATTCTCCAAATTACCACTAATTGTGGCTTTTTTGCCTAGAGGAAGACTGGAAACAATCACAGTATTTAATCACAATAGAAATATCAATACATGATTTGACTACAAACAAAAAAAGTCTGTTCTCTAAATACTAATTCCAAACTGCGTGACATCTGTTATCTACCAGCATTTCTGTAGAAGATCAACAAGCATTGGCATAGCCAATATGTCTCGCCTTTGGGACCTTATAAGTGTTTAGTTATCCAGCACAATATCCCTGGTGCAACAACATCAACTGTTGCATGGCTAAACACTTATAAGGTACCAAAGGCAAGACCTATTGGCTATGCCAATGCTTCTTACCTCTACTGACTGGGAGGGAACAATGTGGTTTTATTAAGGGGAGATATCTTTCGGATAATACTAGACTATTCTTTAATGTACTTACCAAGGCTAAATCCTATTGAGATTCTTTAGCAGCTACCTCTTTGGATGCTGAGAAAGCTTTCGTTACGGTTGGATGTCCTTTTATCTATTCATCCCTATCTTGGTTTGGTTTTGGTCCTAAATTTATAAATCATGCTTTATTGTACTCTTCTCCTGTTTCCTCCATCTTATCAAATGGTCTTATCTCACAATTTTTTCCTTTATGTCGTGTAGTAAAACAGGGATGTCTTCTTTCTACACTCCTCTTTATACTTGCTGTCGAGCCCTTCTTGATTAAAATGAGTTTGAACTCTCAGATCACAGAGTTTAAATATAGCGTCAACCAGTTAAAACTTTCTGTTTATGCAGATGACATTTTGCTCTTTTTAACACACTCACAGACGTGTTTTTGCCAGTTTTCCTATCAGGAGTACTCTTTTTTGAATCTGTGTCTGGTTACAAATTTTAGGGGGTTATTAGGATTGCGGATTTTCCGCATCCTCTGGGCCGGCGGAAGCCACCGCCGGCCCGGAGGATGCGGAAAATCCGCAGCGGACCCACCAAAGACCCACCGCCACATTAGGATGGCTGGTGGGTCCTGGTTTCCGTCTGCAGCTTTTCCTGACGTAATAAAGCCTCGTAAAAGTGACACCGTGAAATCTACACGATTTCACTGCGTCACTTCTAAGACGCCACTGCGTCAAAACCTTACAACTGCTTGAAGCAGGCTTAAGGAGTGACACAGCATAATAGGAATAGGCATTCCAAAGTATTGCTGGAGTTGCGTCGTGCTTGCGACACAACTCCAGCAATGTGTTGCATTTACGCCTACAGATGCGTCACGCAACTGTCAATCCTTGCGCCACGGTGCACCGCATTGTAAATGCGACGCATCCATGGTGACGCAAGGTTTTTTTTGCATGACGCAAATTAACTGACGCATCTCTTATAATATGCAGAGATGTGTAGTTCTTGTGATCTGCCCCTATGTTTCTCAGTAGTTTATATTTCTTCTGGCTTTCGTTGGACCCGGATAAGAAAAAATATCTAGGTTTATGGTTCAAATCCTCTATAGAGTATTGCTAATTATCATTTTAAAATAATTTATTCTATACTATCCAAATTTTTCTGGAACAATAAAAAACCTTGCATGTCTCTACATAAACTCAAACGACCAAAACCTTTAGGAGGCTTTAATTTCACAGATTTTCAAACCTATCAAACAGCATTTTCTCGTAAACAATCCTCTTTATTACTCCAGGAGGATGATGATGATGACTCATTATTAAAGCTATGGACTTCTATTGAAAAATCTTTTCTTCAACCTTTTTCCTTTCAAGAATTTGTATCTTTTACTCATGGACCTTCGTCACTCTCTCTCCCTTTTTAGGTCTCGCCTGTCGATGCGCATGCGCATCGAGCAAGGCGAGAGTATTGGCACTTATCCGCTCTTTATCCACACTGCAAGGAATCGTGGCAATTCCTTGCAGTGCACGAGAAATTTAAGCTCAATGCGCATGCGCATTGAGCTTAAATGCGCGTGCACATGCCCCCAGCCGCCTGCCTTGCCTACTCTCTCTCACAGCCTCCCCCAGCTCCGCCCCCTCACTACTTGATTGCACGGCCGCTAGGCCGTGCCTCCCCTACTCTCCTCCCCCCTCCTCCTCTCCTCTCCTGCCTGCCTGCCGCTAGGCCGTGCCTCCCCTACTCTCCTCCCCCCTCCTCCTCCTACTCTCCTCCCCTGCCTGCCTGCCTGCCGTGTCGCACCTCTCCCCTCTCCGCCCCCTCCCCTGCCCGCCGTGTTACGGTGAAAGGCTTGTTTGTTTATTTTAGCCGCCGTGTCTCTGCTGCTTGCCCCTGTCCTGTCTCTCCTCCTCTCCCTCTCTATACCCTCCCCCTCCCCCCACCACTCCCATCAAGTCCCTCTGGCCCTTCCCTCCTCCCCGGACCCCTCCTCCCCTGCCCCCTCCACCCTTTCTTGTTACCACTTGTCCTGTCATATCAGCCGTACACAGTCCGTTCCCAAACACTGACTCACTTCACGGGAAATTTCACCTTTCTTCTTGACGGGAAGGCTGCCGTGGCTTTACAGGAAGGGAGCCGGGCGCCTTTGATCAAGGCTGACAGGGCGAGCAGATTTCATAACGCCACTGTGTCACTGCGCTCTGGCTTGCTTCACGGGGCCGAGGGGGCAGCGCTCGCTATACCCTCCCCCTCCCCCCACCACTCCCATCAAGTCCCTCTGGCCCTTCCCTCCTCCCCGGACCCCTCCTCCCCTGCCCCCTCCACCCTTTCTTGTTACCACTTGTCCTGTCATATCAGCCGTACACAGTCCGTTCCCAAACACTGACTCACTTCATGGGAAATTTCACCTTTCTTCTTGACGGGAAGGCTGCCGTGGCTTTACAGGAAGGGAGCCGGGCGCCTTTGATCAAGGCTGACAGGGCGAGCAGATTTCATAACGCCACTGTGTCACTGCGCTCTGGCTTGCTTCACGGGGCCGAGGGGGCAGCGCTCGGCTCCTGTCCAGCCCCGTTGTGAGAAGAATGGGACAGACATTTTTCTAATTAAAAGATTAAAAGCATGAGGCATACGCGGATCCGAGGCGGAATGGGGGAATAACGGAAATCTGCTTCCACTCATGATTTATTGCAGTATAAAGAGGGCCAGTGAAAACCAGTCGTCCGCCATTGCTGCCAATTGGCCCCCATGTCATCAGGGTGACTTCCAACAAGGCCTGCTGTGAACACCAGGTGCAAAACAACAGGGCCTTTGTACATCCTCGAGGCGAACATCTTACTTTAGAATTTAACCTCACCAAGTTTTGCAAGTGGAGCACACCTTTTCTGCACATTATACCACTGATACATAACCAGCAAGCTTGCTGGCAGTAGCGGGCCTGTACTTATAATGGGAAAGTAAAACTATACGTCCCAGCATGCTTCGTGCTGCTGCATGTATCTGGTATCTGTGAGGCACGACCATAGTCAAAAACGTCGAGAGGTGTACAGGGTCAAAGACAAGCATCTACGTCAACGAGTGATGGGAGAGGTAGCTGGGTAGTGGATTGTTACTGCACTGCCATATAACGTTCCTCAAAGACAAATCAAGATGGCAGGCCTTCTCTGGCGATGTACTCACGATCTGGGACGACACCCCACATCCATTAGCACCTCCCAAACATGCTCACCAATAGGAAAGAGGTGAAGACACCCCTTCTCAAGAACACTACATCACAGTGCAGTAACAGTTCACTTCCGCTCTGAGCACCCAGCTTCCGCCTCCATCGCCCACTGACTGTACCCCTGTCTTTGGTCCTGCAGAAATGCCACATACATACGTACTCATACATAAATCAATAACTAAATGCTTAGACCCATTCCAGGCGCGTGGTTTATTACGGTTCTTATTTTGTCACAAGTGTGCCTTGCGTTGCAGCTGTAGATGAGTTCTTTTCTTGTTGATCATAATACTCACCCCCACTCACCCTCAATCCCTCACCCTCAACCCCTCACCCTCCCTCACCCTCACTCACCCTCAACCCCTCACCCTCACTCACCCTCAACCCCTCACCCTCACTCACCCTCAACCCCTCACCCTCAATCCCTCACCCACACTCACCCACACTCACCCACACTCACCCCCACTCACCCTCACTCACACTCACCCACCCTCACTCACCCTCACTCACCCTCACTCACCCTC
This sequence comes from Lissotriton vulgaris, assembly GCF_964263255.1. Lineage (NCBI taxonomy): Eukaryota > Metazoa > Chordata > Amphibia > Caudata > Salamandridae > Lissotriton > Lissotriton vulgaris. The sequence continues at coordinate 239,941,454 of NC_141697.1, read as the reverse complement.
ACCCTCACTCACCCTCACTCACCCTCAACCCCTCACCCTCACTCACCCTCAACCCCTCACCCACCCTCAACCCCTCACCCTCACTCACCCTCAACCCCTCACCCTCAACCCCTCACTCACCCTCACTCACGCTCACCCTCAACCCCTCAGCCTCACCCTCACTCACCCTCAACCCCTCACCCTCACTCACCCTCACTCACCCTCAACCTCATGCTAAAGATTTACAAAAAAAACCATAAACAATTCTAAAAGCACTAACTCTAATGCTGCGAGACCTATTGCATTTCTAATGCTTGTTTTTGTTTGTCTTTATTGTCATTTGTATTAGCATACACTCAGTTACAATAGAATGTTATTTAAATACATATTGATATCATTGTACAACAGTGAATTTAAGACAAATACAAACAAGTGTAACAATTTAGGAAGCTTTGTAGGGGAAAACATGGCCACATCTGATCACATTACATAGGACTGAGTAATGGCATTAACGCTTCTGTATTATGCAGCAGTTGTGTGACCTTGTAAGCATCTGGTGCGGCACTGCATTTCTGTGGATGAGGGTATATTGTGCAATGTGGAGAGTAGGAATTGGGTGTGTGGAAGTGTATTGTAACAGCTTGGTGGTTATTCGTCTGTCTATCCAGTTGCTCAAACGCGTTTCTCTTTACCTGCCTCCTATGCACCTAATTATGCATCCTTAATTTCACTAATCCAATCAGTTTATAACCATTTGACATTCTTATCTTCTTCTCCATCTTCACCTTCTACTGTTCTTTCAAACTTATATCTTTCTCCATCCACATCCCAAGTATACAACCATTTAAACTCTTTTCCAATCACTCGCATAAAACGGAGGTGGAACTTTCCTGGGAAACTGACCTTCAACTTTCGCTTTCTATTGCTACCTGGAATAGGGTTTGGATTAAAATTAGGAAATCTAGAGCTGCTAATATTACTCACACTTTATTTTATATTTCTAATAGACTTTTATTTAACCCTGTTTCATTGCATAAAATAAATACTACTCTTCCTCCTTCTTGTTGGTCTTGTATTATAACCCCAGCAAACCTAAAACACATGTTATTCGTGTGCCTTCACATTCCCAACTTCTAGGAGCAAGTCTTGAGACAGATCAATAACCTTTTCCATATACAAAGCCCCTTTACTTTGCGCAATATATTTCTAGGTAGTGTATCTAACGACTGGGTTTCACAGTCTAGTAATTTTTATATTATAGATTTACTCCTTGCAGTTGCTTTTCAAAAGATTACCAAGGCATGGAAGGAAGCTGCAGCGGTCTCTTATTGTGCCTGGTGTTACGGAGGTTGTTATAACCACAGACTAGACAGAGCATATGTCCATCCCATTTCCCTTGCAATGAGGAGAGATTTCCTGTGGTCACCAATTACTCATGTCTTGGATTTATCTGCAAATAAAACACACATTTATAATCCCCGAATTGAGGAAATTCCTAAACCCCCATGATGGTATAGAATTTTTGTTTATAACTGTTCTTCTATTAATGTTATTTATTCTTCATTCTGAATGTCTTTCTCTATGCTATGGGTTAGAAAATAGTAAATGTATGATGTGGTTATGTTGCAAGTACATATAAATGAATATCATTTTTTCCCTTCCTTTCTTTTCCCTTTCCTCCCCTCCGCCTTTCCCAGTATACCGTACAAGATATATAATTAGGCTCTATTTTATATTTCTGTATTACATTGAAATGTTCTTCTACTTCCTTGCATTATTTATTTACAGTTTTCTATTCTGAATCTATGCACAAGGAGAAGTAAAGTGTGCTTTACAAATAACTAGATATAACAATGCAGGAGAGGAGTAATTGGAGAGTAAAAACTATAAAAGTAAAAAACAAATGGGGAAGGAGGTGGACAGCCAAGCCAATTATCAAGCAGTTAGTTGGGGTGAAATAGGTGGTTTTTAGTAGCTTCCTGAAAGTGAGCAAAGCAGGGTGAGTTCTGACACAAGAAGGAAGGGATCTCTGAAGGCTAGAAGTCCCTGAAAAGGCCTGTGTTAGTGCTAAGGAAGTGGTTAAGAACGGTGTTTAACAGACATGAATACTTGTTCCTAAATTGCCTCTCTTTCTTCCAGAGATTGTGAAAAGTGCTGCAAGGTATGGTGGTATTTTAAGATGAATGGTCTTACGAGTGAGTCATCAAGTTATGAATTGTATTCTGGCATGAATAGGAAACCAGTGGAGTCCCTTTCACAATGGAGTCGTGCAGTCAATTTTTCTTGGCCCAGACACCAGCCATGTTTTAGAGAGAAAAAAATGTATGTAAATGTATGTGTCTTGTAAAGCGCACTGCTGCCCTGAGGCGTCGTGGCACTGTAGACCGCTGGGGAACCCGTCCTGGCTATCCCTGTGAGATGGTCCCTACTGGGTATCTCCAAGGTGAAACCAGGCATCCCCGGCGAATGTGGGGGGCCGTTGTAGAGATGAGGCAAGCTAATGCCCAGAGTTGCCAAGTATGATCCCTGGTTAGAGTAGGCACCGAGGCGAGAATTATCAAGTCCGCTGACCTCGGTCCACAACCCTGCCGCGCCGGGAATTGAACCCTGGTCCCGGGCCGTTCTCTGCCGCCTCTAACCAGTGAGCCACACCACTCCACGAGTGAGAGAAGAGAGTGGAAGTCCTATAGGAATTTCATTGCTATTCTCCAGGTGGGAGATGATTAGGATGTGGCCACATAGGATGGGGCCGCACATAAAAGAAGACCTGTTCCTGAGCTCTGTCAAAATGATGAGGTGCTGCACTGCCTACAAAGGGAGAGGCTTTCTTGACTGAGAGAACACTCGCAAGGTGCAGCTGAGTGTTACTTACTTGGGGATGACTCAAGGAATATAACCTGCCTAGGAGCCAGGAGTATCTGCAGCCCAAATGACAGTACCAATAATGAATGAAACTGCATCTCTGGAGTAGGCTCAGATAGAGATTGAGGCTGTGTGTGAACCTGAACTACCGCCTGGTCCACCATGTTCTGTCATGTTCTCTATTGCCTCCTTTTAAAGCCCAAAAGTCACAAAGGTTTGAATGATTGTCCTGTGTTGGGTAGTTATGCAGATATTGCTGTTTATAGCACTGGCTGGCCCTAACTTTCAACCAGTGCTCCCTTCAGTTAAAAGTATGAGCAAACGAGTCAGTGCCCATCCACATTCTTATGGGCGATGACATTTTGAACATGACCAGCGAGTTATACACCATTATATTTTGGTACCAACGGTGAGCTCACAGTGTAAACTAACCCTTATTGTGCATCAGTGGGTCCCTAAACATTGTTTCCTGACCAGTTTGGTTTCCTTGCACTGCGCTAAATTCTCATTCAACTATATAACGAATGATCACCTCTGTTAACTGGGCACCCAAGGAATTAAATTCCTTGCCAGTTTCACTTGGCCAAACTCCTTTCCAGCTTAGAACTGCCCGATTGTCTGTATAGCTCTGTATTAACTATGTTACTTTCAGTGCTATAAATCGCCAAAATATATGGGTGCCTGCATACCTGCAGAAAACCTGGGGGCATATTATCAAGGACAGGCGATACAGTATCGCCGCTTTTATCGGCAGAAAACTACCGATAAAGCGGCGATAATGGCCTTGATAATATGCTCTACGAATTCCAATCGAAGCCCATGTTAGATGTGAACACATCTAACATGGGCTTCGATTGGAATTCATAGAGCATATTATCAAGGCTATTATCGCCGCTTTATCGGCAGTTTCCTGCCGATAAAAGCGGCGATACTGTATCGCATGTCCTTGATAATATGCCCCCCAGTCTCTAATGTCCTTATTACAGGCGATTGGTGACATTCCTAGTTGCCTGTAAGAGAGAAATGAAATAGCCACTCAACTGTAATAACTTTTTACAGTTAGCATAGCATGTAGTAAATGCCAGTCACTCTCCAGAAAACTGGCCAGCAACTATTGAATGCTGAAGAGTCTTAGAAAAGTCTGAAACATTGTGTGGGCCTTGGACTGTAAAGCTATCTAAGGAAACAATTTGGTTTTCCTTGTGTTTGACTATGCCATCTGGAACCCTAAGGCTGTGTCTCTTAGAAGCAGACCTGAACTGGCGGTGGAGAGAGTTTAGAGAATTATCTAAAACAAGAGGGCACTGTAGTCGTTTTTCTATGTTATTTAGCTTCAATAGCTGGGATCTCTGAAATTAGAGAGCACAGTTTCCGAGGGAGATGGAAGTGGAAGGACAAAGACAGGAGGGGGTGGGTGGCAGGAATCTATGTGTTTTTTTTATTTAGGACAGGGCAGAAAGGACACATGTATTTCTCTCTCATTTATTCATGTATAATTTACTTCCTTATCGCTTATCTAGGCTGTGCTTTCAACAAGACCCAGTAAAAACACATGGAGGAAGATGTGCTGTTTTTAATGTCTGCCACCATTCATTAAGCAATTAATGAATAAAAGTGTAGTACTAGGCGTGAAAACAATAGTAACACCTTTTGCTGATGCACCTTTGAATGTCTGTGACTCCATGTAAGAGTTTTGCTCTCAAGTGATACAGAGTCTTATAGGATTCAGTGTAATTTTGGCAGCCATTTTGGCTCTGTTAAATCATTTCAAAGCATTGTAGAGCTATCTAAATTGTTTCAGAATGATTATTAGGGCAAAAACGTGGGTAATTGCCATATTACAAAGTAATGCTTCCAATTTTACACAAATTAGTTTTCATCTACCAGTTCTTAGCCATTGCAGAACAGGAAAATGTAAACAAATATCCGGTATTTTTTTCTAAGAATGGTGGCAGCTCTTCTTTTATAATATAATCTGCTAGGAAAAGGAAAGTAGAGTGACTTAAACCCCAAATTCAGTAGACCCGGTTGTCTGCCCAAAGTTCCAGATTCCGCTGTCCTAGACTCATAGTTAGGTGGAGGGCACCTTTAATTTATTATTTTTTTGCCTTGAGAGTCATTGGACCAAGTGTGCGTGTTTTCTTTAGGAAACTGGTGTATGTTTCTGTGACAGTTTTTATTTATTCGTGGTTTTATATAGCATGAACTTGGCCTAAGGGCATAAGAGCACTTCCCAGGACATAAATAGGCAAACATGAAACCGATCACTATAGAACTACCGTTAAGAACAGAGTGAACAGATAAATCAAAAGCAGATAAGTCAAATCAATGAAGACAAACATTGCTTTATCCAAAGTGTCTCTTAAATAAGAGCATTTTGTCTTTATTTTTACAGATGACTTGATTCATTGTAGTGCAGGGGTATGCTTGCTGGCAGGGGGTTCCAAATCCTTGTGGCGCTGCCGGAGAAGGCTTGTCTCATGTAACATTCTTGCTTCTCAAGAAGAAGAGATTTAGTATTTCTCGAAACCTATTGGATGACAGAGGCTTTAAGCTTACGAGCCAAAGAGAAAACCTGAAGGGTTGTGAAGTGCTTTATGAGTGATGCACACTGTCTTAAACTGAGCTCTTGTTTCAATAGCGAGCCATTGTAGGTTGCAAATGTTTGGGGTGGTGTCCTTGAATTCTTTGTGAAATGTGGCAAACTGTATGGCTGCACAAAGCAATGCTCTCAGATGTGACAAATGAACTCGCAGGAGGCCACAGATTAGTGAGTTCCTGTAACCCAAAGTAGATTGACCTGACGGGTAATTTGCAGTCCAGGGGAGAACAGGATTCCAACCATTCTTGAATTGGGAGGGTTGATTTTTCTGAGAAATCTGTAGGAACTTTTTTTGTAGGGTTGATTTTTAAGTGGTGGCCTGCCATCCATCTTTGGACTCTTTCCACTCTTTCCACGGTGTTGGTGAGTAAGTTGATGTTAATTGAGGATGGAATCTTCAGGTATACCAAGGTGTCACCTGTATACTGGTGATACAGAATTCCAGAGCTACTCAGAATCTTTCTGAGAGGTTTAATATTTAGATGGAACGAAGTTGGGAATAGGATTAAACCCTGTGAAACTCCTTGTTTGAGGTTGGTTTTGCTACAGACCTATTATGTTCACTATTTGCTGCTGATTGGACAAGTACAAAATGAAGCAGTTCAGTTGGGAACATTCCATGCTCATCCGATCTGGCATGAAATTAAGGTGGTTGACTGTATCACAAGCGGCCAATAGTTTCAAAAGAAACAGAGGACAAGAGTTACCTTCATGGTGGAAACGGAGGGAGTCTTCAACAATTTGAAGGACAGTTTCTGCTATACAGCCTTGTAAGAATCTAGATTGGAAGGTATTGAAGAGGTTGTTTTTATGCATATGGAGCAACAGTTCTGAGGCAATCCAGCTTTCAAACATCTTGCCTATGAATCAAAGTGTTTAAACATTTCAGAAGTTGTTCAGGTCACCTGTGTTAGCCATATCGTTTCGGGGAGCCGAACCTGTCCGTACGACTCGTTCGCAGCTTAATCGTGCCACGCTATGGAGCCGAGTTCCGACCGAGCGAGTAGGATACACGATTCGGACAGCCGCTTCGCCTCGGTCTCAGCGAGACAAAACGGCTGTCGGAAGCGTACTTCGGGGGGCCGTGGCAGGCCCCCCTTCACCCGGGGCCCTCCGAATCTGTTATGCGGGTGTGCCCATGGGTTCCCCATATCCAGGCTTGCACAGTGTGGTGGGCACCATAAGGTGCCCACCACAGGGTGTACGCTTTCCCCCACCCACCCCTTTTTGCTATGGGAGCCTGTGTACACATCTATACACAAGCTCTAATAGAATTCAATGGGAGTCCGAGCTAACCGAGTCCGTAAGTATACAGCTGCATTATACTCGTTCATTCTGACCCCCGGAGCACTTTTCGCTCGGAAAGCCCTCCAGATCCGAGTTGTACAGAGGGCTTTCCTACAGAAATCGGAATTGGGCCCTTAGTCTGGAGAGAGTGTTTATGCCTGCCAGAGATGAGGAGCTTGCTGAAAGACAATCATCATCAAGCAGTTCATCCGCCTCAATATAGAGTGAAAGTGAGGAAGAAGGATGTGCCATATTGATTTTTACCTCAGGGAATGTGTGCATGCTGGACTGGCTGCATGTGAGAAAAAACATCAGTCGAAGAAAAGTCGACATGCCAAAGCACCAAAGTCATTCAAACATTGTCCGAAAATTATATTGAAAATAAATGATTGCTTGATGCTTTTCATCATCAACAGTGGTGTATCGATAAACATAATGCCTGAAAGAAATATAATGAATTATCTCCATTGCCTTGACTTACGCCGTTGAAAACCAAAGTGTACACGTGGGCTGCATCGACGCACACAAGCAAGCACCCATCCATTCTTTCAAGGTACAATGGCAAGTGTATGTCTGCTCAGTTTCAGTACCGTTGCTGATATAGGACTGATTTCTGTAAATTACAACATAAATGCTCACCGTGAAATAGTAAATAAATTTCCCTTATTGTTTCATGATTTGGGAAAGCTTAAGACTATGAAAGTAAAGTTACATATTAAGTTTAGACGTGGTATGGGCTTGTGATTATTTCCATGTATTCCTGTATAGAAAGCCTTGTACGTTGGTAACTAATCATTAATCTTTATTGACTATCTTTGGCAATCCAAAAGCCAAGATGCCTCCTTGCATTGAAAGGTGGGGACTAGGATTACAAGAGTATGATTATACCATTGTGCATTATCTGGGGAAGGATCAACACCCTGCTGATAACTTTTCCAGAGTGCCAATACAAGGACAAGGGACTCCTTCCAAGATGGCTGAAGCCTACATTAATTTCATTGTAAAATCAAATACACCAGCGGTCATATCGTTAGCCCAGATCATCACTGCCACAAGACATGACAGACACATGCTGAGGTTGAAAGATATAATTACACATCAGACACACTTGACCACTCAACAGTGATGGTGAATACCAAAAGTACAAAAATGTTAAAAGATAAACTGTATATAACTCAAGAAGGAATTTTATAGCAAGGGTCGAGAATACTAATTCCTGAGAGTTTGAGACAGACAACAATTGAAGTGGCTCATGAAGGACATCAGGGTATTGTTGCCATCAAAACAGCTCTCGGAGATCCAATTTGGTTTCCATATTTAGATGAGAGGGTTAAAAGGTTCTCCAGGCCTGTCATCTATGTAACTGCCTAAAAACATTACTCACCATACTCCTACCATCCAGAACTCCCTAGGCATGCATAGGAGAGAATAGCCATCGATTTCTTTGGTCCGCTCGTAATGGACTTCATCTGATGGTAATTGTGGATAAGTACTCACGTTTTCCAATAATAGAGGATCTTTCATCCACAACTCATTTTTTTTTTTTAAATATATTTTTATTGCAGAGTTATAAACCACAGGATACAATTAGTCAGCCAGTTCACTCGTGACATCCCCTCGTTCAATAATAAAACACAAATCGTACACAGCCATTCAGCCCGCATCCCGGAGGCCGGGCGGCATAATATTCCACTATATAGGAAAACACCACGGTGCACGTCCCATAGGGACCATGGTTGATATGTCGTTTTACGTATCTGCTTTTACCCCCCCACCCTCAACATCACTCCCGTCAGCCATTCTAGTGGTAATCAGTGGTGCCGCCCATGTCGGAACCTGCCCCAGGTGCTGTAAGTCTATCATGCCTGGTCGCTCCCCCCAGCCATTCCTCACTCCACACGGTACCCCACCATCTTATTAGATTCCAAGGTGCCCTGGCGGGCCACCATCTATTGGCTTCCGACCCACCCCAGACTACCATTAACCAACCCCCCCCAAAGCCCCCCCCCCCTGGCAACTGCTAAGGTGTATGCCTCGTCCCGACGAGTTGGATGGGTCCACAACAGTGCGTGTTATGATACTTTTTGTGTTCGCCCCGCGGTGTCCACTGGCCTAATTCTCACCGTCCTCATCCTCCACCAAAGAATCACGCAAGGCCTGCACCACTAACTCCCATGCACGCGCCGCATCCAAAGCCTTCTCATTCCCATTCTTGACAGCCTGCTTCATCCGGAGCACACTCTCGCAGTCTGACCACCGCAGCAGTTCATTCTTCCATCTACGCAGTGAGGGTCCCCCCCTGGACTTCCAATGCCACGATATTTCCCTTTGCGCCAATATCAGGCCCAGATCAATGAATTTGCTCGTCACCTTGGTGTGTTTGGTGTGCGGGAACCAGAGCAGCAGGCATGCCGCCATATCGAATTCCACCTCCCTGTCAGTCACTTCGTTCAGGAGGTCCCCTACCTCCGCCCAGTAGGCCTCCAAGTGCGAGCACCCCCAAAACAAATGGTCCATGTCCGCTCCCAGAGACGAACACCGCGGGCATCGGGCATCCGGTACCTGAAAGTACCGCTGTAATTTCTCAGGGGTTAAGTAGGCCCTATGGAGCACATAGAAATGTACTTGCTGAAAGCGCGCATTTCTCGTGCCCTTCCACGTGCGCCGCAGGATGTGGCCCCATGCCGTGTCCGGTATGGGCCGGCCCACACTCTCCTCCCATTTAGTCTTGAGCCCCTGGAGCGGTTCCAGTCCCTCATTCAGCATCCTATTATGGAGGCACGTCACAGCTTTGAACGTACCTGCCGCCATCACCACATACTGGCACGCCATAGTCGTTGTCGGTTCCATGAGCCCCCCTTTCCAGTGCTTCTGTATGGCAGCCACCACCGCCGCGTGCAGGAGGAACCCCCCGTCGGGCAGCCCAAACTGGTCCCGGAGCGCTTCGAACGGTGCCAAGGCCCCGTCTATGTATAGGTCGCCTACTACCTGTAGTCCCGCCTCTTCCCAATCCAGCAATGGGGACCAATCTCCCCCGTGCGGCAAGGCCGTCAGCATGCCGATCGGGATCTCCGGTGCATAAGGCCGCGACGCCTTCGCTCTCCGAAGGCTCCTCTGCCAGCACAGCCGGAGTGTCCGTTCCTCCATAGTGAGGCCCCGCAACTCGAGCCTCTGTTGCATGATAATATAGGACAGTACGTGGCGTTGTATCCCCCGATCCCGGTCCTCCTCTGGACCCCGAAACACCCTAGCCACGTTCTGCGTAAGGACCTGCAACTGCGCCGCCAGATAATACAGCTCGAAATCGGGCACAGCCATGCCCCCTTCGATCTTGGGGCGAAGTAGCGTGCTCAGGGCCACTCTACGGCGGCCATGCCCCCATAGGAAGCCGATAATCATTGACCTCAGGTCTCTAAAGACCCCCTGAGGGATCCAGACAGGCAGCGTCCGGAAATAGTAAAGGAAGCGGGGGAGCGCCACCATTTTCAAAAGTGCGATCCTACCCAGAACCGTCAGCGGGAGGGTCGACCAGAAGGACAAGCTGCCCCTCAGTGCCCGGACACATCGACCAACGTTGCCCTCCAATAGGTCCGCAGTCGCGTGGTAGATGCGGACTCCCAGATAGGTGAAACAAGATGGCTCCCAGACCACACCCAAATCGCCGCCGGGGTCGGGCGATCCCGCTCATAGCGGAAACACACAAGTCTTCGCCCAATTGACCTTAAGGCCCGATAGCCGGCCAAACTCCGACAACAGTTCCATCGCTCCTTCCAATGCCCGTGCCGTGTCAGCGAGGTACAGGAGCAGGTCATCCGCATATAGCGATATATAATGCCACTGCCCGCCGCTGGCTATCCCCGCGTACCTGTCACCCGACCTCGCATGGACCGCCAAAGGTTCCATCGCCAGAGCAAACAATAGGGGGGATAGGGAGCACCCCTGTCGCGTGCCCCTGCCCACCGGGTACGCCGCAGACACCAGACCGCCCAAACGCACCCTCGCCGTCGCCGAGGTATATAAGACCCTCATCCACCTGCGGAACCCCTCGCCCATGCCAAACCTCTCTAACACTCCATCCAGGAAAGACCACTCTAAACTATCAAAGGCCTTCTCAATGTCCACGGACAGGACCGCCGGAGCTCCCTCCCCGTCCAAGATGGCGTCCATTATCCCCACTAGGCGGCGAATATTCAGCGCTGTGCTCCTCCTGGGTATAAACCCGGCCTGGTCCCTGTGTACCAAGCCCGTCATGTGTGGGGCCAGCCTGGTGGCTAGGATTCGGCTCAGAATCTTGTAATCCACCGTCAACATGGATAGCAGGCGGTAGGACCTTACATCCGCTGCGTCCCGGCCAGGCTTTAGGAGCGGTACAATCAAGGCCTCTCGCATGGACCCAGGCAATTCCCCAGCCTCAAAAGCTTCCGTATACACCACCAGAAGCCTGGGAGCCAAGCTGTCCACATACTGTTGGTAAAATTCAATCGGCAGTCCGTCCACCCCGGGCGTTTTATTGCGGGCCATATGTTTGATGGCCACCCGTATTTCTGTGAGCGTGATCGGGCCTCCCAGCTCCTTCGCATCCTCCTCGTCCAGGACCGGAAGCTGCCTCTCCCCCAGGTATTCCGCAATGTCCTGAACCCCCACTCCCAGCTGGCTCTGGTACAATTCCTCATAGTACCCCCTAAAACATTCCAATACCGCTGCCTGGGAGTACACCATCTCCCCCCGCGCATTACTAATGCTGAGGACCGGGCAGCCCCTAAGTTCCGGGTTAGCTAGTCTGGCCAAGAGGGTGCCCACCTTGTCCCTTTCTGCATGTGCTCTGATGATATACTGCCTGTAGTCGTAACACCTTAAGCGTTCCGTCTCAGTGGCCACCACTTCCTTCGCTTCCAATAACTGAGTCTGCAAATCCGGCCTAGCCGGCCTGCGGCGCTCCAAGTCCCTCAAAGTCTCTTCCGCTTTCATGAGTGCCTTCAACACAGTCGTGCGAGCATTCGAAAACCTACCCAAACACACCCCTCTCACCACCACTTTCATTGCATCCCATTCAGTGGACCTACTCGTGGCCGTGCCCTCATTCACTCCGAAATAGCTATCAATGCCTTGCTGGACCGCGTCGCTGAACACAGAATCCTCAAGCGTCTCCGGCCGAAGCCGCCATGTTGGTATCACTGAGCGCTCCCGCTGCCACTGAATGTGTACCAATAGGGGGTTATGATCTGAGATGGTCCTAGCCAGGTACTCCGTATGTGAAATCAATGGGGCTAGGGACCCCCCACAGAGCACCGAATCAATCCTGACATGCAGATCATGGAGAGCAGAGTAAAAGGAATAATCCCTGGCTTCCCTGTGCCGCTCCCGCCAGACATCCAGCAACCCCCATCTATCCTGCCAGTCCTTCCTGTGCGCGGCCAACCTGCGCACCGGGGAGTTCACCAGGGGGGGATGGGACCTATCCAGAGCCACATCCGTGATCGAATTGAAGTCCCCCCCTAAGACTATCGGGCCCGCCAGGAAAGAGGCCAAGGACCCCGAGAGGCCATCAAAGTATCGAGCTTGATCAGTGTTCGGCGCATACACACAGCAGAAAACCACATCCCTTCCATATAACCTCCCCTCCACCGCCACAAACCGGCCATCTGGATCTACCACTTGATTCAGCACTTGAAAGGGTATCCCCGCCCTCACCCAGATCAGCACCCCCCTGGCATACGCTGAGTAAGTGGTGCCAAACACCTGGCCCCGCCATCTTTTCTGCACAGCAGCGCACTCTTTTTTGGTGAGATGAGTCTCCTGTAGCATAGCGATCTGAACCCCCCTACGCACTAGGAATGCATGGACTTTGTGACGTTTCACCATAGTTCGCAGCCCCCGGACATTCCACGTCAGGCATTTCAAATTAGGTAATGTCCCCATTCCAACTTCGAACAGTCCGATTCAAATAACGAAGGTTCACAGCCCCCCCAATGCAGTTGCCCCCCCCGAACATACCCAGAACAGAAAAACTTCCCAAACCCCACTCCCCAGGACAGAGCACACGAACCCAATGTCAGCCCCCATCCAAACCTTGAACCAACTTCTCACACTCTTACCCTGTGGTCTCCACCACAGTCGGCCTTAAGGGCCCAAGGGGGGTGAGTCACCGCCGACCCCAGCTAGCGGAGCCCGCGCCCCGCGCCTTCATCCCCTACTAAGCACTCAGCCCCCCCACCCGGCAACCCGTCCTCCACCAACAGGATACCACCCTACCATGAAGTCTCGATCAAGTCCCAAAACAGTCTCAGCCGCAAAATATGCCATCCGACGTCTGTGGGGTCACTATCGGCCCCTTCGAGCTTTCCGCCTCTGAGAGTTCTTCTCCCGTCCTGCTGCCTTCCCCGCCTGAGTCCGATTCAGCCAGTTCACTAGTCTGTTGCGACCCCGTAATGGCCGCCGTCGCTGCGAGTGCGTCACTCGTCTCCGCCGCCATTTGAGCCTCCCGTTTCTCCCGCTGGCGCCTGTTGCGGGACCTGATGCGCTGTGATTGCCTCACCCGGGGCGGCTTAGGCTGGTCTCGCCTACTTTTATGCGACCTGTCCGTCCCCGCTCTATACGACTCCAGCCATTGCCAAACTTCATCCGGAGTCTGAAAAAAGTGCGTAGTGCCATCCATTATGATCCGCAACTTGGCCGGGTAGAGCAAGGAGTACTGGATGCCTTCCTCCCTGAGCTCCTTCTTCACCGCTAGGAACGATGCCCTGTTCTTCTGGACCGCTTGGGTGTAGTCCGGGAATATTGTGACCTTACTGTTCTCCACCTCATATGGGCCCGACATCCTGGCCCGCTGGATGAGGAGATCCCGGTCCTTATAGTGGAGGAGCCGCAACACCATCGGTCGAGGGGGGCGGCCAAGCCCCGGAGGACGAGCAGGTACCCGGTGAGCTCGCTCCAGGGTGAAAAAAGGAGTAAGCCCCTCCGGCGCCACCACAGTGCGGAACCAGTTCTCCATATAGGCCACCGCATCCTCCCCCTCAATCCTTTCCGGCAGGCCTACGACCCGCACGTTGTTCCGTCTATTGCGGCCTTCGGCATCCTCCGCCCGTCGCTCCAGCGAGTCCAGCCGGGCCAATATATCCGTGATCCTGTGTTCCGCGGTCACCACCGATGGCTTCAGGTCCAGCAACAGTTGGTCATGGTCCTTGACCCTGTCCGCCAGCTTCGCGTGGTCTGCTCGTAGCAGCCCCAGACCCGTGGCCACTTGGGCGATGTCTTGGTGCAGCGCCTCCTTGGTCGAGGTGATCGCATCGAGTATGGCATCCAAGCGCCGGTTCAGCCGCAGTTCCTGGTCCAGCTCCGGGGAGGGAATCTCGCCCAGCCGAGTTGATGTCGCCGGGGCCCCCTCAGCACGCTCCTCGGCCATCGGCCCTCCGGTCGCCGCCATGTCAGGGTGCTGCGTCACAGGCCCAGGAGCCCGTTTGACGTCTGCGCTCGTGGTTCAATGCCAGCCCCCTGGCACCGGGCAGTGTTCAATGTCGCCACCGATGCCCTCGGGAGCAATGACCAGCTTGACGAACTCCGTTCAGCTGTCCCCCTCGGGAACCCGAGGGGGGAAGGATGGGTCTCGGGACGGCGGCCAGCGAGGGTCCCCAAGGTCCTGGCGAGGCAAGTCAGCGTCCCCTGGTCTCTGGACACAGCACTGCCGATCCTAGTGCCTCGAACAGCCGATTGCAGGATCTCCTGCCAGTCGGCGACAACTCGGCTCAAAGCTGAAGTTCGGGGCCGCCCGACCTCCTCGCCGCCATTTTCTTCACACTCTCGGCAACACCTCTGTCGTCTCCTCGACCCGGTCTCCTCGGGGCCAGCAGTCCCCCAACAGCTCTCCGATCGCGCCCGGCTGTCCCCTTACACTTCAGAGAGCAGGAGCGTCGTCTCCGGGTCGCCCAGGGTACCGAAAACAGGAGAATTAGCGGGATTCCGCGCGGAGCTGCGAGCTCACGCCGCCATCCCGATCGGCGTCCAAGCCACGCCCCCTTCATCCACAACTCATGAGCAAGTCATTGAAAGACTATGGGCCAGATGTACGATGCTTGCATTTTACGAGTCCCAAACTGCGTCAAATTTTGACTTGCAATTTGCGTCTCTCAAAATGCAATGTACAGCAGTGTCTTAGACATTGTTTGCGATTCTCAATTGGGTCGCAAATTGCATGCCTCATCAACATTCATGAGGCAAGCACAATTTGCGACCCCATTGGGAATGGCAAGCACTCACAGGGATGGTGGCCTGCTGGGGTCAGCAGACCACCATGTCTGTGACTTCTTTTTAAATAAAGCAGTTTTTTTTAAGGAAGTCCCGTTTTCCTTAAAGGAAAACAGGATGCATTTAAAAAAGAAAAATGAAACTTTTCAGTTTCATTTTTTAAGGGCAGGCAGTGGCCAAGGACAACTGCCTGCTCTGAAACATTTTTTTGCACCCTTTCACAAAGGGGTAGGGGTCCCCTGGAGACCCCTCCCCGTTCGCAAGTAACTTACCACCCTTTTAAAAAGGGTGGTATACTGCGAGTGTTTTGCAACTGCAATTGCGGTTGCAAAACAATAACACATGAGTGATGGACTCGCTATTAGGAAGGGACTCCCTTGGCATGCCCCTTCCTAATAGCGAGTCGCAAACCATATTTTACGAGTCGCTAATAGGTTAGCGAGTCGCAAAATATGGTTTGTACATGGAGCTGACCTATTTTGTGGTCGCAAACAGGCCAAATTCCTGTTTGCAAAGAGCAAAAAACGGTTGTACATCTGCCCTCTGATGCCATCTTTGCAACATGGGGTGTTCCAGCCATTTTGAAGTCTGATAATGGCCTGCTGTTCAACAGTCAAAAATTAAAGGCTTTCCTGGAGCATCTGAAAATAAAGCATCAGAAGAGTATACCCTTGCGGCTGCCGGCCAACAGACTCATTAAGCTTTTCATGAATACGCTAAAGAAAGCAATACAGAATGCAACTCTTGTGAGAATCAGTTTAAAAACTGTTTTGAATTCACCCCTACAAGCCTATTGTTCAACACCTCACTTGACCACAGGCGAAAGTCCTCCGACTTTGATGTTCTGGAGAGCAGTGACAACCAAGTTACCTCAATGGACCAACAAAAGAGAAGGAAGTGAGAATAAAACTCAGACGAAGGATTTGGTTGACAAGGAAAAGATGCAAGCCATTGCTGACAAGAGGCGACATGTAAAGAACATTGACTTTAACACAGAAGTTCTAGGGATCACCCGACAAATGCAAAGGAGGAAATCTGATGTTCCATATGATGCAGCACCTTCCCCCGTTTTGTCCTCCAAGGGACATATGGTGACTGCCCAGTGTCCTAGAAAGTCTGTTACAAGAGACTCTTCTCACTTTCGGCATGTGATTCATTGGTCTTCTTATCAAGATGGTGAAAGAAAGAAAGACTGAACCTGAAAACTCAGTGACTGCTGTTATTCTTCAACGTCTTCAAAAACCTCTGACAGAGAAAACGACAACTCCCAGGAACCAGATCAGGTTGAATATTTAAAGTACCAAGAAGGTTGATAGAAGAAAAATAAATGTGTGTTTGTTTTTAGAATGTTGAGTTTGCAGTTACATGCAGCAGAATAAAGACGTGTAATACTAAGCTCTATGTGTGGGGTGGTCATTGGTGGGTACCCAAGCTGGGGATGACGCTACAGTTACCATGAGTTTTTTTGATAATAGCATTAATATCAATGTTTTAGTATCATGGAACCAAGTCTTCGCCTTTTAAAATTGACCTGTGATTATCTGGCTGACAATTGAAAGAGTGAAAGGAATGTGTGGGTTGATTTTTGCCAATGGCAAAAGAGGTTGTTGCAGTTGAAGAAAGAAAAAATAGCTTCACCGGCTTGTAATTATCTTCATCCCAATCGTCTTGGAGTTTATCAGTTGCAACAATATAAATTCCACACATTCTTCGATAAATGTGCTATTTTCACATTGTGGGTGGCATATGATAGTAATTCTTAGATTAGATGCTTTAGGGGCAGGGATTGCCAAAGAAAGATTTATTCTCTCAAGATTGGACGATGTCGGGTCATCTGCCTGGTGCACCCAAGAGCAATTCTTCACTTAGTCACCCTTACTGTAATTATCCAACTACGCTCGACCACCCTCAGAGGCACCGCCCTACCCCTGTGCACAGTAAACATCAATCAGAAAAGGAAGGAGCGTACTAATTAAGCAATCTGAAATCCAAAGCACAATAACACAAATGTTCTCAATAAGTCTTCCAAGAAATTCTTATGTGATGAATGTTCTTTTTCTTTTTTGTATCATAAGTCAGAATACAGTCAACAGCCGACGCGTTTCGTCCCCTTCTGGGACGTCATCAGGGCTGTGAAATGGTGGTGGTGTCAAAATATACTACCAAAAGTAACATTTTCAAAAAAATTGTGAAAAAACACTGGATTCTGTTATCCCAGGAACCTGATTTCAATCTAATATTCAATGACTTTCCACTCTTTGCTTATCAACGAGCTCCTAACTGAGGTAATCTAATTAAAACAAGAGAATCAAGTACAACCTTAAATTTCAGAGGAACATTGCCATGTATGAACTGCAGTCATTGTAACTGCATTATAAAAGGAAACATCATGACTCATCCGAGTACAGGATTCAACATAAAACTGAAAGTAACGGCTACTTGTGACAGTTCAAATATCATTTATCTTTTAAAATGCCCATGTGGACAAGGATATGTGGGCAAAACCGAAAGAAAAATGAAGGTTCGTAAATGAACATAAGTCTAATATTCGTAATAAATCTACTAAATCCACAGTAGCTATACATTTTCAAGAAGCCTCACACAACATCAGCCAACTGAGGTTTCAGATTTTGGAATTGGTCTCAAAACAAGAAGGGGTTGACAACAATAAACTCCTCTTGAAACGTGAAAACTTTTGGATTTATAAACTTGGTACCCTTAAGCCAAATGGGATGAATGATAGAGTTGAATTTTGCTGTTACCTATAGAACCACTATTCTGACTTTATACGTGCTTGATATGCCATTGAATGTTCTCTGTCAATCTACTCTCTTAACTACGATATTTGTTTTCTCTAATTGCATCCAGTTTTTTTGACATTTTTACTTTATTTTTCTTTATTAATATTGCGATTACAATGTTGAATTATAACTTCTTATCTTTAATACGCTTTTTCATTTCACACGAGTATAATGTGAAGACTCGCGTAACTGTTCCAACATGGCACTGACTTTTCCCTTTAGAAGAGTAGTCCTTTGTTTATTTTGTGTATTGATAGCTTAACTGGCACCATTGCCCGCGGTCTCCAAACGCGAACAACATGTCGAGTACAAACTCGGAGCCGCATTTTCTCGTTTTCAAGTAAGTTCACTAAAGGTTTGACCGGGAACATTTTGTTCCTGTTTATTACATGAGCTGATCTTGATTCACTACGGAATTACCTTTGGTAGTGAAATCGTTGTATTGTAATGAAAACAACGTGTGGCTATTTTTGTTTGAACGATTTTTCGAAACTTTATCGTTTACCTTGCAGATGAGATGTTACCCTTTACTTGACACTCATTTTCAATACTGTTGTCATTTTATTTAGATTTAAGTGCTCATTCTCTATTTTTCCGATAAATGCAGGATATGCACAGTGTAATTTTACTTGACATTAAGTTTCTGGTATACACGGGTGATTTAGGTTTGATATAGTTTTTGACTCATATTGTTTTGAGATTTAAGACTCATTTCTAATATCTGAATCTGGGGGTGTTGGCCTGTTCACCATTTCACTTTCTTTATCTATGAATTCACAACATGTCGAATTTGAGATTCTGTTTCCTCATGCATCAATTTCTTTCAATTATAGACCCTTATCCCTGATGAAGGCTTTGTGTTAGCCGAAATGTATTGGATTATGGATGTATTTGAATAATGAGAATTAATAACACTTGATTGGATTTATAAATACGAAGAATGAAGGAATTCTTGAAAATAATGAAACATTAAATATGAATGTGAAGTAAACAACGGTATTACTCATCATTAATTGGATAGCCCAGTTGGGAAGAATGAGCTGTGACTAGGGGACGTCTCCCAGTCGGGACACGCTGTTGGTACAAAGTTAAAGTAACCCCATGCGAATAAGGTGAGCCATTGTATTTTCATAAACAACCTCATATGTGCTCCTATGTGAAAGGTGAGCTATTGTATGTTCAGGGAACTACATGGTGAATAGAAAAAAACAGTGGCTACATAGCCTGAGGGAGTGAGATACATCTCAGAGAACGCAATATTTCCCCACGAATAATTGTAAAGGTCTTGGGTTACTCAACCAAGAGATTTAGAGTGTTCAATAGGTAGAGGGTAATCTGTTGTAATAACGCAAGGAAAATGCATAACGTTTTAATGTTAAGATGAATCATGTATATGGATGCTTGTGGTACAATGGTACACAATGAGTAGTAGTTGTATTAAGGATTAATAATGATGTAAAATTGTACATAGAGAAAGAGTGTAGTAGTGATTATTGTTTATATTCTTTTGTTCATAGCCCTGATGACGTCCCAGAAGGGGACGAAACGCGTCGGCTGTTGATTGTATTCTGACTTCTGATACAAAAAAAAAAGGACATTCATCACATAAGAATTTCTTGGAAGACTGTTATTGAGAAAATTTGTGTTATTGTGCTTTGGATTTCAGATTGCTTAATTAGTTCGCTCCTTCCTTTTCTGATTGATGATAGCCAAAGAAAGACACTGGAAGCAATGAGTGAGAAGAAGCCTGCAATTTAAGAGCATTTTTGTGGATCAATTCTATTTCACCACTGTATCTGTCTTCTTGGTCATATCGGACATTGGAGGAATGTATGATGATTCCACGCATACCAACACTTCTCGGTATTTTACATCGCGGTTTTGACAACGCAAGTTGTTACATCGACATGCGTTGGAGGGCCCTAGATTTAGGAATAGTGTGAATTACTATTCCAACTCCAGTCTACGTACAGTAGGGAAGATGTTAGAATAATAATTCACACTATTTCTTAGTCTAGAGCGCCCTCCAGTGCAAGTCTACGTAATGACTTGCGTTGTTAAAACCACAATGTAACCATTACATGTTGTAATGGTTGCTTGGAAAATGATGTTTCCCACATTGAAGTAGTGTAGTGAGAAGGAAGGTTGAGCATATTGTTTAAGATGTTGTTGAGCCACATTTCTGTCAGAGCCAAGATGTCTAGGTTGAAGATTTTAATACTGTCTTAGAGCTGCAAGCAGTGTTTAACTGTGAAACAGTAAACATATACCATACATTGCAATGATGAGAGAATGGGGTTGGACACAGGACTTTCATGTAAACCTTAGTGAGATTGAAAAGTTCCTTTTTTCCTGGGTAGTGGGTGTAGGAAACTTGACTTTTTGTTGCGGTTGTCCCCCCTACTTTTTGCCCCCTCTTTAGCTGCTAGATGCACGTTTTTGACTCTCACAGTGCACTAAGACCTGCTAACCAAGACCTCAGTGTAAGTGCTCCTTCTCTAAAACAAAGTGATGTCTGGTTGTTTCACAATTGGCTAAAAACTTTAGCAGCCTTATTAGTTTGTAGTAAATGGTACCCTAGGTACCTAGGGCATGGATGCTAAAGAGGGTCCCTGAGAGCTGCAGCATATCTTATGCTGTCCTAAGGGACCCACACACAAATTCCACACAGACTACCATTGCAAGCTGCGTGACATGGTGCAAAGACACTACATGGTCTATATGCAAGTCACCCCAACAGTAGCCCTAAGGAAAGGTTAATTATAGCACGTGAGGACATATCTGCATGAGCAGATATGCCTCTTTAATGTCTAGTTTCATTGCTGGATATTACAAGTGAGCAGGGAAGGCATCTAAAGGTATGTACTGGGCACTGAGCGCTTGTGGTCAAAATGAGTTTTCCATCTACATAATGGCTTCACTGAAACCTATGGTGTTTGGTATCAAACACCTCATATTAATAAACTCACACTGATTTCAGTGATGAATTTATTCATACATGCACCCAGAGTGTACCTTAGGGGTACCCCCTGAACCCTATGAGTCCTCTAGTGTGCTGCTTGCTTGGTCCTGTCCAGCCTGCCATTACAGATGAGTTTCTGCCCCCTTAGGAGGTGAGACCACCTCTATCAGAGTCAGAGACAATGCCCGCTAGTTAGTAAATTAGCATGTGAAGTAGGAAGCTGCAAAGGGCCTAAATCCTTGGAGGACTGTCCAGCACCTCAACAATCGAGAAAGATCTCCCTTGGAGTAGAGGAGCTGCCCCTGTGTCTGCAGGCACTGCAAAGCATCTTCTAGTCTGCCATGTTGCTAGCAGCCAGGCTCACCAAAGGAGCAGCGCAACAGGAGAAAGGTCTTAATGCTTCAGGATGTCAGATGAGTCTCCTTGCCAAAGTTGGAGATGTCAGGATCCACAGGAGCCACCCAGCACCAAAACCCTGGGTACTGGAACAGTTGCAGCAACCAAGGCGTGTTGGTGGTTCAGTCCAAACTCCAACAGCACCAAGCAAGACCTACTGCTGAGGGACATCAAGATCCGCCAGACCAGCACTGAGTGTGGCCCTGCTGTACTGTTTCCCCTCTTCACCTGGTCCCTAAGACCCAGATTGAGCCTCTGACCGACTGCGACCGATGCCTTAAGAACCCCTGCACCTGCGCTGCACAGCCCAAATCTGAGGGAGGCGATGGTGCCAACTTGATCCTAAGACCCTTAGGAGCTGAGCCCACCTTTGGGTTTAGCCAGACTGGTCCCCCAGTCGCTGCCTGTATCCTCTTTCAGCAGGGACCACGAACCAGCCCAACCCCGCCAGACAAAGCTCCACTGCACATGAGCCACCCAGCCCGAGTTTGAGTAGACCGACAGGGACCCTGTGTGCCCAAGACCCTCAAGACTTGATCCCCCTCTGTGGGTTGAACCGAACTGGCCCTCCATCCCCGCTTTCAACCTCTTTTCAACAGGACCGTCTCCCATTGAATTTAAGGATGCACCCAACGACGAAAAGCACCTCTGCACCTGGACTTTCCAGAGCTGACTGAGGTCACCTGTTGGTGCTGCCATGGATCTTTAACCCCATACTTACCGTAAGTCCTTTTTTTTTTTTGGTCCTTATTTTGCCGAATAACTTGATGGGTTGATACTCTTGTTTTTCTATGTCTTGTCTTGTTTTGAGGGACCAGAATGAAGACCATAGATCTAGACCATTGCGCCATCACCCACAAGTATACTGCTGTTTCCAATTCTATCTCAGCACTCACTAGACCAACCATGGAAATAAGGAGATAATATGACCAACAGAGTAGGTGGCATAATCATCAAACTCACATTTCTTTTTCTCTCCACTTTACCAACGGATCCCACACTCTCTCTCTGCGTTACTTACCTTAAGTCCTGAAGAACAGTCCTGTAAGTCGTCTACAAGTGACTGTATGCAGTATATGTTTTTCTCCAAAGGATAACATTACCGCTTTAAAGATACAAATACAGTGCATTTTCCATTTCTTGAAAAATCACTATCTCGAAAAGTACTTACTTGATTACGATAATCTTGGTGTCTAAATTCATATAAAAATATGTGTAATTTTTATAAATTGAAGTCAGATTTCTTTATTGAGTGTGTGTCTCTCTTACTGACACTGTGTGTGCAATAAATGATTAACACTATTATCTGATAAGCCTAAACTGCTCACCCACACTACCACAAAATAGAGCATTTGGGATTATTATTATAACTCTTGTAAACCGGTAACAGTCGCCTGGGCTCTCTGCACTGTGTACCTCATTTTGGTGCACTGTATAGAGAGCTAGCTTCCTACAGCGGGCATTTGGGTGAATGGTGGTCTATGGTTCTGGATAGTAGGGATGGCAAAGTCATCTTCTTGAAAACACACGGGTTTGGTGGCTACGCTTAAGTCTCCACAACTTTCAATGAGTGTGCTAAGACCAACACCATCCACAGTGGGTGGATTTGTTCTGTCGGCCTTGATTCACTGTTGAACCTAGGTTGAGTTTCATCCCAAGCATTCTTTTTTTTCCTAGAGGCATAGCAGCTAGGATGCTGATTCTGAGGTGAGCAGCATTTGAGTGTGGATATAGAATTTGCATGTCGCCCAAATCACATGCATTGACTTACTGCTTCTAATAACCTGCTGAACAAACAAATTGCATTTATAGACTTTTAACCGAGTAGTCAGCTTTTCAAACTAATATCACCCTCCCAAAAAGTCTTATTCTCCCATTGATCTTAATGGCATCTCTCTCTTAAATGGCTGACTTTAGCCACATTTTTGAGGCAAGAGGTGACAGGTATGAATAAGAAAGTTGTGAATCTGCTTGCATTAATACTTCTGTTTTATTAGACGGGGTCAAAGAGGGAAGAGATCATTAAAGGGAGACAGGAATGGTACTGTGCCTTTGAGGAGTAGGTTGTGGAAATCCTCTAGTGAACAGGTTGATGCTCGGTGGAGCAGCAGCTGGAGATTCGAGGGTATGGGAGGGAGTAGGTGAGGCGTATGATCATGGGTCGAAGTGCGGTACAAAGGGGTGGTAATGGTTCGGAGCATCTGAACCAATCAAACACTCACACCCAGTCAAACGATCTGGGTTTAATCCATCACTGTTCTTTAGCCCACTCTGCCACCCCAGTTCAGACATGGCTATATGCAAATCAGTCTGACCCTGTGCCTCATGGGAACAGTCCAGCCCGAACTGCCAAGCCATGCCTTCCCTGGACCGGAAACAAGCTTCAGAGGACCGGTTTCTGACATTCCAGCCGTCTTCAGCCCGGCTTGCTTGAATCCAGTGGCAAAGTGAGCAAGGGACTCATGTCTGAGCATACCCTGCTACACTCATGGCGGCCAAAAGCGGGACAAAAGGGTGTGGTAAATGACGGAGCATCTGAACCAATCAAACACTCACACCCAGTCAAACGATCTGGGTTTAATCCATCACCGTTCTTTAGCCCACTCTGCCACCCCAGTTCAGACATGGCTACATGCAAATCAGTCTGACCCTGTGTCTCATGGGAACAGTCCAGCCCGAACTGCCAAGCCATGCCTTCCCTGGACCGGAAACAAGCTTCCGAGGACCGGTTTCTGGCATTCCAGCCGTCTTCACCCGGGCTTGCTTGAATCCAGTGGCCACCCCCTTTTTTACCACATGGGTCGAAGTGGGCAGAATCGGAGGGGTATGACATGCCCATACTTTACTTTATGAAAAACAGTTACCCTACTTTTCATGAAAATAGAACTATCCCAGGACTGTTAATTCTGATAGTTGAAATGCTTCAGATGAATTGTTAGGCAGGGAGTTTCCCTTGCTGTGAAAGTTAGGCACACAGCTAAACAAGAAACAAGCTTTCTTACCAGGAAATGTAAATGTGCACACGTAGTTAATCTGCATAGGTAAAGGGTGTTTGGAAGCCGGAATTGGTTGTAGTTGATGGAATCACTTGAAGCTTCCTGATAACATAATTTATTATTTTTGAGTGGTAGTGCAAGGAGTTGCCAGCTAAACTATGAAGTGCATGCTTTTGATGGACAGTCATATTTCAAATATGCACTACGTACAGCCTGGGTAATACTGAAATCTATATTTTTGAAGCACCTTTTGATTTTAAACCTTTTTGCACATTTTGTAGAATCCTATCTTATACTGTGTGTAATGCATGTTTAAAACGACGACTTAAATATTCATAGTGCTTCCCGTCACAGGCTGGGACTTTCATAGCACTGAAAATTCAGAAGTCACTATTCTCCACTGCACCAACCAAGATACTGTACCAGATTTATCAAGGGATTGTAGTGTCCTTGGGTCACGCAGTGTGACACATGGGAAACGCAATCCTTAAGTCAGATTTACTAAGCCACACAAAGCCACATTCAATGGCTTGGTAAACGTGGAGTAGTGCATGGCAGCACAAGTCGCAAGAAGGCATTACCAGGGCCGGACTGGGAACCCAAACCGGCCCTGGCAAAGTGCTTGGCCGGCCCCCGGGGGATTGGGGGTGCGGCTGAGCTGTTTGCCAGTGCCGGTTTCGGCCAATTTCTTTACAGGAGCCGATGTTGCCGCTGTGCTGCAAAAACGACCCTGTAACAAAAATGGCCCCCCAGGAGCCCAAAACCGGCCCCCACCCTGGCAGCCTACCAGGGAAAAGCCCGGTGCCTGCTATGACCAGTCCGGCCCTGGGTATTACATAGGTGGAGTGGGTGCTCCTAAGCATCCACCCATGCTTTATGATGCATTCCCAGATTTACCAGGAGTAGTAAACCTGAGAATGCATCAAAATGGTATGCCTTCCTTATCTATATTTCTCCTCGTGGTTTCTTCTTCTTTCTTATTGTGCTGCATTCTGCAGCACACTCCACTCAGAACGAGGAAAGCACCTCTAAGGGCTATTTTTGTGCATTAAGGTTATGCGTCTTTTCCTGCAAAAAGACAATCCTGCCTGGCTCCATGGTGCAAGGAGGAGCGGCCCGTGCAGGTAAGAGCGGTGGGCCGGGTGAACTCGACAGACAACAACAAGGGAAAATAATTATTTATTTAAGTTTCCCTCATCGTCTGACGAGTCCCGCCCCACCCGCCTCACCACTCTTACCTGCACGGGCCGCTCCTGGGTGGAAGGCTGCCTGCGTTGGCGCTAGGCAGCACATAGTGTGCTAGCAAAGTGAGATAGCAGGAATGTGCCATATTTGAGTAAATATGGTACATTCATGACCTACCCATTTGACGCAGTGGAGAGAAGCAAGTTGCGCTTCGTCAAATAATCCCTAATCTGGGGGCATATTACCAAGCATAAGCGATAATTATCGCTGTGCTTGGTTAGCGGCAATAATTTTATCTCCGTACTTCGCCGATTTTTATCGCTTAGGAGCCTTGCTATTATCGAGGTTTATCTCCTAAGTGATAAAAATCGGCCGAAATGCATGAATATCGCTGAAAAGTCAGGGATATTCATGCATTACCGAGCTAATGCTCTTAGCCATGCTATCCACCTACCATTGGATAACATGGCTAAGAACTGCTCAGGGCAGGTGTAGCTTTTGGAGATATTCGCGCTTAGCGCGAATATTTCCAAAAGTTGGTAATCGGAGATAGCGATGTTAGCGACTGTTTTCAGTCGCTAACATCTTGGCACGCCCACTTTGCATGTCATTAGCGATAATTATCGCTGACATGCAAAGTGGGCCCCTACATGCCCGCTATCACCTACAAGCTGTCGCTAACTGGTGTTAGCGAAAGCTTGGTAATAGGGCGACAAAATTATCGCCGCATTAGCGGGAAAAAGTCCAGCTAATGCGGCGATAATGGCCCTTGGTAATATGCCCCCTGGTTCTTAATTCCGTGGCTCTCTGGTTACACACACAGACCACTGCATTACATTAACTAACAGAGGTTTCATAACATATTACAGTGCATTTACCACTGATTAACTTAGCTTATATTTAGTTTTCATTTAAACTGCACTTATTTTAAATGTAGATACTTGAACGTGAAAGAACATAAAAACTGATTTTTTTAGCCACACCTTTGACCCCGCCCCCACTGAACGAAGTATCACAGTTCTCATACGTTTAGTTCGACCCCTGGTGAATACGTGATACGTTTTGGGAAAAATATGCTGACATTGTAGGTAAAGCCAACAGAGGGCGCTTGAGGCTTGAAATAAACGGATTTGTAAGTAGTGAACAAACGTGGTGCGGAAATGCCAGAAATGCGATATCAAGTGTAAAGAAAATTATTTTTCGAACGTATTCGTGTTGATTTCGGTATACTGTGCTTACTGTAAAAGTCCGTTAACGCCAGTATATTCGTTCCCACTGCGATATGAATTGTGTATAGGATAATAAGTGCACTGAAATGTTAATTACTAATCAGGGTAACGGATGTTCAAAACTGGTATTAACAAGTTAAATGACCTAGGCTATTTGCGCACCTTTAAAACCTCGAGGAGGAACAGGTCCGAAAGTCGGTGCGTTGCCGTTAGGAGCAAGATGGCGCCACAGCCATACCGAGTAAATATTTGGACGAAAATGAAAGTTATTTAAAAACTGCAAAGATAAGATCAGACTGTGCGGCAGTTTCTGGAGGCGTCCACCGATTACTCCTGGAGAGAGAAGAAACCGCGATAAGTACGCTTTTCTGATCAGAGCCTCTGCCAGATTCCGTGGTAGAGTACTGAACAGACCTCTTCAAAACAGCTGCCAGGTTTCCCAGGTCTTTTCATGCCTACTAGCTCCAGTCCAGGTTTTTTATCTTGCATCCAGGAACTTGTCCTGGTTTTAAAATGACAAACATGGACTGCAAGTCCCAGAATACAAAGAAAAAACCTAGACTAGAGAAGTAAGTCACGCTGCACACGCATGGACCGTGCAAACTTGGCAGGGCAGACTGAAACTTTTGCAGTAGTTTGGTCTGGGAGGTATCCGGAGTTGTTCTCTTCCATGCCATCACTGCCGGAGAGTCCTGAGGTATTTTAACCCAATAATAGCATTATTTTAACTTCGGGACCCTATTTTAAGCCCGGTGGTTAAAGCAAGCTGTATTTTGCTAATGATTTGTTTACATGCATTGCTGGATTTTCTTATATTTGTGAGGTTGCGTTTTTCAAAGAATCACTATTTTAATCTGTTGGGCGATATTTGTTTATGTTTTGCTGTTCTGGAACCACCAGCAACTGTTTTGTGAAAGAGAATTTTTGTAGAATTCTATGTCAGGATTGGAGGCTCCTATCATGCTTCTCCTTCTTTATTCTTTATTTTCAATGGCCAATCAAATGTAAAACTTTTAACATACCACATTTCCCATGACCACCTTTTAGTCACATGTATCAACCATGGAGCCCACAGCCCTATATAACCTTCAAACTGTCATTCAACTCCTCTTTCTTTGCTGCTACGCAACCAGTTAAGTATATCGTCTCTTACTTGTATTGGCCTGTAGATGGAGTTACTGTTTTAATTAATGATAATTGTGATTCATGTTTTATATGATGCGTTGAGCATGTTTTATCAGTGGCTTTGTTCACATGCTTTTTGTCAATGCATTCAACTTTGATACGCCGCTATTATAACACAATTTTTCATGCTACAGTAATTTGACCCTTTGTAGTAACCGCGTGGTCTCCGCACGCAGTCAGGGAGTGTTCTCCCTCCCAGCGGAGTGGCTTGCTGTACCTGCTCATAGACAATGGAGTGGGAAAAGGGGAGTGAGGAAGCGAATCGTCTTCCTTGCAGTTATTCTTTATCTGCATGCGGGCGTATTGTGTGCATGCGCAACATTCATTCCTCGAGCCAGCTTATTACGAGCTGTTAAAATGCGTAGTGACACGTTCCTCTGCTGCCTCTGCCTGTTTCTGCTGCTCCCCGGCAGCACCCTGGTAGGACTGACTTCTCCAGGGTTGGAAAATCTGATTAGACTTGACCTAAAGCGCTACATGTCCTGCCTTCACGCATTAAAAATATCTAAGAACATTTGTGACTGGCTTTTGGAGTTTTTATTTACTTTCACTCCCCCTGACTGCTCCACATTAATTCACGCTGTGGCTTTTAAGAAATTAGAGGTCTCCATGGCTAGAGACGACGCCTACAGCGCTTCTTCTATTTCCACTCCATCCCCGGCTCCAATCCTAGATGATACAGACTCCACTTCCTCAGTGCGACGAACTTGATCCTAATGAACACAATCACAATTTGTGACATACCAAAATCCAGAAGCAGCCCAATTTAGTTACCTTCGATCCAGGAGATATAATACACCCACGAGCTGCTGCTAGGAAGGTTCGTTCCTGCTCACTGGTTACTGTTTGCCTGTCACCTGCTTGTGTACTGTTTTGTACTGTACTGCCTTTCTGCCCGGTTTGTTGGTATTTTGCTTCTATATCCTTGTGCCTTGTTCCCCTCGCCGCCGCTGCCATCCGCTCCCCAGCCGCTGCGTCCCTTGCGGCCCCGCCCCAGGCCCCTTGCCTTGAGTCTCCTTTGCCGTTTCCCGCCGCTGCGTCCCCTGCGGCCCGCCCCCTCCCATTCGCCGTTCTCCCCCCTCCCAGCTGCTCCTCCCTCCCACCTCCCCTTCTTATGGCGGCCACGTGCAGCGGGCATGCCGCTGGCGCGCCAAAGGCAAGCCCGGCTGCCCCCGTCCGCAACTGGACCGCGCCCAGCGCCAGAACCCCTGGACCCCACGACCGCCACAACACCAGACTCCGATACGACACTAACACCCTCCACTCACTCAATGCTGGGAGAGACCACACCTGCTTCCAGGCCGCCCCGAATCGCACCCACGGACCTTTCTCCTGCCGCACCTGCAGCTTCACCTGTGACAGAACCGCCAAACCACCAAGGACTGGACCCAACCACCTCCACTGCATACTCCTAAACACACGCTCTGCACGCAAACACGCCGTAGAGCTCTGGGACCTGCTCAACACCTCCGCCCCAGACGTTGCCTTTCTGACCGAGACCTGGTGGAACGACTCCTCGGCACCCGACATCACCATAGCCGTCCCGGACGGCTACAAGATCTCCCGCAGAGACCGTACCAACGCAATTGGAGGAGGAATAGCCATCGTACACAAGTCCACCCTCAAGGTCTCCACCCATGCAGACGACACCATCAGCACTGCACTTCCGGATCCACACAGACCCCCAACACCACCCTCAGAGAAACCCTTGTCTACAGACCCCGGACACTGGCCACAGTTCAGCGACTCCATCGCCGACCTCGTCAGCACCCACGCACTCGCCTACGTGGACTACATCCTCCTCGGGGACCTGAACTTCCACCTCGAGAACAACAACGACGCCAACTCCGCCACCCTGATCGCCAACCTTGGCCTCAGTCAACTCGTCACCGCTCCCACCCACACCGCCGGCCACACGCTTGACCCCATCTTCTCCACAAGCCCCCACGTCTCCTTCGACCACACCACTGAAGTCCACTGGACCGATCACGGATGCATCCATTTCACCTACAAGAAGCCCACCACGCACCACCGCACCCAACAGCTGCCCCGCCGCTGCTGGAGCAAAGTCACAGAAGAACAGCTGACCACCACCCTCGCCCAGATCCCACCCACCAACCCCACCGACCCAGACACCGCCGCAGGCAACTTCAGGCAATGGATCAACGACTGCGCCAACACCCTCGTCCCACTCAAGAAACCCTCCAACAGCCGCACCAGCAACAAAGCCACCTGGTTCACTGAAGAGCTCCAGACCTCCGAACGAGCATGCCGGAAACTGGAGAAGAAATGGCTTCGCGAACGAACATCAGACAGCTATGCAGCCCACAAAGACGCCACCCGCAGACATCACCACCTCAGCAGATTAGCCAAGAGATCTTCTTTCAAATCCCGCCTGGACAACAACACACATGACCGCAAAGATCTCTTCAGCATCGTGAAGGAACTCTCCAACCCCAGCGCCAACACCAATGACATCCCTCCCTCACAAGAACTGTGCGACTCGCTGGCCACCTTCTTCCACCGCAATATCGCTGACATCCACGACAGCTTCAACACCACGACCGCCCCGACTACGCCAGACTCCAGCCCCCCTGCGAACACCACCCGCTTCAACCGCCTGACCTCTTGGACCAACTTCAACGCCAACGAAACACGCAAGATCATGAACTCCGTTCACTCACGATCACAGTCAGACCACTGCCCAAACCATATATTCAACAAAGCAGACGCAGCCATGGCACCCCAAATACGGAAGGTAATCAACATCTCCCTCGAGACAGCCACTTTTCCGGAAAGCTGGAAGCACGCCAAGATTACCGCCCTCCTCAAAAAAAAAACAGGCAGACCCCAAGGACCTCAAGAATTTCCGGTCCATCTCCCTGCTCCCGTTCTCGGTGAAGGTCATCGAGAAAGTCGTCAACACGGAACTGACCCGCTACCTCGAGGACAACAACATCCTAGACCCGTCCCAGTCCAGATTCCAAAGAAACCACAGCACCGAGACCACCCTCATCGCCGCCACAGACGACATCAGGATCCAACTAGACAACGGCGAAACATCAGCCCTCATCCTCCTGGACCTGTCAGCCGCCTTCGACGCGGTCTGCCAATGCACACTAAAGGCACGCCTCCAAGAAGCCGGAATCCAAGAGAAGGCCCTGGACTGGACCACATCCTTCCTCTCCGGCATAACCCAGAGCATCCGCCTCCCCCGTTCCACTCTGAAGCCACCAACATCATCTGCGGCGTACCCCAGGGCTCATCTCTCAGTCAGACGGTGCGTTTGGGGTGCACGTTGCAGTCCTAGCTTTATGGGGGTTTCTAGCCCAGGGGCGGAACTGGATCTCCATATCAACTGTCTAGACCCCCTTGGGGGTTCTTTTGCAATTTGGAGTGTCTCTCCATTGTCGTATTCTCCTACGTATGGACAATGTTTGGGTGGTCCAGTATGTGAACAAGTTGGGCAGGACCAAGTCACGCCTGCTGGCGGAGATAGCCAAGGATTTTTGGCACTTTTACCTTCAACATCAAACATCAGTGGTAGAAGAATATCTCCCGATTGCAGATTGGCACTCTCGCACACCTATGAAATTTCAGCTACTGGAGACTTCACCCAAAAGTCTTAAAAATGCTTCACCGCTGTTGGGGATGTGCTTGGTCAATCTTTTGCATATTGCCTCAGTTGTCAACTTCCAAACGTTTTCAATTGGTATCCAGATCCAGAAGCCCGAGCCAAGGATGTGTTTCTTCAGGGCGGGTCCCCCTCCCTGAGCTTTGTTTTTCTCTCTTTCATGATGATTCCCAGGGTTCTTGCGCAGTTCAGACACCAGAGGGCAGAGTTGATCCCAATGACCCCACTCTGAAGAGGGCAAGTTTGGTTTCTGTGGTTCTGGAACCAACTTGTGCTTTCCTGGTTATGATCCTTTTCTGTTAGAACCTCTAAGTGGACCCTGTGGTCCTTCCACATGCACTGATCCTGTCAGAACACCTTTCACTGGTGGTTAGGAGAGTTTCTGGGAAAGATGGCGTCTCCCAGGCCTAAAGGTAATGCTTTATTCGGTCAAGCCTGGTCTTCAGGAACATACAAGAGATATGCTTCAGCATGGAGACACTGGTGCCGTGAACGGAGTGTAGATTCCGTTGGAGTAGATTGTAGTTTGGTCATAAATGTTTTGTCATCGCTAGCATCGGGTGGCATGGCACATCGATCCGGTAACAATTTTAGATCAGCTATTTTGGCTGTTGATGTTAAACCCACTGATGAACATCCTGTGACTTGTACATTATTGAGAAGTATTCAGATGGTAAAACCACCTCAGGCAAAGTATGTTTTATGGGACGTTATTGTAGTACTTAGGTGCTTAGAGTCTTGACTATTTAATAAATATCTATCTTGCAAACAATTGTCGGCCAAATTAACTATGCTCTTGTTTCGGATTTCATGTAAGCAAGTGTCTGTCTTGCATGCACTGGATCTGGTAGGGAGAGTGTTTTCTATTTCCAGACAGATAAAATGCAATTTCAGTCAGTATCTTTTCCGGCTTTTCCATATAACTCTAAACTTTGCGTGATACAATGCTTGACGGCTTATGAGGTGAGTACCGCTAAGTTTTGTACAGATATGAGAGGTCTGTTGTTGATTGACTTACAGAAACCTTTTAGACCTGTGACAGCTGCCACACTAGCTAGGTGGATGTGTTGGCTTCTGACTGAGGCTAGTATTGATACCTCTTTTTGGCACCCTCCCCGCTAGAGGGGCAATGGCTTTGAAATCATTTGCTTTAGATTCTTTCTTAGACGATATCCTAAGGGTGGCAGTTAGGTCTCCCAAGTCCACTTTGAATTCATTGTATTTTACGTTGTTTGTTGATGTTGCTTCTGTGGTGGTGGCTTAGCTTTAAACAAGCATAATTGGAGCCTCCGGTCCTGACATAAAAGAAAGAAATTTCTAACATTCGCATCAAGGATTTTTAATTCTATTAACACAGAGGCGAGGATTATCCCACCCGGTTGTTTGCACACAAATGTATTTGAATAATTTATCTGATGTATGAAGAGGGCGAACATTCTACACAAAATGCTATTAGACATGGTAGGAAGCACAAGTCCTGTGTTAAAATGTAGGTTGGATTTCTCTGCGAGTGTAGAATTTATAGAGAAAATCCAAGTCCTGGCACCGGAGCGTCTTGGAACTAAGGCCCCGATGTAGGGAATAGGGAAATACTGATTCCAAAATACCGAATTTTACCGATTCGGTATTTAGAAATCGGTATTTCAGATATAGGTAAGAATTCAGTAAAAAATACTGAATTCTTCATATTCGTTATTACTGAATCGGTTATTGAGATTCGGTAATAACGAATATCTACCCATGGAGGCCCATAGGAATGAATGTGAAGACATTCGGTATTACAGATTCGGTATTACCGAATCTTTAATACCGGGAGGCATTTCAAGGGTGCCAGGGTGTTCAAAGGACACCCTGTTGCACCCATGAAATGTGTACATGTCGCACACATGCATGCCCTAAGGGCATGGATGTGTGCCACATGGCACATTTCAAAAAGCAAAAAAGTGCTTTTTGAAAGGAAATCGCTACTTACCACCAACTTGAAGTTGGTGGTAAAAAGCGATTCCTTAAGGCTGAGGTGCACTGTTTTAAGTCCTACCTACATTTCATTTAAGGAGTCAGTATTACCGTTTCCTTAAATGCAAGGCCAATAAGGAATCAGTATTAAGGAATAGGTATTTACCAATTCCTTATTACCGATTCCTTCCCTACATCCCACATGGCTAAATACTGGTCGGTAACGGTGAAATTTAACGAATTTCACCGTTACCGACCGGTATTTTCCCACCTACATCTGGCCCTAAGTAGCGTTCCAGACTAAAGGAGCAACTTGTACCAGTTCCTACCATATCTAACAGCCTTCTGCGTCGAATGTTCGCCATTGTCCGTTGCCCTCATTTACGTCTTTCCTTACGTTTTATAGAGGTGCCACCCCCAGTGGCGCTACAGCTTATACCTACTGACCATACTTGGATCTTCTTATATGGAATCTGTGACCGCTTACATATCTATACCAAAGCCTTGAAAAAGCCCCTGTGTTACAAAACATGCATCAGCTGTTGTCCATTTCTGAAGAAAGAATTTGCGAAACACCAATGTACCTGAAGAATACATCATCTTCTATACTCTGCAATAAAGAGAACTGTTTTTCAAAATAAGTCCTAACTGTTTGTACCTTGTACTATTTTCTAATACTGTTTGAATTGCCTTGGTTTTCAATTTTATAAAGTGTACACAGATTGGATCTATTGATCCAATATGAAATCACACCTTTCGTAGTAGGGTGTGGAGAACAATATAGCACCATCCTGAATACAGTGACTTGTGTTCACCATACTATACCCACAGTGAATTTATGTCTTGTAAGAGATGCGATAACTAAAACACTAGTCCCTCTTATTTCTACACAAACTGTGATCCAACAACAAGGGAAAATTCCATGTATAAGAGAGTGTGGAAAATAATAATAATAATAATGTGGAGTATCCGCAACACTTCACTCAACTTCAAGGAATTGTGGAGTTATCAACAAATGTAGTCATTCAGCTTCTTTGACTTGACTATTGCTCTTCCAAATCTTCATCTAGTTATAGAATCATCATTCTCACACAGCTACTCATCATGAGATTGTTCAGACATTTTATTTACGTGTGTTGCTGCTTTATCATCTTCACTATCTTCTCCATTTCCATATCCTTCATCTTCCTCTTCACCTTTTTCCTTGATCCAACCAAGATCTTGGTTATGGAGGTCTGCATCCATCAACACCTTTCTCCCATCTCTGCATTTTGATAAACAACTGGCATGCTACACTCTGCCATCACTCAGTTGAGTAGCATTATACAACAATTTCTCCACTAACAATGGCACAGAGAATGTGCATTCAACCTTCTTTGTCAGACCACTCTTCTTAACCCTAACAAAGTCCCCTATCACCAGTTACGCTTTTTTTAAAAACTCCATGAGTCTTATCATTCCTACTCTTGCTCGCAGTCTGGGCAGAAGCAATCTTCTTCTTGACTTGCTCTGGTGACCCATCGACAATCCTCAATTTTGTCATCCATCCAAGATTGTCTTTGGTAAAGTGTAGCCTACCTTTCATCTCTATCAAAGGCTTACAGCCTCTACTTTCACAAAGTGTGACCCTGTTCTCCCAAATCATGAGCATTATTGCTCATCAAGTATGTTGGTCATCCTTCTCTTTGGAATACAGGGTCCAAAAATGTAACAATAGCACAGGCTTATACCTTGCAAACTACTTTCACCTATGCCCACTTGGAGAAATGGTCTACCACAACAATCAAGTACCTCAAATCTTCAACCTCTTCCTGAATATGTCCTACAACATCTATACCAACCCTTTCCCATAGCATTCCAGGTTTTTTGATCATGTGCAAGGATGGCCTAAAGGAAGTCTGAGATTTGTCAGAATAAATAAGTTTCACACCACTGCGGGCCTCTAACACGTCCTTGATCCTGCACTTAGGTATGATTATACTTAAATGTCCTTCATGGCAAATGTCCAAAATCCTTTCCCTCATGGAATCCAAGAGAATAACCCAACCACTCTCCACAAATAACTTGTTTCTCACTTCCCGGAGTCCATTCAAATTTGTATCCACAGGTCAGGACACATGGATGTCGATGGAAGAATGATAGTGCCAAGCAGAGGAATCACACTACGTGTCAGAACCAACACTGAGAACTCCTTGTCTGTGAGCTATCTGACAACTATCAGGTTGTTAATGCCAAAGTAGTGGTTCTAGAAATGTATTATTTCAGTTTACTCTGCAGATGCAAGCAATTCTTTAAAGGAAACCCTCCAGCAAATCTTCAGCAAGAAATCCCAGCAGGACTCCATTGGGAAGACCAGGTAAGCAGAAGGTGTTTCCAAACTGCAAAGCAGATATTTTAGATTCTTTCACATTTGTCGACTCCAGTCAGGAAATTCACCCTCATGTCAAGATCTCTCCAGCACACAAGCATGGTGTACTCTAAGCTGTTCAGAACAGTACTACTGAGCAGTCAATGAATACTTAGTTTCAGGTAGATCAAAAACAAAGCACTAGTCTGACCCCTGAAGAAGTCATTCTTAAAAGGGTCGAACCCTAGCTGTCCAGTGTGGGATTTTTATGGTTCATTAATTTTGTTGCAGCTCCAGGGCAGCATGGCTGCACACATGCAACTTCATTAAACATCCTTATTTACCATACTCCCACTTCAAGGGCGTCACGCACTATTCAATAGGTAGGAGAACTATGGGGCTAGATGTACTAAGAACTGGTTGTAAAACACTGTTCCCAATATGCAACTAATGTGTTAATTTTCAATCCAACCTATGTACCAATATCTCACTTTGCAAATTACCAATTCCTAGTGGGTAGCAATTTGACCTACCTCATGAATATTTATGAGGTAGGTCGCAAATTATGGACTAATAGAAACTACAGCCATCACAGGGATGGTGGCCTACCAAGGTCAGTAGACCACCATGTCTGTGAGGGCTTTGAAATAAATAATTATTTTATAAATACAAACCATTTTCCTTAAAGTAAAATTGTGATGCATTAAAACAAATGTAAATTTACTTTTTAACAAGGGGGGAGTGGTACCTGGGAGGCAGTAGAAGCTAAGTGTTTGGAGACTGGAATTCTGTCCCAAAACATTAATTCAAACCACTGCAATTCAGTATTTGTCTAGGATGTCCTAAACACTCCCCTTTCAAATACCGAATTGGTATTGAATCGCAAACCCAAATTGTGATTCGTGATTGTTAGTGAATCATAATAAGAAAAGCCATTTTTTGAGGTCGCCAATGGCCCGAATCTGTAAATCGGATTGTTTGTGACTGTAAAAAGATTTATACACCTGGCCCTATGCAGCCTGTTCTGCAAGGTGGAATTGTTATATAAAGCGCCAGCTCCCCTTAAAGTCGGAGAAGTGTCGCCCAGTGCTCTCTCAGCAGTGAAAACATGGAAAATAAAATGATAATAAAACTCCCTCGTCCCACTCAAGAAACCCTCCAACAGCCGCACCAGCAACAAAGCCACCTGGTTCACTGAAGAGCTCCAGACCTCCGAACGAGCATGCCGGAAACTGGAGAAGAAATGGCTTCGCGAACGAACATCAGACAGCTATGCAGCCCACAAAGACGCCACCCGCAGACATCACCACCTCAGCAGATTAGCCAAGAGATCTTCTTTCAAATCCCGCCTGGACAACAACACACATGACCGCAAAGATCTCTTCAGCATCGTGAAGGAACTCTCCAACCCCAGCGCCAACACCAATGACATCCCTCCCTCACAAGAACTGTGCGACTCGCTGGCCACCTTCTTCCACCGCAATATCGCTGACATCCACGACAGCTTCAACACCACGACCGCCCCGACTACGCCAGACTCCAGCCCCCCTGCGAACACCACCCGCTTCAACCGCCTGACCTCTTGGACCAACTTCAACGCCAACGAAACACGCAAGATCATGAACTCCGTTCACTCACGATCACAGTCAGACCACTGCCCAAACCATATATTCAACAAAGCAGACGCAGCCATGGCACCCCAAATACGGAAGGTAATCAACATCTCCCTCGAGACAGCCACTTTTCCGGAAAGCTGGAAGCACGCCAAGATTACCGCCCTCCTCAAAAAAAAAACAGGCAGACCCCAAGGACCTCAAGAATTTCCGGTCCATCTCCCTGCTCCCGTTCTCGGTGAAGGTCATCGAGAAAGTCGTCAACACGGAACTGACCCGCTACCTCGAGGACAACAACATCCTAGACCCGTCCCAGTCCAGATTCCAAAGAAACCACAGCACCGAGACCACCCTCATCGCCGCCACAGACGACATCAGGATCCAACTAGACAACGGCGAAACATCAGCCCTCATCCTCCTGGACCTGTCAGCCGCCTTCGACGCGGTCTGCCAATGCACACTAAAGGCACGCCTCCAAGAAGCCGGAATCCAAGAGAAGGCCCTGGACTGGACTGGACCACATCCTTCCTCTCCGGCATAACTCAGAGCATCCGCCTCCCCCGTTCCACTCTGAAGCCACCAACATCATCTGCGGCGTACCCCAGGGCTCATCTCTCAGTCAGACGGTGCGTTTGGGGTGCACGTTGCAGTCCTAGCTTTATGGGGGTTTCTAGCCCAGGGGCGGAACTGGATCTCCATATCAACTGTCTAGACCCCCTTGGGGGTTCTTTTGCAATTTGGAGTGTCTCTCCATTGTCGTATTCTCCTACGTATGGACAATGTTTGGGTGGTCCAGTATGTGAACAAGTTGGGCAGGACCAAGTCACGCCTGCTGGCGGAGATAGCCAAGGATTTTTGGCACTTTTACCTTCAACATCAAACATCAGTGGTAGAAGAATATCTCCCGATTGCAGATTGGCACTCTCGCACACCTATGAAATTTCAGCTACTGGAGACTTCACCCAAAAGTCTTAAAAATGCTTCACCGCTGTTGGGGATGTGCTTGGTCAATCTTTTGCATATTGCCTCAGTTGTCAACTTCCAAACGTTTTCAATTGGTATCCAGATCCAGAAGCCCGAGCCAAGGATGTGTTTCTTCAGGGTGGGTCCCCCTCCCTGAGCTTTGTTTTTCTCTCTTTCATGATGATTCCCAGGGTTCTTGCGCAGTTCAGACACCAGAGGGCAGAGTTGATCCCAATGACCCCACTCTGAAGAGGGCAAGTTTGGTTTCTGTGGTTCTGGAACCAACTTGTGCTTTCCTGGTTATGATCCTTTTCTGTTAGAACCTCTAAGTGGACCCTGTGGTCCTTCCACATCCACTGATCCTGTCAGAACACCTTTCACTGGTGGTTAGGAGAGTTTCTGGGAAAGATGGCGTCTCCCAGGCCTAAAGGTAATGCTTTATTCGGTCAAGCCTGGTCTTCAGGAACATACAAGAGATATGCTTCAGCATGGAGACACTGGTGCCGTGAACGGAGTGTAGATTCCGTTGGAGTAGATTGTAGTTTGGTCATAAATGTTTTGTCATCGCTAGCATCGGGTGGCATGGCACATCGATCCGGTAACAATTTTAGATCAGCTATTTTGGCTGTTGATGTTAAACCCACTGATGAACATCCTGTGACTTGTACATTATTGAGAAGTATTCAGATGGTAAAACCACCTCAGGCAAAGTATGTTTTATGGGACGTTATTGTAGTACTTAGGTGCTTAGAGTCTTGACTATTTAATAAATATCTATCTTGCAAACAATTGTCGGCCAAATTAACTATGCTCTTGTTTCGGATTTCATGTAAGCAAGTGTCTGTCTTGCATGCACTGGATCTGGTAGGGAGAGTGTTTTCTATTTCCAGACAGATAAAATGCAATTTCAGTCAGTATCTTTTCCGGCTTTTCCATATAACTCTAAACTTTGCGTGATACAATGCTTGACGGCTTATGAGGTGAGTACCGCTAAGTTTTGTACAGATATGAGAGGTCTGTTGTTGATTGACTTACAGAAACCTTTTAGACCTGTGACAGCTGCCACACTAGCTAGGTGGATGTGTTGGCTTCTGACTGAGGCTAGTATTGATACCTCTTTTTGGCACCCTCCCCGCTAGAGGGGCAATGGCTTTGAAATCATTTGCTTTAGATTCTTTCTTAGACGATATCCTAAGGGTGGCAGATAGGTCTCCCAAGTCCACTTTGAATTCATTGTATTTTACGTTGTTTGTTGATGTTGCTTCTGTGGTGGTGGCTTAGCTTTAAACAAGCATAATTGGAGCCTCCGGTCCTGACATAAAAGAAAGAAATTTCTAACATTCGCATCAAGGATTTTTAATTCTATTAACACAGAGGCGAGGATTATCCCACCCGGTTGTTTGCACACAAATGTATTTGAATAATTTATCTGATGTATGAAGAGGGCGAACATTCTACACAAAATGCTATTAGACATGGTAGGAAGCACAAGTCCTGTGTTAAAATGTAGGTTGGATTTCTCTGCGAGTGTAGAATTTATAGAGAAAATCCAAGTCCTGGCACCGGAGCGTCTTGGGACTAAGGCCCCGATGTAGGGAATAGGGAAATACTGATTCCAAAATACCGAATTTTACCGATTCGGTATTTAGAAATCGGTATTTCAGATGTAGGTAAGAATTCAGTAAAAAATACGGAATTCTTCATATTCGTTATTACTGAATCGGTTATTGAGATTCGGTAATAACGAATATCTACCCATGGAGGCCCATAGGAATGAATGTGAAGACATTCGGTATTACAGATTTGGTATTACCGAATCTTTAATACCGGGAGGCATTTCAAGGGTGCCAGGGTGTTCAAAGGACACCCTGTTGCACCCATGAAATGTGTACATGTCGCACACATGCATGCCCTAAGGGCATGGATGTGTGCCACATGGCACATTTCAAAAAGCAAAAAAGTGCTTTTTGAAAGGAAATCGCTACTTACCACCAACTTGAAGTTGGTGGTAAAAAGCGATTCCTTAAGGCTGAGGTGCACTGTTTTAAGTCCTACCTACATTTCATTTAAGGAGTCAGTATTACCGTTTCCTTAAATGCAAGGCCAATAAGGAATCAGTATTAAGGAATAGGTATTTACCGATTCCTTATTACCGATTCCTTCCCTACATCCCACATGGCTAAATACTGGTCGGTAACGGTGAAATTTAACGAATTTCACCGTTACCGACCGGTATTTTCCCACCTACATCTGGCCCTAAGTAGCGTTCCAGACTAAAGGAGAAACTTGTACCAGTTCCTACCATATCTAACAGCCTTCTGCGTCGAATGTTCGCCATTCTCCGTTGCCCTCATTTACGTCTTTCCTTACGTTTTATAGAGGTGCCACCCCCAGTGGCGCTACAGCTTATACCTACTGACCATACTTGGATCTTCTTATATGGAATCTGTGACCGCTTACATATCTGTACCAAAGCCTTGAAAAAGCCCCTGTGTTACAAAACATGCATCAGCTGTTGTCCATTTCTGAAGAAAGAATTTGCGAAACACCAATGTACCTGAAGAATACATCATCTTCTATACTCTGCAATAAAGAGAACTGTTTTTCAAAATAAGCCCTAACTGTTTGTACCGTGTACTATTTTCTAATACTGTTTGAATTGCCTTGGTTTTCAATTTTATAAAGTGTACACAGATTGGATCTATTGATCCAATATGAAATCACACCTTTCGTAGTAGGGTGTGGAGAACAATATAGCACCATCCTGAATACAGTGACTTGTGTTCACCATACTATACCCACAGTGAATTTATGTCTTGTAAGAGATGCGATAACTAAACCACTAGTCCCTCTTATTTCTACACAAACTGTGATCCAACAACAAGGGAAAATTCCATGTATAAGAGAGTGTGGAAAATAATAATAATAATAATAATGTGGAGTATCCGCAACACTTCACTCAACTTCAAGGAATTGTGGAGTTATCAACAAATGTAGTCATTCAGCTTCTTTGACTTGACTATTGCTCTTCCAAATCTTCATCTAGTTATAGAATCATCATTCTCACACAGCTACTCATCATGAGATTGTTCAGACATTTTATTTACGTGTGTTGCTGCTTTATCATCTTCACTATCTTCTCCATTTCCATATCCTTCATCTTCTTCTTCACCTTTTTCCTTGATCCAACCAAGATCTTGGTTATGGAGGTCTGCATCCATCAACACCTTTCTCCCATCTCTGCATTTTGATAAACAACTGGCATGCTACACTCTGCCATCACTCAGTTGAGTAGCATTATACAACAATTTCTCCACTAACAATGGCACAGAGAATGTGCATTCAACCTTCTTTGTCAGACCACTCTTCTTAACCCTAACAAAGTCCCCTATCACCAGTTACGCTTTTTTTTAAAAACTCCATGAGTCTTATCATTCCTACTCTTGCTCGCAGTCTGGGCAGAAGCAATCTTCTTCTTGACTTGCTCTGGTGACCCATCGACAATCCTCAATTTTGTCATCCATCCAAGATTGTCTTTGGTAAAGTGTAGCCTACCTTTCATCTCTATCAAAGGCTTACAGCCTCTACTTTCACAAAGTGTGACCCTGTTCTCCCAAATCATGAGCATTATTGCTCATCAAGTATGTTGGTCATCCTTCTCTTTGGAATACAGGGTCCAAAAATGTAACAATAGCACAGGCTTATACCTTGCAAACTACTTTCACCTATGCCCACTTGGAGAAATGGTCTACCACAACAATCAAGTACCTCAAATCTTCAACCTCTTCCTGAATATGTCCTACAACATCTATACCAACCCTTTCCCATAGCATCCCAGGTTTTTTGATCATGTGCAAGGATGGCCTAAAGGAAGTCTGAGATTTGTCAGAATAAATAAGTTTCACACCACTGCGGGCCTCTAACACGTCCTTGATCCTGCACTTAGGTCTGATTATACTTAAATGTCCTTCATGGCAAATGTCCAAAATCCTTTCCCTCATGGAATCCAAGAGAATAACCCAACCACTCTCCACAAATAACTTGTTTCTCACTTCCCGGAGTCCATTCAAATTTGTATCCACAGGTCAGGACACATGGATGTCGATGGAAGAATGATAGTGCCAAGCAGAGGAATCACACTACGTGTCAGAACCAACACTGAGAACTCCTTGTCTGTGAGCTATCTGACAACTATCAGGTTGTTAATGCCAAAGTAGTGGTTCTAGAAATGTATTATTTCAGTTTACTCTGCAGATGCAAGCAATTCTTTAAAGGAAACCCTCCAGCAAATCTTCAGCAAGAAATCCCAGCAGGACTCCATTGGGAAGACCAGGTAAGCAGAAGGTGTTTCCAAACTGCAAAGCAGATATTTTAGATTCTTTCACATTTGTCGACTCCAGTCAGGAAATTCACCCTCATGTCAAGATCTCTCCAGCACACAAGCATGGTGTACTCTAAGCTGTTCAGAACAGTACTACTGAGCAGTCAATGAATACTTAGTTTCAGGTAGATCAAAAACAAAGCACTAGTCTGACCCCTGAAGAAGTCATTCTTAAAAGGGCCGAACCCTAGCTGTCCAGTGTGGGATTTTTATGGTTCATTAATTTTGTTGCAGCTCCAGGGCAGCATGGCTGCACACATGCAACTTCATTAAACATCCTTATTTACCATACTCCCACTTCAAGGGCGTCACGCACTATTCAATAGGTAGGAGAACTATGGGGCTAGATGTACTAAGAACTGGTTGTAAAACACTGTTCCCAATATGCAACTAATGTGTTAATTTTCAATCCAACCTATGTACCAATATCTCACTTTGCAAATTACCAATTCCTAGTGGGTAGCAATTTGACCTACCTCATGAATATTTATGAGGTAGGTCGCAAATTATGGACTAATAGAAACTACAGCCATCACAGGGATGGTGGCCTACCAAGGTCAGTAGACCACCATGTCTGTGAGGGCTTTGAAATAAATAATTATTTTATAAATACAAACCATTTTCCTTAAAGTAAAATTGTGATGCATTAAAACAAATGTAAATTTACTTTTTAACAAGGAGGGAGTGGTACCTGGGAGGCAGTAGAAGCTAAGTGTTTGGAGACTGGAATTCTGTCCCAAAACATTAATTCAAACCACTGCAATTCAGTATTTGTCTAGGATGTCCTAAACACTCCCCTTTCAAATACCGAATTGGTATTGAATCGCAAACCCAAATTGTGATTCGTGATTGTTAGTGAATCATAATAAGAAAAGCCATTTTTTGAGGTCGCCAATGGCCCGAATCTGCAAATCGGATTGTTTGTGACTGTAAAAAGATTTATACACCTGGCCCTATGCAGCCTGTTCTGCAAGGTGGAATTGTTATATAAAGCGCCAGCTCCCCTTAAAGTCGGAGAAGTGTCGCCCAGTGCTCTCTCAGCAGTGAAAACATGGAAAATAAAATGATAATAAAACTCTTCATTATCATTTTATTTTCCTCGCCGAGCTGAGACTAGAGCAGGACAGGCTGGGCCATCGTGATGGACAGCAGCAGGGATGATTATTGGTGGGTACTGCTGCAAGTGCGCATGTTGGTTTGGGCAGCCATCTTAGGACGGCCAAACCGACATGCGCACTTAGATCTCCCCACCCAAGGTGTGCTGCACAGCCAGGTAGAGAATAAACACAGGCTCCCAGGGCCTGACTGAGTGTCAACCCAATCCCGGCGTTTTTCACATGCTGGGTATTACCAGCATGAGAGCAACGTTTGGATTGGCGTTGGGAGCCTGTGCATAGAGTGCAGAGAGGAGCAGAGGAACAGAAGAGCACCAAAGCGGTAGCCGGCGGTAAGTGCTATTATATTTTTTTTCATCAATTTCCCCCCTGCATTGCCCCTCAAACTTTTATTTCACAGCAGCCGCTACTGGTTATATACAGGCTGCTGATCCATCGCAAGCAACACACCTTCAGTTTGGTTCCTATACAACCACAGTCTCCTCTGTGGGTGACACATGACAAGTGGGGTCTTACAACCACCCAGTCACTGGCTTTCTATCTTCACCCGTTTAGTCCACTAAACTACCAAACAGCATTTGAGGCTATAAAGAGGGTTTGAACCTGAATGCAAGTGTAAGTGACTGCCAGCAATAAGGGTCTATGAGCTGTAATTTCAAAAACTGATTGAAAGGTGCTAGAGTTGGAAAAAGTATTTGCTTCCTGTACACAGAATGCTGCTGTGAAGTACTCCCTACAGTGAGAAAATAGATGCTATGAATGGGGACTAGATCAGTCCTGTCAATTTGTATGGGGGTTGCCTGTGTTGTTGTGGTGTGATCATAACACTCTGACAACGGTTCTCAC
The DNA here is from genome assembly GCF_964263255.1 of Lissotriton vulgaris. NCBI lineage: Eukaryota > Metazoa > Chordata > Amphibia > Caudata > Salamandridae > Lissotriton > Lissotriton vulgaris. The sequence continues at coordinate 239,896,874 of NC_141697.1, read as the reverse complement.
CAACATGGCATTATATCATGGATTGCTTGCATGTCAATGAGGCTCTTAAATTACATATAGAAACTGGTTAGCAGCCTTGAGCCGCTAACCAGTTTCTGTCTATTGACTCCAGCTCATTGAATCGGACATATCAGGATCCCCAGAAGATCCCTGCCCTCCAAAAATCCCTAAACCCCTGAAATAATATCTGATCACCTCTCAAGTATTTCTAATGAAATGCTTGAAACTGGATATGTTACACTAATAGGAAGCAAGGCCTCCATTTTACCTCTCATGAAAAAACAAAACTCTCTTCTACTGACCTAGGTAACTATCGGTCAAACTCTAGGTTGCAACTCACCGCTAAAATCATTGGCAAGGCAGTAAATCAACAACTAAATACTTTTATCAATGCTAATCACCTCCTTGATGAAACACAATTTGGCTTTAGAAGCCAACACAATACTGAAACCAAACTCATAGTGGCACCTGTGATTATAAGAGCATCCCTAGATAGAGAAGAAAATGCTGCACCAATATTGTTTGACCATTTCGAATGCAGTGGAGAGGTCTATCACACCATTCTGATTGAACGCCCTCTTTCCACTAGGAATTATGAGGATCCGCCCTGGCCTTCTCTAACGTCCTTTCTGTCCCAACGGGAACAATGTGTATCTTTGGAAGATTTTGTCTCCAATACGTTCACCCTTCCATGTGGAGTCCCCCAAGGAGCTGCTATATGTCCCACCCTTTTTAACCTTTATATCACACCCCTGACCAAACTAGTAAAATCCTTTGGATTCACAGTTGTATCATACGCTGACGACACCTGAATTGTGACCTCGGTCTCAGGCAACCCAGACCACCTGGTCATCAATTTCCATAATGTATGGCATACATCAGAGTCTGGATGAATAAAAATTGCTTAAAACTCAACTCAGAAAAATTGTCCTCTGGCAAAAACACTGCTTTCTAGTCACCTAGTTGGTGGTCCAAAGAATTGGGAACTCTACCAAAATCTGCAGAAAACGTGAGAAATGTAGGTGACACCTTTACAATAGGATGACGTAACAGCCAAGTTAGTTTTCAATACACTGAAAATAATTAGGAAAATTCTTCCTTTCATTCCATACAATCTCCAAAAAACTGTTGTTACAGCCCTTGCCCTGTCCAAATTATATTAGTGTAACACACCGCACTGTACATCAATATGCAGTAAAATCGTTTGAACAAATTACCGGCCCTCCAAAATGCTGCAGCTAAACTTCTATTTGGATTGCCCAAATTTCAGTCAGCAGCCTCAGCTCTTAAACAACTACACTGGCTGTCTATAAAAAAAAGAATAGCTTTCAAATCCCTCTGTATTGCCTTCAAGGCACTACACAACTCAGGCCCTAAATATCTCATCCAAAACTTCTCCTGGCATATTCCTAACAGATCGCTATGATCCTCAACAGCGTAGAATGTTATTGTCCCCAAGTTAAAAACATCTCTTTTGGGAGGCAAAATCTTTGTGGTCGGAACAGTCACACTATGGAATGCGCTTCCATATGATCTGAAAAATGTGTCTAGTATTCCCTAATTCAGGAAGTCCCTTAAAACATGGCTCTTTCTCCAAAACCCCTAAACGTTCTTTACTTTAGTTTTCATGATTTACGGTTATTAACCCCTTCTACCAAGGCAGGGCCAAGACACCTTAGGGTATTTGAGTGTTTTATAAATGAAATAACCTATATGAAGTGCAGTACATGCCAGGTGTGAGGAGCTAAGTAGTAAATTTTTTCAGTGGCATTCCTTTACTTGGGAAAGAGATTTCCAAGGACAAATGGGGAAGATGTTGTATTAACAGACTGTGTGAGAACGGGAACAATTATATAAGTGAAGTGTGGATGGATGGACCAGGAAAAGACAGAGGTAATTGATTTTGTTAAGGGTGGTTGGCCAGGAAGGAAGGTTGTGACACTGGGCAGTGGCGTAAAGAAACGTGAGGGGGCCACCCTGCAAAGTAGATGGAGGGAGCCCCCATGCTCTGTATCCAGTCAGGAGCTCTCAGGCCAGGGCCAGACTGGGAACCCAAAGCAGCCCTGACATATTTTGTCATACCAGTCTCTGTATGGTACATAGTGAGCCAGCCTGACTCTTGCAAGTGGGCTTGTGGAGGAGGGGTGGGGGGGTGTTCTCTCTCAATATTTTTTTATGGCAAAAGCTATGCATTCAACGTCAACAGCCATAAGAAATCTTCACTGGCTTCCTGTATGCAGACGTATAGAATTCAAGTCACTCTGTCTGGTTCATAAGGTGCTCTTCAAAGAGGGGGCTAAAGATGTTCAAGCCCTCTTTTCACACTATGTCCCTACTCGGGCTTTGAGATCCTCTTCCCTTGGTCTTGCACAAATTCCAAAGATAAAAAAAGCATGTTGCGGAGGAAAGCGTTTTTCATTCCTGGCTTCGAAACTCTGGAATACACTTCCATCTCATATAAGAAGTTTATCCAACAGAACTGCATTTAGGAAAGAAATTAAAACCTGGCTCTTTCCCCAACACCAGTAGGATGCTTATATGTCCGAGTTTCTCTAACACAGCGCCAAGACGCCTCAGCATTAGTGCGCTTTATAAGCACAATCAGTCAGTCAGTCAGTCATTATACAACATATCTTTTACTGTATATTCAAATGTATTAACTTTTAAAACATAGTAAATGATGTGTACCAGGATACACAGTCATACCCACGTTCTTACAGAGAACATAGAAAATAGACCAGAGAAGCACCACTACATCTGTATGACTTTCTTTTGCATGTTTTCCATCAAGGATCACTGCTTTATCTGTATTGTTTGGCACCGGAGTGCAGAGCGTGGGTGGAAGACAGAAGCCACATGGATGTCTGGCTCATTTTGGTCTCCAGGATCCCACCAAGAAGAGCTGAGCCAGAGCAATCCTCTGCATGGAGGGTCCGATCTAGCTGCTGTGCCGGAGCTGGTCAAGGCCCATCACCTGACTGGAAGCAGGATATCAGGAGAGAGCAAACAGGCCAGGCTGAGCCTACCTCCATCAAGCCTCATTTGGAAAGCAGCCTGTGCAACTGGAGGCTGCCAGACACTGAAAAAACATCCCAATAGAACAAACGCTTTCCCACCACCTCTCCCTGAGAAGAGTAATGCAGAACACCCAAATATGAAGAATGCAAAGAGGTTCTGGGTCCACTTCCTGCTCAGGTGGAAATATGCCTCAATGGAACTGGCACTGCCCACAAAGACTGAGGCGATGCAGCTGGAAAACTGCTGGATGGTCGCCTTCAGCCACGCAAGGAAGCTGGCTGTATAAACCTTCTTGCCCACCCCCTTCTCTCGTATCGGTATGCCATATCACAGCCCAGTAACATAACACAATATAAAAGTATGACAATGTATCACATAGAAAGGCTTGGAACACCATACTATTTCATTATAACATAACCAAACATACATGACATAGCAACTCTTATAAGTTGGTCCGATTCTTACAATGTTGCTCTCATAGTTTTGTTTAATATAACCTTTCATTTAAAACAGCAGGATCACAGATTTTTAATGTTTTGAAAATCATCTTTAGAGTCGCACTTTCATCAAACAATCTACTACACTATGTCTCGTGTTAAAACAACAATGGTGCAACCTCAAACAGGGCTGGTCTGAGGCATGCACTCAAATATGGAGTCCTGCCCCTTATAGAGTCATCCAAGAAATCAGGCTTCGAAAGCCGTGCCAAGGTAACTAACACATAAGGCAGCCTCACCCATGCAACCCGGGGCATTACAGTGAGGATTTAGAAAAAACTGCTTTTCTGAAAAATTGTCACATTTTTTAAAATCTAACATGATGCCAATAAAATTCATCTTACTAATATGCTTCTTACTAATATGACCACATTATCAATACTTTCAGCCACTGTTAGATCGTAAATATGCCCACCCACACTTCCTGTCACTGGCATGGGCTGCACTGGCAATGTGGTGTCAAGAACACACACATGCTGGAGAAAGTATCTCTTGCTAATAAATATTACAGTCAATGGTGGCTTGCGTATTTGAACTCACATATTACTAACTTGGTAGCAAACCTTAGCATCTTTAGTGAGTTGTTCTCAAAATAGCTAAATTGTGTATTTCTTAATCCTTTGCATCTTAGCAATGACAAGGACCACTTGAAGACTGCGTTATGACGGAAAGGCAGACATTGCACTGTAGAAAATACAGGGGCATACAAGGTAGGTCCAGGAGAGCGAGGGCCTTGTCAAATATTTAGGATATCCAAATAGAAGACATCCACATAAAATGACTCTAAATTGCATTTGTTTACGGAGCTCATGGCTAGCTGAATATCTTGCATGGAACCAGTTCTCTTAGACCTATGTTGGACACCCCCGAGAGACTAAACGTTTGCATTTAATTCCTAGGAGGTACAGAAAGAAAAAGTAGCAAGAATAGCTATGTATTTCAAGTGGCTGCTGAAATTTAACAAGTGTTGATTTTAGAGCGGACAGTTCTAAAAGGAAATCGGCTACAGTGCCGAATGACCAACCATGGACAGAAGCACAGGTAACCCAGGCTAAAAAGAAGATGCATGGACATTTGAAAAACCAGTCTGCACCAGGGGAGTGCAAAAAAAGTAATTAGTGAAGGCGGCAACCTACACAAAAGTTAGTGGAAAGTGCTGGAGGTGCTTTACAGCCTGCAGATACACTATTTTTGTGTAATATAAGTATATATGTTCATTTCTGAGTCAAAGAGGGGAGCGGAGATCTATCTTGCACAACGTTCCGAAGGTTTTTAATTTTTCTTATTTAATCAAAACAATGTCCACAGTTTTGTAAAAAAAAGAATTGTTCCTGTACTGATATGACTACCTTGAGTTTTCTAAAGTTGAAAGTCTCCTGCACTGTAAAGACTGGTTTAAATTGCTTTTGTTTGGGATTTTTTTATTTGAAGTGTGTGCACTACTGGGCAGTCTGACGAAGGCAGATAACAATTGGCAAAGGTGCAAAGGGTGTGTTGTGCGGACAGGCAGAAGAGCAGAGTTGCAGAGACTTGTCCTGGACAGGTAGACTGGCTCACATGAGTCAGCTCCTAAACACTGAGCACTTGGTTATAGTGTGGCTGGGTCTCGGATTAAGGCTCATGGTCTCATACTGTACATAGGAGCGGCAGTAGTGCAGAAGCAGAGGCCTCTACCCCAGGTTCATCCTCCACCTCAGCTATAGAAAATACAGTTAGATGATCCAGCCTTTGCCAGAGCAGTGAAAGGATGTAGCAGACAGGCTCTCACCACTATAGGCACACATCAATGGCTGAAATAGCAAATACATCCAACTCATACAGTGCACGTTGCACTCATTAAATAGTGATTTCATCTGAATCTGTATTCTGCTTAATGTTATGGCCTATGACACAGTAATGTTACTCAAAAAGTAAAACATACTAAGACGACTTTCTTCAAACTGCAACCTTTGCAGCAAGTCTCTTTTATTATCCTGAAAGGCATGAAGTCTTTCTGGAAGAAGATCACATGCCGACTGCTGCGACAACATAAAACACCGGCCGACTTTGTGTGGCCTCCGACAATGTACATATTAGCATGTTTAATTGATATTTCAAGGAGGAAACTGCAGGTGATTAGGCTGCATCCAAGTTCTCTCCTGGCCTTAAAAGTGTGCTTGTAATGCTTAACCGGTCTAACTCTGTGCGGATGGGTGCTAAACTCCTCCATATAAGTAATTGGGACTGCTGACCTTTTGGTGTTATGATGACACAGGGCCCGGCCGTCCTAGTGCTCACCCTTGTCTTGCTGTGCGTACCCATTCACTAAGCCTGACTCAAGAACTTCTACTGAGGCAGACTACTAAACACCTTTCAACCTGCAAAACCAACAAGCGCAATTACCTTTTTCAGGGTCAGACTGGCGCTCCGCTCTTCTACAGGTTGTGCCATCTGCTATCACGTGAGTGAGTGCAGAGCAACGTTGTCCTTCTTTTGGCGTTTAGTTTAACCCCAATGCTGCTACTTCTAAAGCTGGCATTTAGGCCGTGCCAAACACCTTTGATGGGTCAGGGGCCTGATGTAATATAGATCCCCAATAAGAAAATCGCCCCGTGACAAAACAGGCCTCAGGAAACCCCAGGTACTGCCAGGCTGGGCATGTCTCAGCGGAGGGGCCCGCTGCAGGTGCACAATGCCAGAGGGTGCACCCTGGGGCTCAGGGCCTCCCCGTGCTGCGGGGGCTGCAGGGGCTGCAGGGGCTATTGTTACGCCACTGCCACCAAGGAAAGTAACAGTTAAATCATTTATTCAGCAATGCTCCAAACACTAATCAGATAAGCCAAGGAACTAATACAAGGGAATAGAGTGGAGGGGGAAACAAAAATGAACAATCAAGATAACATAATGAAAGATGTATTGCAGAGCATGAGTTAGAATCATAGTTAGACCAAACACATTCATAAAGAGGAGACAGCTGTGGAAGAGATGGAGACTGCTAGGATAGAGTGATGGAAAGAATATAAATCTACTATAGCCAAACGCAAGGAATCCCTAAGGGAAGAGGCCTGGAACGAGATCCTGGATCCCACAACTTTAAAGAGTAGCTCTAGATTTTGGGCCGTAATGAAAAAGCCTTTTCTTGTCCAGGAGACCGGCGACGGCCTTGAATGCCATATACCTAAGGGGGACTGGGAAGGGCACTTCAAGCAACTATATTGTAGCCCGATGGAAGAAACTTCTAGCCAAGCACTTTGTACTAATGGAAAGAAGATTAGCATTGATAGGGGTGAAGTTCTTGAGGGTATTATGGGACTAACAGCTGGGAAAGCACCCGGACCCGATGGGATTCCTCCGGACTTACTTAAGTCTGAGCCTTCCTTCTGGGCTCCTATTCTAGAGTCTGTATTTAATGCCGCAGTGCAAAGTGGTTGTCCACAATCCTGGGGGGTTTCTACAATTGTCCCGGTTTTCAAAAAGGGGGACAAATGTAGCCCACATTGTTATAGACCCATTTCGCTAATCGACTCTATGGTAAAAATAATACGAAGGATACTACTGCAGAGACTTTCAGATTGGGTGGTGGAAAACAACATCATGTCCATCTCCCAGTATGGATTCTGCAGTGGTCGCTCAACAATAACCCAATGCCTTAACCTATTTTTAATTTTAAGCAAGTACACAGGGGCTCATAGGGGTACCATACACCTCCCCTTCATGGACTTGTCCTCAGCTTTCGACTGTGTGAACAGGCGGAAGCTGTGGCAGTCCATGAGGGCGAAGGGGGTGGACAGTGGTATTGTTGATTTTCTTATAGATCTTCACAGCAATACCAGAGCTAATGTCAGATACTCTCAAGATCTGAGCATAACAAACAATTTTGATATCAGAAAGGGAGTCCGCCAAGGATGTATTTTGGCTCCCTTTCTTTTTAACTTTTATATTAATGATCTGGATAGCGTTTTACAGGAGGTGCCGGCTGACTGTCCTAGAGTCGGTCGGCGGGGTATTCCAGTTCTTTTATATGCAGATGATGCAGTTTTAATATCTAGGACTGAAAGGGGCCTTCAAGCTCTTTTAAATGCTTTTAAGTCCTTCATGACAGATAGAGACCTAATGATTAATAACTCTAAATAATTTGTCCTGCAAGTAGGTCAACAACCCAGTAGAAATGTTATATTTAAAATAGATGAAGCGGTAATCCCGATATCAAAAACGTTCTCTTATCTTGGGGTCCTTTTTGATACTAAATTAAACTGGGGCCCGCATCTTCTTAAAAAGAAAGGAGAATTGATCAGGGTGAATGCCTCTATTTTTAATTTTGCCTCGAAGCTGGGGAAAAAACCTACTGGCGCCATGCTGAAACTCTATTATGCTAAATCAGTGGCAACGGCTACATATGGTAGCGAAATATGGGGGTATGTCGGTGGTGAGTAGCTGCAGATTGTTGAAAATTTCTTTATGAAGCGTCTTTTGTGCGTCCCCTCAGGCACGTCCAATCTCGCAGTTAATGAAGAATTGGGGAAACAATATATTTGTGACATCTTTTCCCTAAGCCCACTGACCTGCTGGATAAAACTGTGGTTGAATCCTGACATCCCACTGACACACCTGATTGTGAGGGACTGCTTGTCTCAGGACAAGGCACTGGCTATCCCATGGATAAAATATTTGAAATCCAGTTTCTCTAGACTGGGGTGCCCCGAATTGTATGAAAATCCCAGTCAGATTGTCAAGGTAATCAAACGGGCAATCCTCATGGATAGGAAGACCCAGAGGATAGGAGTGGAGCTCCAGAAGCTGAGTGTCAGAAAATATGTTATGTTGAAAACTTGTGTAACTACTGAGACATATTTATTGGGCTCCCTGACCTCTCACGAAAAGTTTTTATTAACCAGGTTCAGGCTAAATCTTTTTCATCATCTGCTTGTCAGGCCAAAAACTGCTAATTTTAATAAGACTGCAGCTCCCTGCGGCTGCGACGGAAAGTCTCCGCAGGATATACTGCATTTTATATTTTTATGTAGGTTTTATGAATACCCCCGCAAGCGCTATCTGGTGACTCTTTTAAGAAAGCTTAATTTTACTCAGATCAGACCAGCCCTGATGTATTTACAACTTTTGCACAATGATAGTATTCTCCAAGTTATTGAATTTGTAAAATTAACTGTTAAATATAGAAAATGTATGGACTTGTAGTGGCCCTTATGGAATGCATTTTACCTATCTCCTGGTCTTTATGTAATGAAGAAACTATATCCTTGCACCTTTTGCACTTTATTAAGATATGTGTTTTTAACAAAAGTATTATGAATTGTGAGTATTATTGTATATGTACTTTTATGGTTTTGAACAAAAACCGAAATAAAGTTTTTATTGATTGAGTGACTGTCATTGAAGAGAAACAATACAGGAGAAAAGAAGCAGCAAGAAAATAAGAGTGGTCAAATAGCAAGAGATAGCAGGTCATAATGGGTGTATAAGAGGAAAGAGAGACTGAAAGATGATGAAAGGTGATACAGTCAAGGAAAGAGAAAAAAAAGGAGATCGAGAAGGACAGTTCATAACAAAAGTGTGTAGAGAGAGTCAGTGAGTAATGGAGGAACACTCTTAAAGAATGTGTATGAGAGAGAGTAAGTGAAAGAGTAAGGGATAAAGAGAGATAAAGAATACTTAGAAAGCCAGGACAGTTGGCAAAGAGATAAAGGAATGAGTGAGAGAAACAGATCAGAGAGGTAAGGGTAAAAAGGAGGGACATTTATGGGAAGGAGAAGAAAACAAGAAAGGGAAGTAACCGAGAAAGAAACAAGAGCTAGAAAGAGAATGAGGGTTTGGAGTGTCAAGAGTGACCACCTCTTAGCAGATGCTGTCTAGGGAGTAAAATTACCTGAAATTAGGGTCATTCACAGTGCATGAGGGGGCTATATGGAAGAATGAGGCACAGAACAGTACATCATGGTAGCAGCTAGAGAGAGGGAAGGAAAGAAAGCAGGATGGAAACTACATGTTAGGAGATAACGGAGATCAAGTAACCCACAGAATAAAAAGTGAGGCAACCAACAGGGAAAAAGAGGGATGTTGTGTTGGGCATAGAAGTTTACAAGCTCTGAGAGCTTTTACACAAGTTTTCAGTGTTTTCCTACAACATGAAAAACATATATTTTAAGGAAGGGCAGTGCACTCATTTTAGTGCAGTTTGAAAAATAGAAAAGCTGTCCCATCTTTCTCACCCAGCTTTCAATAATTATGGAGGAAAAACATACATGTAAAAGGAGCAATGTCCGCTATCCAGAGTTTCATTGGGATAGAGCTGCAGGCCAGGGCTCTTAGCCACAGGTCCACCCTGCTACAATACCAAGACACCCACCTAGACACTGACAGTCTGAGCCGACAGCGCCACTGCCAGAGCCATTGGATCCGAACCTGGCTTGGTTCTCGTTTCCATCCTCAGACCAGAGCACCATGTGCAATCCACATCTGCGCTAAATTTAATTCTGCTTGAGGTTGGAAATCCTAATGCAGTGTATTTACTTTGTCAGATCTCACTTTGGTGGGCGGTGGGGGAAGACAGAACCTACCTCTGAAAAGCCAGACCAAGCAATACAAGGAGTCACTGCTAGTATTATTATTATTACACTTATAAAGTGCACAGCTACCCAACAGAGTCTCCCGCAACTGAACATGGGTGCGGCAGACACAACTAGACAAAAGGCGAGAGAAAAACAGAGATCAGACCAAATCCCCTAACAGCAGCGTCTTTAATCTACCCAAATTCCATCCACTGTCAGGCATTGTTAAAACAGTTGCCTTTGTTCAGTACTTGAAGGGGCCCCAGTGGGGGCTTCTGGGGTTTTGTTAAGTCTGGTGTGACCAGGTGGTGAGGCATAATGAAGGCTATGGTATCGGCCCAATACCCCCAGGGCCTGCCAGTTACTCCATGCCTCCCTTTATTACATCAAGGTAGAAAGCTTTGGGCTCTGCTTCTGGAGTTGGGGGCCCGTCCTATTTATGCGACCTCTTAAGGCGCATGCACAAGGGTAACTATGCCAGGGTCAGGTTTGGAAAAGGTGGGGAGCTGTCGGCCCAGTTCCCTGTTGATAGAAGTGTGAGGCAGGGGTGCATACTAGCCCCTACGCTCTTCTCCCTATATCTTAATGGGTTGATCGCACATCTAGTGGGGGCTGGCAACTTGAACTCCCCCAGCCTAGCAGGGCAAAAAATACCGGCACTAATGTTCGCTGATGATACCCTCCTATCATCTAAAACATTTGGGGGTATCCAGAACATTGGAGGATTTTTGTGGCTTCTGTAGGATGAGGGATCTGGAGATTAACGTCTCTAAAACCAAATTTATGATGTATAACTTTAAAAAAACAAATTGACCCCACCCCCATATGGATGGACTACCTTTGGACCGAGTGTCCACATTTGACTATTTGGGGGTCACCCTTAATGATAAAATGGACTGGTCCTCACAGGTAGCTAAGGCCAATTTGAAATTGTCCCAATCAACGGGTGGCATTTTAAACGTTTTTAACAAAACGTCTCAGAAGCTAGTGGGTCCGCCGGTTGAAATATACAAAGTGCAGGCACGAGGGGGTGCGATTTACGGAGCGGACCTTTGGGGGCATGTCAACAACCCTTCGCTCTCCCTCACAGAGAACAGCTTCATTACACGCATTTTGCGACTTCTCAGGAGTACTCCCCTAACCCCCTTATGGTTCGATCTTGGCTTAGTCCCTATACAGGAAATTGTTTCGAATCGTCCACTCCTGTATTTGAGACGACTCTGGTCCACTCCAGAACTAGAGAGCTTCAGAGAGGACCTGCGCAATCTCCTGTCTAGAGGTGGTGCGAGAAAGATCCCATGGTTGAGCCACATTAAACACCTTACGCTAGCACTCGGAATGGGGGATCTGTGGTCATCCCCTGAGGTGGCCTGCACCCAGATCTCTAAAAAATCCTTGAGTCTGGCTCTAAATCAACATCGCCTTGCTAGCGTGCTTACAAATTCTGCCATGGGTAGTCTAACGGAGCACTTTCTTGATTTTAAGCCCCTATCCGGATTTGAGAAATTCCTGGACGACATCCAGCCTCCACTGGGTAAGAAACTATATATCCAATTTAGGCATGAATCACTGCCCCTTAGGGGCCTCAAACATAAGTGGACTGTGACCTCACAGTTAGTGAGCACTTGCCCCGGGTGCGGGGTCGCAGAGGAGACAGATCAGCACGTTCTGCTCTTCTGCCCCTTGTACCACAGGGCAAGGGCCAAGTGGATAGCCCAGTACTGTAGGTCCAGGGGTCTCAGAGACTTTAGGGAAGTGCTGAGAATCTTAAGAACGGACACTTCGGCCCTGGCTGTGTTCGCAACATCAAGGTTGCTTTTATCTATGTGGTACATTAGGTGTGCAATTTTAAAGGGAAGCTCAAAAACACCGCCCAATAGCTAATGGTTCTCCTCCTGATTATGGTGAGGGTATTTCCCATTCGGAAAATTGTGCGGGCCTTAGCAACTCTTTCTATGTCTGTCATTATGACATGGGTGTGTGGCCCTATATTGCCTTCGTTCATTGTCTTGTATATTTTATGATATAGTTTTTATTGTGAATCTTTTTACTGTTTTAACGTGTATTTTTTAAACTAGCTTATGAATTTGTAACCTGTCTTTTTTGGATTTTAACTGAAAATAAAAGCTTTGACTGAATGACTGAAAGAAAAGGGCTGTTGGAGGACTCACCTGTTTGGGGGACACCAGCTAGTCCAGCGCTGGCCTCCCTACTTCTTTAATCCCCAGGAATCACAGCCCTTCAGCAGCTGAAGGATGCCAACATGGCCGGGAGAAGGCTGATGTGGAATGCATGAGACCCTTTTGCTCTTTGCTGCTTGCCACCTCTGTAGTCTGACTCGGACAATGGACTCTTCCTGAGGGTGCAGGCTGGATGTGGGAGGGTCCACAGACAATCACTGAATCCTGCTTTAGTCACCCATCCAGGCCGTCTGCAAGAGCCCTTCCCCCACTCCTGCAATTACAAAAGCCCTGGCCTGGCTTCCTGTAGAATCAGTGGCTTTCTAAAATGTAACAATAAAGTGTTACTTACATTTCTTCAGAGCAGTGTCAACCTATTGCACTGTCTCTGCACAAAGAGCAGAGCATGTTGGTGCCTGCTGCATGATATGTGAAAAGCATGCTGCAAGGCTGAGAGGTCCTGGGGGCCTCCTGCACCAAGGCTGGGGGGGAGGTTAAGTACCACTCCGTGCACCCCGCCCCCTTCACACCATCTCTCTCTCTTGCTCAGCATTGCTTCTTCCATTGAACTGCCCTTTGACCTCTCTTGGTTGCCACTCTCTTGAATGTTTCTTTCTGCACTCCAGCAATCAGTTTCACAGATACATGCTGGGTGTTCTTTCTGTTCAGGCCTCTCTAGCTATCAAGAAACAAAAGCTATTAAATTGTAACTGTTTCTTTTTTGTGTGCAATGCTACCTGCTGTAAGAAAGGTTGGAGCTAAACAGAAATGATGGCATTGCTCAGGCCTGTGCTTCAGCACTCACTTCAGCGTGGAGCAGAGGGGGCCCCTTCAACTGTTCAAGTTCAAATTCAAGAATTTGTATAGCGCGCTAGTCACCCAGAGGGTCTCAAGGCGCTTGGGGAGAGGGTTCAGTATTTATCGAAAAGCCAGGTTTTAAGTTCTTTTCTGAAGGAGATATGGTTATGTGTGAGAGGGAGGTGAGTAGGGAGTGAGTTCCAGGACTTGGCGGCTACGTAGGAGAAGGATCTACCTCCCATGGTGGACCTTTGGATACGCGGGACTGCGGCAAGGCCTTGATTGGAGGATCTTAGTTGGCGGCTGGGTGTATAGAAGGATAGTCGAGTGTTGAGGCATTCGGGTCCTTGTTTGTAGAGGGCCTTGTGTGCGTGGGTGAGGAGACGGAATGTTATTCTCTTGTTGACGGGAAGCCAGTGGAGGTCTTTCAAGTGGCCGGTAATGTGGTCTTGCGAGGGATGTCCAAAATGAGTCTCGCCGATGCGTTTTGGATGCGTTGGAGTTTTTTCTGTAGTTTGGCTGTAATTCCGGCGTAGAGGGTATTTCCGTAGTCTAGTCGACTGGTAACCAGTGCGTGGGTGACAGTCTTTCTTGTTTCAGTGGGGATCTAATGGAAGATTTTTTTTAGCATACGAAGTACGTTGAAGCAGGTGGATGAGACGGCGTTGACTTGTCTGGTCATCGAGAGGGAGGAGTCTAGGATGAAGCCTAGGTTACGTGCGTGGTCTGTGGGTATGGGTGCGGAGCCTAGATCCGAAGGCCACCATGAGTCGTCCCAGGCAGAGGGGGATGATCCTAGGATGAGCACTTCCGTTTAGTCTGAGTTAAGTTTTAGGCGGCTATTTTTCATCCATATGGCTACTTCTTTCATGCCTTCGTGAAGATTGGTTTTGGCGGTGTTGGGGTCTTTGGTGAGGGAAAGGATCAGCTGGGTGTCGTCAGCGTAGGAGATGATGTTGAGGTTGTGTTGGCGCGCGATGGAAGCGAGTGGACTCATGTAAACGTTGAAGAGGGTGGGACTAAGTGATGATCCTTGTGGTACACCGCAGATGACTTCGGTGGCCTCTGATTTGAATGGGGGAGGCGGACTCTCTGGATTCTTCCGGCGAGGAACGAGATGATCCAATCCAAGGCTCTACCTTTTATGCCGATGTTGCTGAGGCGTTGTATGAGGGTGCTGTGGCAGACAGTGTCAAAGGCGGCGGAGAGGTCGAGTAGAATGAGGGCCACTGTTTCTCCGTTGTCCAGTAGTGTTCGGATGTCGTCTGTTGCCGATGAGGGCGGTTTCGGTGCTGTGTTTGGCTCGAAAGCCGGATTGCGAAGGATCGAGGGAGTTGATGGATTCCAGGAAGGTGGCGAGTTGGCTATTGACGGCTTTCTCAATGACTTTGGCCGGGAATGGGAGGAGGGATATGGGGCAGTAGTTTTTTAGTTCAGAGGGGTCTGCTGTGGGTTTCTTTCAGGAGGGCGCTTACTTCAATCAATGGCATTTGTAAAGCGCGCTACATACCCGTAGGGTCTCAAGGCGCTGGGGGGGGGGGGTGCCGCTACTGCTCGAACAGCCAGGTCTTCAGCTTCTTCCTGAAGGAGAGGTGGTCTTGGGTCAGGCGCAGGTCGGGAGGGAGGGAGTTCCAGGTCCTGGCGGCCAGGTAGGAGAACGACCTTCCTCCTGTCGTCGCTCTTCGGATGCGGGGGACGGCGGCGAGGGCGTGGTTGGGTGATCGGAGGTGGCGTTTGGGAGCGTAGAAGTTGAGTCGGCTGTTGAGGTAGCTCGGGCCTTGGTCGTGTAGGGCTTTGTGTGCGTGGGTGAGGAGGCGGAAGGTGATTCTTTTGTTGACGGGGAGCCAGTGAAGGTCTCTCAGATGTCCGGAGATGTGGCTTCGGCATGTTTCCAGCTTTCTGGGAAGGTAGCAGAGTTGAAGGAGCAGTTGATGATGTCACGGAGATGGGGTGCGTTGATGGAGTCTGCTTTGTTGTAGATGTGGTGGGGACATGGGTCGGTTGGCGAGCCAGAGTGGATGGAATTCATTAGGCGGATGGTGTCTTCAGTGGTGATTGGGTTCCAGGCGTTGAGGTAGTTGGAGGGCGGTTTAGGTTCTGAGGGCGATGGAGAGGATTGGAATTGTTTTCGAAACTGTTATGTATGTCAGCGATTTTGTTGTAGAAGAAGGAGGATAACGAGTCGCAGAGGTCTTGGGAGGGAGTGATGTCGTTTGAGGCTGCGGTGGGGTTGGTGAATTCTTTGACGATGTTGAATAGTTCCTTGCTGTTATGGGCGTTGTTGTCGAGTCGATTCTTGAATGCTGATTTCTTGGTGGATCGAATCAGCTGGTGGTGTTTGCGGGTGGCTGACTTGAAGGTGGTCATGTTGTCAGTGGTTGGGTTTTTTCTCCATGCTTTCTCGAGGGTACGACATAGCGTCTTGGATTTCTTGAGGTCATCGTTGAACCAGGGGGCCTTTTTGTTGTCTTGTTTGGTGTGATGGTTTTCCAAGGGTGCTAATTCGTCAACGCTGTGAGTGATCCATTGTTTGAATTTGATGGCAGCTTGGTTTGGGTCCGATGAGAGGGCGGGTTGGTTCTGGTTGAGCGATGTGAGGAGTTGGTCGGTGGTGATTTTGTTCCATTTTCTCCGGGGGATAGGTTGTGGGGGGTTGTGGGTCGAGGTGGTTTTGTAGCTGAAGTGAACACAGCAGTGGTCCGTCCAGTGGAGAGCTGTGGTGTGATCGAAGGAGATGTGTTTGCTGGAGGTGAAGATTGGGTCGAGCGTATGTCCGGCTACATAGGTGGGGGTGTCAACAAGTTGTTTGAGGCCAAGATTGGCCAGGTTGTCAAGAAGGGTGATGGTGTTGCTGTCGTTTTTCTTTTCCAGGTGGAAGTTGAGGTCTCCTAGTAGAATGTAGTTCTCGGAGGCGAGGGCATGTGGACTGATGAAGTCAGTGATGTCTTCGCTGAATTGTTTACGGGTTCCTGGTGGTCTGTAGATGAGGGTGCCTCTAAGTGTGGTTCTGGGGTCGGTGTGGATCTGGAAGTGGAGGTGTTCGGCGGTTGTAAGGTTATCGTCAGAGCTGGTCGTGATTTTGATGTTGTTCTTATGGACGATGGCGATGCCTCCTCCTGTTTGGACGGTGCGGTCTTTTCGGATGATCTTGTAATTGTCAGGGATGGCAATGGCGATGTCGGGTGTTGATGATGCGTTCATCCATGTTTCAGTAAGGAAGGCGATGTCCGGTGATGTGGTGTCGAGTAGATCCCATAGTTCAGTGGCGTGTCTGTGGACTGAGCGGGTGTTCAGCAGGATGCACTTCAGGTGGTTAGAGTTGGAGTTGAGTTTGGGGTTAGTGGATGTGGTATGGGTCTTATCGCTGGGAAATTTGCAGGAGCGACAGGTGAAGGGGCCGTGTGTACGTCCCGGGGCAGCTTCGTAGCATTGTGGTGTGTGTCCGGGGTTAAGGGCGAGGAGAGTTGCGGCGTCATACGTGAGGCGGGTGGGCAGGGTAAGGCGGGGACAAGGGGGTCTGGCGCTGGGCACGGTCCAGGCGCGGACAGGTGTAGACGGGCTTACCTTTGGCGCACCTTTGGCGCGCAAGGGGCGCTTCCGCTGCGCGTGAACTCTGCGCGAAAATGCATCTGTCATATATGGATAGTGGAAGGGGAGGGGCGAGGGAGGAGCAGCTGGGAGGCGGGTGCGTGGAGGATATTCGGCCAGGGGGGCACAACAACAACAACAAAAATGGCTGCAAGCTAAACACCGAAGCAGGATTGGGGTAAAGACCCAGTGGGCAGAAGCAACATGGAGGGCAGGAGCAACGCGACACCCAGATGATTCTCTCCCTCACCAACGACCCCGCCACTGCCAGAGCCAACCTCCACGAAGGGATGAAAGAGGTAGCCGAATGGATGAAGAACAGCCGCCTGAAACTGAACTCGGACAAGACGGAAGTCCTCATCCTGGGATCCTCACCCTCCGCCTGGGACGACTCCTGGTTGCCCCCAGCCCTGGGCAGCGCACCCAAACCAACAGACCACGCACGCAACCTGGGCTTCATCCTGGACTCCACCCTCTCCATGACCAGACAAGTCAACGCCGTCTCCTCGTCGTGCTTCAACATCCTGCGCATGCTACGAAAGATCTTCCGGTGGATCCCCACCGAGACCAGGAAGACGGTCACCCAGGCCCTCGTCACCAGCCGTCTGGACTACGGCAACTCCCTCTACGCCGGCACCACCGCCAAACTCCAGCAAAGACTTCAGCGGATCCAGAACGCCTCAGCACGACTCATCCTGGACATCCCCCGCCGCAGCCACATCTCCGGACACCTGAGAGACCTGCACTGGCTCCCGGTCACCAAGAGAATCACCTTCCGACTCCTCACCCATGCACACAAAGCCCTACACGACCAAAGATCAGGATACCTCAACAGCCGCCTCAACTTCTACGCTCCCAAACGCCAGCTTCGATCGACCGGCCACGCCCTCGCCACTGTCCCCCACATCCGAAGAGCCACCACAGGGGGACGGTCCTTCTCCTACCTCGCCGCCAAGACATGGAACACCCTTCCGACCCACCTCCGCCTGACCCAGGACCACCTCGCCTTCAGGAAGCAACTCAAGACCTGGCTGTTCGAGCAGTAGCGGACCCCCCTTCCCTAGCGCCTTGAGACCCTCTGGGTGAGTAGTGCGCTATACAAATACTGTGTTTGATTGATTGATTGGTTGATTGATTGATTGATTGTGGGTGCAATGCAAGTACAGACACAGACAATCTAACCACGACTAAGCAAATAAAATATTCTAAAATCGCGCTCTATGGCAGTCTAGCGCTACGATTGCAATTCACTTGGCAATAGTGAGTTAAACAGGTAATTAAGCGGTATTAAGTACTGTAGCCGATATTTAATCTAGGCTGTTAGACAAGCGCTGATGTGTCTTCGAGTGTTCAGGCAGGCAAGAGCGAGTTAAGCGGTGTAGCGCTACGATACCAGATGGTGGCTTCAGTGGGGCTGGGAGCAGCGTGAGGGAGCGGCCGCTTCTGATGGGAATCAGGGCGGTCACAGCTTCGCAGAGGGGAGAGCGGCGCTTACAATGCTTGTGGGAGGGAGGAGCAGCTGGGAGGCGGGTGCGTGGAGGATATCCGGCCAGGGGGACACAACAACAACAACAAAAATGGCTGCAAGCTAAACACCGAAGCAGGATTGGGGTAAAGACCCAGTGGGCGCAATGCAAGTACAGACACAGACGATCTAACCACGACTAAGCAAATAAAATATTCTAAAATCGCGCTCTATGGCAGTCTAGCGCTACGATTGCAATTCACTTGGCAATAGTGAGTTAAACAGGTAATTAAGCGGTATTAAGTACTGTAGCCGATATTTAATCTAGGCTGTTAGACAAGCGCTGATGTGTCTTCGAGTGTTCAGGCAGGCAAGAGCGAGTTAAGCGGTGTAGCGCTATGATACCAGATGGTGGCTTCAGTGGGGCTGGGAGCAGCGTGAGGGAGCGACCGCTTCTGATGGGAATCTGCCCCGCACCGCGGGGGCTGCGTGGGCCTTTGTTACGCCCCTGACACTGGGCATAACTGTCCTGGAGTGTAAGATGCACTTTCTTTAGAACAGAAAGCGCACTCTAATTTGCTCTATATTACCAAATTTGCAAAACAAATTTTGTACTATGAATAAAGAGAAGGTCCTGTGCTACTCTTTTGCTAAAAGTTTTTTTAGCACTTCAAACACAGGACTCCAAACCTTCATTGGTTTTTTCAGTGAATAGGAACTGAAGCATATGTGAAGGCTAGTGGTGAAGGAAGAATCCAGAAGGCACTGTTTCCCCTTCATCTGGAGCTCAGATAGGAAGTTGATCCTTAGAATAGCTTTGAATGTGTTGGGGCTGGAATGACAAAGAAGAGTAAATACCCTGAGTCTAGCAACATTAAACAAGAAGAGAGTGGAGACTGTGGCCCCGATTCACAAAGGGCCTCCACACACCTAGGGTGGAGTCACTCTTGGAGGAACGCCACACTGCAGTTTCTTATTGGTGAGGTCCTGCTAAGAGTGTGACGCCCCCGCCGCGAGTTTCAGGGGAGAGACTGAAAAACTCTTTACTAAATTTAGAGTATCTTAAGTTAGTTATGGTCACCTTAGAGGTGCATTGGACTATTTTTGGAAATGTCATCTTACTGGGAACCAACTACCCCATTTTAGCACTTGACTCTCTCAGGGTAGCGAAGCAGAACTGTCCAAGGCTTATTTTTATTTTTTATTTATGCGATTTTATATAGCGCGAACTTTACCCGAAGGTGTCAGAGCGCTTTACATAAGGACCAGTTGAAATACATAAGGATTTAGGATTACATGCGTTACATAAAGGAGATAACCAGAAAACAATTGCAAATGTACAAGATGTAAAGTCACACAAGGAGATACAAATGGATATACTCCAAGAGTCACATAGGAATGGTAGATAGTACAAAGGTCTACTGCATATACTAGTGATTAGAGTTATCTCTATATACATAGGGAAGGGATACAAATGGATATACTCTAAGAGTCACATAGGAATGGTAGAGAGCACAACGGTCTACTGCATATACTAGTGATTAGAGTTATCTCTATATACATAGGGAAGGGATATGACTGGATATACTTTAAGAGTCACATAGGAATGGTAGAGAGCACAACGGTCTACTGCATATACTAGTGATTAGAGTTATCTCTATATACATAGGGAAGGGATATGACTGGATGTACTCTAAGAGTCACATAGGAATGATAGATGGTACAAAGGTCTACTGCATATACTAGTGATTAGAGTTATCTCTATATACAGAAAAGCAGAGTTCCATAAGTGGGGTCGGAGGGGGGATGCAGTCACAGCACAAAGGGAGGGTGGGAGGGATGCAAGGGTGTGGAGAAAAGGCAAAGCAGAAAAGGGAAGAAACATTTGAGGATCATCAACGGGGAAAAGGGTTAAAGGACGAGGGAATGGATGGAGGGTCAGAGTCCATAGAAAAGTGTCCGAAATCAGCAGCAAAATGGTGGCCAGGACAAAACAAAAGGTGATGTGGACTAATACTCACCATTCGCTGGCACACAATATTGACACTCAATAAATGATTGTCCAGTCAGTGCTATTTCTTTTTGAAAAGGAAAAGTACATTTATTACACATTCACTGCTAAATGCTATGCATTAATTTACAAATATATACATAAGGCAGATTGTCAATACCTTAGATGACATTGGCATCACATTTGACATTTGAAATCACAGTGTTCCCTCATCCACCTATACCAGACAGCACATTAGCATATAGGGGGTTACCAGTTTAGATAAAACAAGCCGATTTGCTTTATCAAGGGTTCACCATATTTAACACACCACAGTTAAAAACACCATAATTCTGTGCGTAAATACTATAGTCAATAATAAACACATGTAAGTGTAATTATCAATAAAGCATTTCAACATTGATCAGTAATAACTGTCAACATACATATCATGTGTATGTATGCTTTTCGTATACCTTCAGACTACATAAAACACAATCATAAAAACAACCCGATAGAGGGTACCACTTTCACGTCTTATACAACCAGCCCCTAAACAGCACTACTCTTCGTGGGTCCTTTTGACATTTTCAGCCATATTAAATTCAGACATACAACCGGCCTCTAGAGGGCACTGCACTCCCAGCTATACAGCAAAAGCTTCAGCCTTTTGAGTTATTTAAAAAAATGGTGTGACAATCCAAGACAATTCCCCAACCCCCAAGCAGAAGGTTAGTTCACTAAGATCACTACCTTGGGGGGGGCTGCTCTAACTCCTATAGCTCCCCACAATACTATCCAAATTTGTTTGTGGTGCCCCTGTTCTCCAGGGGACACCACAGTGCAAAAAAATGTGAAAATATACTTTGCAGAATTATGAAGCACTCCTCTGAAGAATCAGTGAATATTTAAGTAGCAGATCTCCCGCGGGTTGGGGGAGAGCCACTTAGCTTTTTTCCCCCTTCTTTTAAGTGGGGTGCCCAGGCCCACTCTAGACACCATCAATCCTGGCTTTTAGTGGTGAGGATGGTGTCGGTAGCTCCAAGGCGTCTGCGACCCTGGTTGTGACCCCTCCTCTCTTCCAGCTCCATGCTGGGTGGTAGCCGGCAATAGCCTCCCGCTGTGTGGGAGCACTTTTTGGCGTTTATCGCCTGTGGGCAGACATTACCGCCCGCCACCCACCAGACACAGGTACAGGGGGCAGTGATGGCCCACAGCCATTCCTGTGGGCGCGTGGCACTCCCCCATGCCTCCTTGCTGTAATTGGGGTTCTGAGACCCCAAATCAACTTCTCGGCCCTCACTGCGGCTGTCTCCATTGCTCTGCACCCAGAGAGCTAGGGGTCAGCGGGGACAAACGGAAAGGGGAGAGGGACCCATGAACGCTCCCCCTTCATACAAACAAGAAAGAACCTTCCCATCCTGGTGGTAAATCCTCACTGGCTGGCAGAGCCCCATGGGCTTCATTTCAGAAAATGTCAATGAACACCAACCTTTAAAAACCCAAAACTCAGGCACTGTTAGGGTGTTTTGGATGAACCTTAGCATGTTTGCTCCTGCTGGCAATCTCTACAGATCAGGGGCAGTTCCAGCAGGCCTGCTGGCTTAAACAGCGGTGTACCTTCGAGAGAGCTGGTTCCACTACCTCCCTGCGACAGCTTTTCTCCTGGTCTTTGTCTCTCGGCGCAGAAGTCCAGATCTTCCTCCAAATGGTCCTCAGAGGGTATTCAGGGGTCAGCCTCACTGGCCCTTGGAGAGCCACATTGTTCCTGAGGTCAAGTGGGGAACAGTCCCTGGTCCTTTTGGGTATTACAGGGTTTCTCCTTCCAGTTGTCAATTGCTGTTGCATTCCCAGGGTACAGTAGCGAAAAGCAGAAACAGCACCAACACCTCTTTCTCCTCCTTGTGCAAGAGTTTTTAAAGGGTGGAAGGTTTTAGAAGCCAGGCTTCCCTGGCAAGTCCTTAGGATGCCCCATCACCTTTCCATCAGTGTCCAAACCCTCCTGCACAAAATGCTGTTCATTACTTCTTTTGTGTCGGGCGACCTTTACTTTTTCTGCTGGGAAAAAATGTATTTAACTTGGCTCAGAAGGGTGATAAAAGGCTTGGGCTCTGATCCTGATCTGCGGCAGAGAAATATGAACTTTCTCGATGACTCAAAAGATGTACATGTATAGTGTTGGGACCTGTGACTATAAACTGGGTGCACCTTCCCCCCACCCTCGTTTCATCTCCCCTAGGACTGTGTAGGCTATGGGGAAGTGAATCTGCACTCTAAGGCAGCTTCCCCCCTCTGTATATAATAAAGTGTCACTGCAGACAAAACAGTAAATCACACTGACTTTAGCTATGAGCGCCCAATAATATTATAAGATCTATTACATGTTTATCTAACCCTGCATGTTCAGGCTATCTGGGTGCAGCTACCAGGCTGGGCACAACAGTAGTCTCACATGGGCATCCTGCACACGTATGCACATGTGTTTATGTGTAACCAGTCAAGAACCCCTTACCCTAGTTGTGTCGCAGCAACCTTATCATATAAGGCGGACATTGGTGGTAAACATGCACAGTCCATTTGCCATGTGATTACCATGGGTGAGAGACTTGTAGTGAGACTCACCCCCAGTAAAATATCCAAAAACCGGGTGGTCCAAAAAGCAAAAATCTGGGAGTATTAAATGGACAGAACGTATTTTGAAAAAAGTGGTGACTGCCCGTCAGTTGGACCCTGCATTAATACCGCATACAGGTTCAATGCTACTGCTTGAAAACAACAGAGTCACTCCTTTATAAATAGTACGGAATTTGTTCATGCAGGGTATTTGTAATCCAAAATGTGTGTTATTACATGGAGATAACATTTGAGATGATCTGGACCCAGCCATGCCATCTCTTCTATGCTCCTGGGTTCGCACACTATGGGGGCTATTCATAAAGGGAGTATGTGAAGTATTACTCTAGCAGTATTAGTTCACAGAGATGCAGGCATAGAGCTATGCCTACACCTGCCATTCTCTCAAGTATGGAGTTCAACACCAACGTTGAGTAGAACTATCCTGGCGTGACAAGGGAGGGTGACTGGAAATTGAGAAATATCTACTAAAACGTATGAAGAGGAAAGGAAAAATGAAGGAAGGGCACAGGGGAGGACATACAAATACAAAACACACTTCCAAAAGGGTAAGAAAGTTTCAATTCACAAAGATTTCACCCACTTCTCCATCAGGAGTAGTACAGCCCAGCCCTGGTATAAGACACCTGGCCACACACAGCTACTGCCTGCAAATCACATAGAAATCAATGGAAGCGGGGAATAACACTGCCACCACAAAGTGAAACACCGAAGATATTTAAACAAGCATTGGTATAGCCAATAGGTCTTGCCTTTGGGACCTTATAAGTGTTTACCCATGCAACAGTTGATGTTGCACCAAGGATATTGTGCTGCAAAACTGAATACTTATAAGGTCCCAAAGGCGAGACCTATTGGCTATGCCAATAATTGTTTACTTTGCCAGGATAACAGGCTGAGCAGTCAAACGTGATAACGAAGATATCGCGCTATATATGGAGCTCTGCAGAAGGGGCTTGGACATACTAAGCTGCGTGGTCAGCTATAATAAGATGTAGCCTACTTCCTGTTGCTTCTCTTTTGAACGGGGAAGAGGGAGCAGCTGAAGTGACCCACAGAGTGGGCAGGGGTGCAGGCAGTGCACAAGATCACAGCACTCTCCTTCTTACTAATGTAAGACCTCAGAACAGAGCTCTCCCTCTGCATGTCTCACATCTACACAACAGCTTCAGAGGCTCCAGGGGGGGTGAGCGTGAAATGGGTGGCCACTCCAGCAGCGACAGGCGGGAGGTTATGCTCTGTGTGTGCAACTAATAGAATAATAGTCTTTCACTGACCCTACCAATATAGATCATCTAGCCAGTCAAATAAAGTAAGCGAAAACATTCCAACTAGACGGAATACCCATTATACATATAATCTTATCTAGCAGTGGGAGTCTCTTGAAAACAAACTACACAGGCTAGCATGGGCAATCAGCCACACAGTTCAACGAAAAACAGTCACACCCATCCATCCAAGCATCACTTTACACCGATTCTTATCTGGATACACCAAATTTTACTTTCATGTTAAACATCAGGAGCCATTATGACATAAGCTTTATGCCAACAAATCTGGTGTTCGACACATATAGCATAACAGTAAACACAACCAGAATGTCTTATGCAAAATTGCCCAATTAACCTTAGGCAGGGCTGGTATATCTTAAAGCCACTGTATGCAGCCGCTTTTCAATGCCACCAAAAATATACTGAAGAGGGTGCCAAGTTACAACAAAGATCTCAAAATGACTTGTTTGCACGGCAAAAGGGAGTGCCCATGTAGCCAAATCTAATATTTGCCCAGGACACTAAAATCCAGCTCTGGAGCTGATTTCGGTGTACTGTGGAACTTGCTCCATACATGTAGAGTTTCCAGAACATAATGCCACTCCTTCAAAGTGACCACCTGGTAGTGCTGATTCAAACACTGGTGAAGGTGCACTACTACTGCTGAAATATATTCTAAACTGGAATCTCCAAGTAACTGCTTTAAAAAGTGCACATTGTACAGAATCAAGAGCTCATGTTGTGCTGGAACCTTTGGAAATACAACTATGTCTAACCTGTCCTAAAAGTACTCTTCTGGCTGTTTGGTGATAACAAAACAAATTCAAAATGCTCCCTGCCACCACCAGAATTATTAGATGAATTGAAGCGATATTTGAAAAAGTAATCTGTGCTGGCATTTTTCAACGCAGTGAAAGGATTTTTACGAAAAACTCTGCACCTTCTAATTTCTAATGATTTCGAGTAAGCCCTGACACTATTAGCATCCGTTTTTCCCTGGCCCCGAAGTCGTTGATGGAGACCTGTGTGTGCTTTGAAATAAACAAAGCAAAACGAATTTCGTTCAGCACACGCAGATCCCCATCAAATCAGCCCCCAGCTCAGCAGCATTCCAAAACGCCCGGTAGCCAGTCCGGCCCTGGCCTAGAGGCTCGGACGTCAAACCATAGTACTCACTTTTAGGCACAAACATGATTATCCTGCTGTACGCGCGTGTGGTGTCATAAGAAGGGGAGGTCAAGCAGCGAGACTTCAGTCAACACTTAGAATGGGGTAATGCTATTATTGGCTTCAATGGAAATAATCCTCAAATTTTGTAAACGAGAACCACTGTCTTCACTGTACCTCTAGATGGCGCTGTTACACTGCTATTCGTTTAACATTCTCTTCTTTCCCCTTTCATGGTGCCAAGGTTCTGCTAAACTGTTTATTTAGAATCCTCACACTTCCACAGCATCGAGCATGCATTTGGCATTTCTTGTCATTTCGCTAATTGCCGTATTCTTTCAATTGCAGAAGGTTCCGTATGGAATTTCTGCAAACCTGCCACGTGCTCCCCTCGCAGCTGCCCACAGTGCGATTCCAGGCTTGGTGCGGGATTCCGGCTGGCTCCCCTAGCATGCCCGTCTGTTTGCTCTGTTTCTTCTTGAAAACAGGTGACCCCCTGTGAGGTTAACGAAGGCTTTAGAAAAGACGCAGCAAGAGAAAGGGACAGTCATTAGGGGGTACACTTTTAGATGACCCCTTATAGAGAAGCTATGTAGTGATCACTCTGAGAGGCTGGGTTGGAAAGCAACATTTAACAAGCAGCCGCAAAAGTGAACACGACCGCCATCTGTTTCAAATTAACGCAGCAGCGAGACAGGCAAATGTAAGCAAGCACGGGCGCGATAATTGGAAACAGATGGCGCAGATGCTTGCTCCCGTAAGGTAAACGCCATACATGCACAAGTGCTCATTGGAAACAGTGCAGGAATGCACAAGTTTCCCAAAAAGTCCTGAGTGATTTCAAGAGGTCACTCTTAAGTAGCGCTTGCACGCTGCCTAGGTGAGACCTAAAAATGAAGGAAAGAAAATGGTCAAATAACTTTGTAAATGTAAGACATTTGCACATAATTCATTATAAAAATCTAAACACAATCGATTCACAAACTTGGGGAGGTGTAACCACACAAGTTGGCAGACTAGATGCAAGCTACTGAGGCCACAGTTAAATCCTGCTGCATAGGGGCGTGGCCAGGCGCCGGCAACGATGGCCGCCTAATACCCGAGCTCCGCCGGGACCGAGACTGTCCCTGAAAATCTGGCATGAAATCCTGGCCAGGGCGCCTCTCCATCGGCGCCCTGGCTCCCTGCCGTACGGCGCTTCTGCGGTGAGAGAGAAACGGAGTCTGAAGATCCGTTGTGGCTGAGTCGCGGCCCATTCATCTGCCGCGGCGGACCCGGGGCCTGTAGATTGGAGCCCGAGGGCCGGGAGTCGCTAAAATCGAGGACCCGGCTTGGGGCCTGACGCTGCTACACGCCCGAAAAAGGGCAGAATATTGGGTGGGCCTGCGATTGCCGTGGCGCCCGCGCCACGCCGCTGCTGAGCGCCCGGCAGACCCTGTGCTGTGCAGACCGGGAGGGGGCGGGCGGGCCCCCCGGGGGGCGCCGCTGTGGACCTGAAGGGCGCCATTTCATGACTCCAGGTGGTAACTGGGCCCAAGGGCGCAAAACCCGAAAAACGACCAGCGGAGCACACAAGGCCAGCACAGGCACTACAGACCTGGAGAGGGGCTCACAGCCTGGTGCTGTACTAAGGAGGCTCTGAAGTGACGGGGCAATTACAGACCGGCAGCGTTGGAAGCTGGTGGCCGGGCCCATCGAGGTGTCCCTGGGAGAACGGGCCCCTGTGATGCCGAAATGAATTAGCTGCCTACTGACCTCAGCAACTAGGAGCCAGCAGAGGTGAGGTAGCCCAGGAGGAGTGTGGGGCCCTGGTGGCAGCGTCGCAGACAATCGGGCGCGGTGTAGTAAAGTTAGGCCCTTGGTGAGACACACCCCCGAAGGCAGAGAAGTCCTGCACATATCGGCGACTGGTACGGAAAGTGCCAGCTGGGGACGGGGCGAGGACGCCCTTGAATACGGCTTGTGAGCTGAGGGCCGGAGGCGGTGTGAATACCACAGTGCGGAGTTGAGCCCTCTCTAGGGTGATACAGTTCCGGATCGCACAAGGGGGTGGCTAACGGCCCGGAGAACTCTTCTGACGGCTGGTCGGCTCGGTGGTTGGACCGCAGGGGCGCTGCCTGTACACGATGCGACCCAAAGGAGGATCTACCACCCAAACGAACAAACTGGATAAATATGCGGTGCCGCTAAGTCAGACACAAATGGGTGCGACAGAGGGGGAGCAGACGGGCCTGACGGAGCCTTCCCTAACTTCCATCATGGCCGCGATCCAAGCGTTAGGCACAAACCTTGAGACTAAAATGGAAAAGATCTCCATCGAAATGAACCTACTTCGTACTGACCTGGGCAAGACCCCGGAGCGCTCAAAATCAAACGCCACGGACATACAGCGTTGCAGACCTCCGAAAAACAGCTTAAAAAGCCGGATCAACGAACTTGTTCATCAGCACCGCCAAATGGCCCTACAGCTCGAAGATCAGGAGGGAGGGCCCGAAGGAGCAACATCCGCGTGGTAGGTGTGCCGGAGGGAACGGAAGGGCAAAGTGTGGAACTGTTTTTGGAGGACCTTATCCTCCACCACCTGAAGCCTAAAAGATTGTCCATGATTTTCACGATTGAACGGGCCCACCGTGCGCCAGTCCTTAAACCTAAGCCAGGGGCCCCACACAGGACAATAATCACCAAAATTTTGAACTACACGGACCGCAACACCATCCTACAGGTGGCCAGGCAACAGGGCGACCTGCAATTTGAGGGAGCTACCATCCGCTTCTTTCCCAATTTCACACTGCAGGTCGAGCAGGAAAGGCGCTCATTCCTGGGAGTAAAAGCGGCACTCCGTGATCGGGGCATCAAATACATGATGTTCTTCCCAGCCAAGCTAAAGGTAATCATCGGAGGCAAATTCCATTTCTTTACATCACCAGCGGCGGTACAGGAGTGGCTCGACACGGCCGCGCAGACGGACCAAGAGCGGCAAGAACACGGCAACTGGAGAGAAAATATGGCTCCGCCACCCGGGTCTGCTGTGGAACAGTCGGAGGGGGAGGCTCGGAGCCAAAAGTCTTGGCGCTCCAGATCGGCAAGCCCCCGTGGGGACCCAATCCAGGACACGGCTGTTCGTTGAGGACCTGGACTGCGGTGCCATGCCCTGCGGAACTGTAAAGTATTGTGTGATTGTGATGTTTACACCTTTTCTTGAATCCAGGGGGGGAGGGAACTTATATCTGCCCAATGACTCTGTGACTCTGTTGCTGGACTTGGGCGCTCTAAGGATGCTGGGCTTCCTAGTTTGGGGGCAGCACCGGGACGGCGGCCAAGTTGGGGCCGGCTCACGTTCTCCCTAACAGAGTTTCCTAGGGGAGGGGCGATAAGCGCTCTGCTATTTGGGGCAGTGGGTAGTTCGAAACCTACAGAGCAGGTAGCAGGGTGGGGGGGGTTCTGTTTTTTTGGAGGGAGGAGATGGGTTGAGGTGGGCTGAGAAGGGGAGGGGTGGGGTTGTTTGAGACTGAAAAGGAGAGGGGGTAGAGTTGGAAGGGGTAGGACAAAGGGAGGGTGGGATTGGGGGGGAGAAGTTGCGGGAAGTTGGGGAGGGGGGAATGTTTGAATGGTCACACTTGAAGGGCTCTAGGGAGACTCTGGGGCGTGCAGGGACACAGGGGTCTGAGTGGAATGTGAAATGTGGATATCGCTAAGAAATGGGACAAGAGCCTCAAGTTATTGAGCTGGAACGTTAATGGGCTGGGGGACAAGCTCAAACGCACCACGGTTTTGCAATTCGTGAAGCGTCACCTGCCTGAAGTTGTGATGCTACAGGAGACTCATTTGTTGGGTAACACTTGCCACGCCCTAAACAGGTACGGCTACACCGTGGCGGTTCACTCTGTCTTTACCACAGGGTCCCGGGGTGTGGGTATCCTTCTCAGATGCAATTTTCCATTCCTTCCAGATCATACTGAAACTGACCCGCAGGGCCGCTTTGCTACGATCTCGGGGAAATGGGAGGGGCGCAGGCTTACTCTAGTATCCGTCTATGTCCCGCCTGGCCTCCAGTCGCAGGCATTCACTGAACTCTCCTCCGGTTCCTCCCGGATGGGCAGCTGTTTATAGGAGGGGATTTTAACGCGGTGGTCTCTGGGGCTTTGGACAGGCATCCGCCCAGAGATACACCTAAGGGACAGAGATGGCTGGGGGACTTCCTTGAAACATTTGGCCTCACGGATTTATGGCACCTTGCACACCTTACGGACACACAGTACACTTTCTTCTCGGGCCACATCACTCTTTCTCCCGTCTGGATCATATCCTCACCCCCCTGCACCACAACACAGAGGTGCGCACGGCAACACATCTGGCACGAGGTATCTCTGACCACTCGCCAGTTCTGGTCCATATTACCGTAGGAAATAAGAGGGAGGGGTGCGTGGGGCCTATCAATGCCTGGTACCTGCGCAACGAGGACCTCCGCAAGGCATTGACCCTATCCATTGCCAACTATTTCGACACCAATGAAGGGTCGGTGGATTTGGCGATCACTCTATGGGAGGCCTTCAAAACGGTCCTTAGAGGAGAGGCCCTCTTGGCAATCGCTGGTCAGCGTAAAGAGAGGGAAGCACAGCTGGTTAAAATTGAGGCTGGCCTTGGAACGCTGGAGGAGATGGTGCGCATCGAGGGTACGCCCGAGGCGCGCCATATGTTGTCCTTGAAATCCGCGTAATACCAGGCGATGGTCACGGAGGCTGCAAAAAAGATGGCGGCCACTAGGTAAAGTAAAATATATGACCAGGGCGATAAGGTGGGGAAGCTCATGGCGTGGCTCGACAAAAAGCAAGTAGAGTGGTGGCGGAGATTCGAACAATGGGCGGCACAGTAATCACTGAGCGACAAGACATAGCCACGGAATTTGCCCGTCACTTCCAGACAGTTTATAGCAAGGGGTCTGACCGCCCGGAGGAAGACTCGGTCGCCTTGTTAGCGGATCTGAGGATGCCGGCCCTCTCTGACACAGAGCTAGACCTCTTGGAAGCGCCTCTCACAACGGCGGAGGTGGAGCGTGCTATCGGAGACCTACGTCCCGGTAGAGCGCTTTGTTCCCAACGACCTTCCGATTGAGCTTTACAAGCTCAACCCGGGTGGCATCAGCCTCTATCTTAAACAAATGTTCGACGAGAGAAGGTCCAAGGGGGTGCTACCCTGTGACTGAAGACTAGCAACAATTGTCGCGATTCCTACGAAAGGGAAGCCCAGGGAGCTGTGCCCCTCATACAGGCCCATCTCCCTGTTGAACGCGGAGCCCAAGATCCTAGCAAAGATTTTGGCCAATAGACTCCAACCGGTCCTTGCCACTCTGGTCCACCCGGATCAATCAGGGTTTATGCCCCACCGAAACACGGCACTCAATCTCCGCCGTCTGAACGGGGTGCTGGGGAGATGTCATACGATATGCGAAGACGCAGTGGTAGTATCGCTCGATGCCACAATGGCCTTCAATACCCTTGAATGGCCATACATGATGGCGTTCCTTCGTAAACTAGCTGCTGAAGTAAGATCAGAAATCGACGAACTTGAAGATAAAATCAAAAAAATGGGCAATATAGAGGATGCAATGAAAAAAATCGCTGAATGCAATAAAGAATTAGAATCATTCTCCAGCTATTTAGATAAAAGAAAGAACGATAAATTACTGAAAGATAAACGTTATGCCACAATTGAAAATACTTACCCCTATTTAAAAGCAGACTTTTATAATCAAAACCATTTCACTACAGACAATAGCGAAGTACAACAACGGGTCAATACCTTTTCCCAAAGTTCGGATTCCGAAAATGAGACTGAAGGATACTATGAACCTGAACCAACCTACAGCTACAACTCAGGTAGAGGAGCTCGTAGACAGCCTTTTTTAGGGAACCGAGGGATGGGACGGGGTCGCCCCAGAGTCCATTTTCAGGGACAACCGAGAGGGAATTACAAACCCCAACATCATCAACAACAACAACAGGAGGAACCTCAATTCATAAGAGAAACAAGGAGCAGACAGTATTGGAAGCAAGGAATATAATTCCCATTTTCAATCTCTCAAAAATAGACTTAAATCCTTCCAGTATTGCCTTGCTATCCAAGGGTCTCTCCTTTGTGCCCCATTCAACTCCAAATCTCTTTGAACTATACTGCGACATAATTTCATTCTTTCGAAAGATACGCCTTAAAAAGTTTTTTTCAAACACAGATGACACTAATAGAGAAATGATCAATAGCAAAACATTAAGCCTTCCATCGACCTTTAGTCCATCTTTGGAACAACTAGGACCAGAAGTGGCCACTTTTGAGTTGGTCGTTTTAAAGAAATTAGACCAGGCCTTGAGATACATCCCTAAACCTATCTATAACATAGATAAAGAAGAACATATAGCCTTGTCGACCATCTCCTCAAATAAAGAGCTTACTATTAAAAGTTGTGACAAGGGAGGAGGAATTGTCCTCATTGACACCTCCCAATATGAACAAAATATGCTAAAAATGTTGGACGACACGAACTTCTATACCCCTATTCAAACGTATTCTTCACTGAATCTATCGAAAAAAATAAGAACCTTAACAAAAATAGCCTTGGACGAAGGTCATATTAACCCAAAAGAATTTGAGTTCCTAAACCATAACTTAGGAAAAACAGCTTGTATATATGGACTCCCCAAAATCCATAAAAACACCTTAGACCCACCTTATAGACCTATAGTTTCAACCATCGGCACAGCAACTGAGCCCCTCTCCAAATATATAGATAACTACTTACGTCCATTTGTATCTAAGATTAAGTCCTATGTGCGTGACACAGGGGACATGATTCAAAAAACTGAAGGCTTAACTTTTACCTCTGGCCGTGACCTTTTAGTCACATTAGACGTCGAGTCTTTATACAGCAACATTCCTCTCATTGGAGCAATGGAAGCTACATCCTGGTTCATCGATTCATACAACATCTCTTGCCCCAAATCATTTCTACTGGCATGTTTGAAAATTGTCCTGACGGAAAACTTTTTTGAATTTGGCTCACATACTTACCGCCAAATAAAAGGCGTGAGTATGGGCGCATCTGTAGCCCCTTCAATTGCAAATATATATATGGCGGCCTTCGAAGCGAAAAATGTCCATAATGAACTAGCCCCCTTTTTTGAGTCTGTCTCCCATTGGTCCAGGTACATAGATGACATTTTCTTCATCTGGACCAATGGGAGAGAGGCATTAAACGAATTCGTCTCCTGGATAAACGAGGCGGATCCCAACCTCCACTTTACATCACACATCAGTGATAATAAGGTGGAATTCTTAGACATTGAAATTATAAATGATAAAGGCATTCTAAAAGTCGACCTACATACAAAACCTACTGCCAGAAACACGCTACTGCATTATAGCAGTTTCCATCCTAGATCACAAAAAGATTCAATTCCCTTCTCACAGTTTCTAAGAGTCAGGCGGAACTGTACAAGCTTAGCAGACTTTGACAAACAAGCCATTGTAATGAGGAGTAAATTTATCGAGAGAGGCTACCCTCACCGATTAGTGAGACACTCCTATAAGCGGGCCCGCTATTACGATCGCAACCACCTGCTCCAACCAAAGCCTGAGAAACCCACTAACCAGATTGTATGTGTAACCAAACACTCCACTCTTGATACAAAAATTAAACAAGTGATAAATTCAAACTGGCACATTTTAAACAGTAACTGTACTTCTGAAACGAAACTAGCTAAACCACTCTTTGCCTATAAAAGGAACAGAAATATCAAAGAACATATTGTTCGTTCACGCTTCCAACCTGTATCAGATAAAAATCATTCTATACAAAGATCAATTGTATCAGGCAATGCAATTAAGGGAACATTCCCTTGCTCTTCGTGTTCTTCCTGTGCCAACATTCTAAGAGGCAAAGAATTCACACATAATGGCCACACAACAGTGGCAAAAGAAATGTGGAACTGCAGAACCTCAAATCTGATCTATTTTATACAGTGCCCGTGTTCACTCGGGTATATAGGAGAAACATCCCGTGCGATACAGATACGGTTAAATGAACATCGTTCAGCGATCAGAACTCGCAAACTTGCTGCTCCAATGGTAAAACATTTCCTAGAAATGGGCCACCAAGCAGAAGATTTCAAATGGAGAGTTCTTGAAAAAATTCATACTCCAGACTCCAATGGTGGTTGTGCCATCAGAAAAAAGAGAGAGGTGTTCTGGATATTTGTCTTCAATACATTCCGGGAAGGAATGAACAGCGAATTGCCATGGGAGCATGCAATTTGCTAATATTGTATTCTTCCGATTACAATTATAAATATTTCTGCTGTCATTACTAACCTCTATGGATCGATAGCTATATTTAAAATTGTCTTTAGCGCCACTAGATATATGACAATGATGCTCTACAACAATTCCCCCCTTGGTTTGATGAGATTGGGAATCATACCTTATATTATTCAGTTCTCTTCCCTTTATCCCTAAACCACTACCATCAGAAATGTTCTTTTAGTCATTTAGGGAGGTTCAGTAATGGGTAAAAATCATATATGATCTGGATCCCCATCATGTACACCTCCGAGGGTTCATGAATTACATTTGCTAATTACGTTTCAGCCTAATCATTACAAATAGAACTGTTCATTAAAGTATCCACAAATATTCGACATTGTGCTAAAATTGCATATAACTTAGATCCGCGTGTTAATTAAGTATATTTTCTAATCACGCCTCAGTCCATAAACCGGTTGATACTGTTTTTGTATTTAGTTTCGTTATGTACACACAAATCCCCCCACTGCAATGAACACAGAATGACTATTTTTCGAACGTCCCTTTAAAAATGGCCCCTCTGTTCTCATCTTGTTTAAACAGGTTATTCTGGGCATCACAGAACATCTTCTATGTCTATGCAATGACTGCTCTTTTAGTAATTATTGGCGATACCCCTTTAAGAAAAACCAGTCTCCACCTCTCCTCATAATCCGTGGTCCTTCCTTTGTGTTCCCACACAATTCACCTGAATCCACTCCTCCAATTAAGTAGAATATATAAACAGCGTGCTGAGAGACCATTCTACCGCTGTCGTTCAAGGAAGGAGCATAGAACCCCTGAGTCCCGCCGCCGGAATCTTCGAGCCCTGTTGACACCAATCGGGTAAGTCCTGCAGAAACCCTGGGTGGGATACAACTAATCTAGTTACTCCTTTTAGCTGTAAAACCCTAACTGAATAGTAAATAATGTAACTTCCCCATTATCTTTTGTCTCTCACAGACAGGGAGTTATTTTAAACTACTTGAACTCAACCACCGCTTGGAACACAAGCAAAAGGGTAATTATTATTCCTTCTGTTACAGAAATAACTAGGTTAAGAAGTGGTTACTCTTTAATTCCATCGCATAGAATTTTATGTTAGGATTTTTTCATCCACTCTTTAGGCTATCCATGCCACTTACTATCCCCACATCAGGTGGACTATATCTTGATGTCCCAATATAAATACGCATCACAGAGGCCATTATTTTAATTTCCGGTCGGCGGGTCAAAACGAACTTCAACTTGTAAAACAAGGTACTTCTATTCCTCTGAATTAATCGTTCGATTTCTCTGGTAAATAATGTATTCCAGTCGATTATCATATGTTAATAGAACCTCACAGATCTATAGAACCTGTTTAGTAAAAGATCTTCTAAATATCTCTCTAGGAAATAATTGAAAAATATTTTAAATTGAACACTCGAAATGAAGCAAACATATCAATAACCACAGAATCTCCATTGGTATCAACCATTACAATAGGTAATATATCAACCCTTATATTGAATATCAGTCATAAAGACACTATAATATAGGCAAGAATAATAACTATTGTCTATGTGCTGCTTTCCATGATTTAGAATATCCTCATCTACCATCCAAAGAAAGGATTCTAGATATACTGACAAACAAGACTGCTACGTCGAATCGCACTAAAATTATTCGTGCTCTTAAAGTAAGTGATCGTACTTAAATGATAAATACTATGTATATCAATCTCCAGGCCTCGGTAGGATAATCTTTATATAACCGGTATTAGTTAGAATGCAGTCTAACTCTGTAGCATCAACTTCAATTATATGATTAGATAAAGAGATACAAACATCAGAAATCTGAGATTAGACATCCTACAAAAATACCTTTTCCATCCCCTTATATTCTGGTATGAGCGTATCTATACCATGAGACATTGTCTTCCCTTACTTTTCACCTATGTGTCAGATTGATTATTAAGGCAAGGAAATGAAACCTTTAAAAATGTCATATGAAATCTCTAAAATTGTCATTGCAATAGAATAGGTTGGTCAAAAGAAAATAGAAAGTCTGAGACTAGTAGAATAACATTGGGCTTAGTGTTTTTTGTAAATTGTGCAAATGCAAGAATGAACAGAATATTCTGGTTTTAAGGTACTTTTTTACCCCTCTTTTTTAGATATTAACCGTGGCTGCTCCAGAAGAAGGCGCTGGTTCGCCGAAACGCGCGTAGAGATTAATTTAGCCACATTTTTCTCATTATATTGTTTGTGTATTTTATGTAAACCTCATTTGTTGACTTAATTGCTTCTTTTTAATGATGGTGTTATATATTCTTGATATATTAAGTTATATGTGTTAAATATAATTTGTGAATGTATATTTTTTCCCTATGTGTTTTTAAAGAATCTTCGTGAATAAAATTGTACCTCCCCTCTTTTTACAAAAACCTTTGTTTCAAGCTCAGTTCATTTCAACCAACTAATTTGCTGTGTTGCCTAGATTGATACATATCAATTGATTTGCCTTTCCCTGGTCTAGGAACTCTATTTCCATGCACTCAGGGGGTCCTTGATAAATATTCACGTCATTTTCCCACAGCTTGTCTGTGCAGGGCTACTTTTCTGGTCGTTTTATCGTTTTGATACATTGTAATTCCTTTCCTTGCCTTAAGAGTTATCACAAGATACCTGATAGTTTATACATATATCAGTATAAATTATCAAAACACATGGCACTTCAAAAAACCTTTGGATTTACCGACGAGGAATTCGAGACACTAGTCGGTATCCCAAGTTCCTTGAATCATCCCTCAAGTGAACCATTGCGTCATAATGACGACACTAAAAAATTGCTAGATCTTAAGAAAAAATTAACACGCATCGAAGCACACGGCGAGTTCATGTTGGCCTATCTCCGCCTAGGTATTATCCCATTAGGTCTACGTGTTAAAAATATCCCGGGTCTCTTTGTACACCACAAGGCTTTTCTTGATAAATGGAGCAGAATTGCTAGCAGGTGTTCAAGAGATCTGATGATGCTAATAGTCGAAACAGCAAAAGAACTAGCTGCTGAAGTAAGATCAGAAATCGACGAACTTGAAGATAAAATCAAAAAAATGGGCAATATAGAGGATGCAATGAAAAAAATCGCTGAATGCAATAAAGAATTAGAATCATTCTCCAGCTATTTAGATAAAAGAAAGAACGATAAATTACTGAAAGATAAACGTTATGCCACAATTGAAAATACTTACCCCTATTTAAAAGCAGACTTTTATAATCAAAACCATTTCACTACAGACAATAGCGAAGTACAACAACGGGTCAATACCTTTTCCCAAAGTTCGGATTCCGAAAATGAGACTGAAGGATACTATGAACCTGAACCAACCTACAGCTACAACTCAGGTAGAGGAGCTCGTAGACAGCCTTTTTTAGGGAACCGAGGGATGGGACGGGGTCGCCCCAGAGTCCATTTTCAGGGACAACCGAGAGGGAATTACAAACCCCAACATCATCAACAACAACAACAGGAGGAACCTCAATTCATAAGAGAAACAAGGAGCAGACAGTATTGGAAGCAAGGAATATAATTCCCATTTTCAATCTCTCAAAAATAGACTTAAATCCTTCCAGTATTGCCTTGCTATCCAAGGGTCTCTCCTTTGTGCCCCATTCAACTCCAAATCTCTTTGAACTATACTGCGACATAATTTCATTCTTTCGAAAGATACGCCTTAAAAAGTTTTTTTCAAACACAGATGACACTAATAGAGAAATGATCAATAGCAAAACATTAAGCCTTCCATCGACCTTTAGTCCATCTTTGGAACAACTAGGACCAGAAGTGGCCACTTTTGAGTTGGTCGTTTTAAAGAAATTAGACCAGGCCTTGAGATACATCCCTAAACCTATCTATAACATAGATAAAGAAGAACATATAGCCTTGTCGACCATCTCCTCAAATAAAGAGCTTACTATTAAAAGTTGTGACAAGGGAGGAGGAATTGTCCTCATTGACACCTCCCAATATGAACAAAATATGCTAAAAATGTTGGACGACACGAACTTCTATACCCCTATTCAAACGTATTCTTCACTGAATCTATCGAAAAAAATAAGAACCTTAACAAAAATAGCCTTGGACGAAGGTCATATTAACCCAAAAGAATTTGAGTTCCTAAACCATAACTTAGGAAAAACAGCTTGTATATATGGACTCCCCAAAATCCATAAAAACACCTTAGACCCACCTTATAGACCTATAGTTTCAACCATCGGCACAGCAACTGAGCCCCTCTCCAAATATATAGATAACTACTTACGTCCATTTGTATCTAAGATTAAGTCCTATGTGCGTGACACAGGGGACATGATTCAAAAAACTGAAGGCTTAACTTTTACCTCTGGCCGTGACCTTTTAGTCACATTAGACGTCGAGTCTTTATACAGCAACATTCCTCTCATTGGAGCAATGGAAGCTACATCCTGGTTCATCGATTCATACAACATCTCTTGCCCCAAATCATTTCTACTGGCATGTTTGAAAATTGTCCTGACGGAAAACTTTTTTGAATTTGGCTCACATACTTACCGCCAAATAAAAGGCGTGAGTATGGGCGCATCTGTAGCCCCTTCAATTGCAAATATATATATGGCGGCCTTCGAAGCGAAAAATGTCCATAATGAACTAGCCCCCTTTTTTGAGTCTGTCTCCCATTGGTCCAGGTACATAGATGACATTTTCTTCATCTGGACCAATGGGAGAGAGGCATTAAACGAATTCGTCTCCTGGATAAACGAGGCGGATCCCAACCTCCACTTTACATCACACATCAGTGATAATAAGGTGGAATTCTTAGACATTGAAATTATAAATGATAAAGGCATTCTAAAAGTCGACCTACATACAAAACCTACTGCCAGAAACACGCTACTGCATTATAGCAGTTTCCATCCTAGATCACAAAAAGATTCAATTCCCTTCTCACAGTTTCTAAGAGTCAGGCGGAACTGTACAAGCTTAGCAGACTTTGACAAACAAGCCATTGTAATGAGGAGTAAATTTATCGAGAGAGGCTACCCTCACCGATTAGTGAGACACTCCTATAAGCGGGCCCGCTATTACGATCGCAACCACCTGCTCCAACCAAAGCCTGAGAAACCCACTAACCAGATTGTATGTGTAACCAAACACTCCACTCTTGATACAAAAATTAAACAAGTGATAAATTCAAACTGGCACATTTTAAACAGTAACTGTACTTCTGAAACGAAACTAGCTAAACCACTCTTTGCCTATAAAAGGAACAGAAATATCAAAGAACATATTGTTCGTTCACGCTTCCAACCTGTATCAGATAAAAATCATTCTATACAAAGATCAATTGTATCAGGCAATGCAATTAAGGGAACATTCCCTTGCTCTTCGTGTTCTTCCTGTGCCAACATTCTAAGAGGCAAAGAATTCACACATAATGGCCACACAACAGTGGCAAAAGAAATGTGGAACTGCAGAACCTCAAATCTGATCTATTTTATACAGTGCCCGTGTTCACTCGGGTATATAGGAGAAACATCCCGTGCGATACAGATACGGTTAAATGAACATCGTTCAGCGATCAGAACTCGCAAACTTGCTGCTCCAATGGTAAAACATTTCCTAGAAATGGGCCACCAAGCAGAAGATTTCAAATGGAGAGTTCTTGAAAAAATTCATACTCCAGACTCCAATGGTGGTTGTGCCATCAGAAAAAAGAGAGAGGTGTTCTGGATATTTGTCTTCAATACATTCCGGGAAGGAATGAACAGCGAATTGCCATGGGAGCATGCAATTTGCTAATATTGTATTCTTCCGATTACAATTATAAATATTTCTGCTGTCATTACTAACCTCTATGGATCGATAGCTATATTTAAAATTGTCTTTAGCGCCACTAGATATATGACAATGATGCTCTACAACAATTCCCCCCTTGGTTTGATGAGATTGGGAATCATACCTTATATTATTCAGTTCTCTTCCCTTTATCCCTAAACCACTACCATCAGAAATGTTCTTTTAGTCATTTAGGGAGGTTCAGTAATGGGTAAAAATCATATATGATCTGGATCCCCATCATGTACACCTCCGAGGGTTCATGAATTACATTTGCTAATTACGTTTCAGCCTAATCATTACAAATAGAACTGTTCATTAAAGTATCCACAAATATTCGACATTGTGCTAAAATTGCATATAACTTAGATCCGCGTGTTAATTAAGTATATTTTCTAATCACGCCTCAGTCCATAAACCGGTTGATACTGTTTTTGTATTTAGTTTCGTTATGTACACACAAATCCCCCCACTGCAATGAACACAGAATGACTATTTTTCGAACGTCCCTTTAAAAATGGCCCCTCTGTTCTCATCTTGTTTAAACAGGTTATTCTGGGCATCACAGAACATCTTCTATGTCTATGCAATGACTGCTCTTTTAGTAATTATTGGCGATACCCCTTTAAGAAAAACCAGTCTCCACCTCTCCTCATAATCCGTGGTCCTTCCTTTGTGTTCCCACACAATTCACCTGAATCCACTCCTCCAATTAAGTAGAATATATAAACAGCGTGCTGAGAGACCATTCTACCGCTGTCGTTCAAGGAAGGAGCATAGAACCCCTGAGTCCCGCCGCCGGAATCTTCGAGCCCTGTTGACACCAATCGGGTAAGTCCTGCAGAAACCCTGGGTGGGATACAACTAATCTAGTTACTCCTTTTAGCTGTAAAACCCTAACTGAATAGTAAATAATGTAACTTCCCCATTATCTTTTGTCTCTCACAGACAGGGAGTTATTTTAAACTACTTGAACTCAACCACCGCTTGGAACACAAGCAAAAGGGTAATTATTATTCCTTCTGTTACAGAAATAACTAGGTTAAGAAGTGGTTACTCTTTAATTCCATCGCATAGAATTTTATGTTAGGATTTTTTCATCCACTCTTTAGGCTATCCATGCCACTTACTATCCCCACATCAGGTGGACTATATCTTGATGTCCCAATATAAATACGCATCACAGAGGCCATTATTTTAATTTCCGGTCGGCGGGTCAAAACGAACTTCAACTTGTAAAACAAGGTACTTCTATTCCTCTGAATTAATCGTTCGATTTCTCTGGTAAATAATGTATTCCAGTCGATTATCATATGTTAATAGAACCTCACAGATCTATAGAACCTGTTTAGTAAAAGATCTTCTAAATATCTCTCTAGGAAATAATTGAAAAATATTTTAAATTGAACACTCGAAATGAAGCAAACATATCAATAACCACAGAATCTCCATTGGTATCAACCATTACAATAGGTAATATATCAACCCTTATATTGAATATCAGTCATAAAGACACTATAATATAGGCAAGAATAATAACTATTGTCTATGTGCTGCTTTCCATGATTTAGAATATCCTCATCTACCATCCAAAGAAAGGATTCTAGATATACTGACAAACAAGACTGCTACGTCGAATCGCACTAAAATTATTCGTGCTCTTAAAGTAAGTGATCGTACTTAAATGATAAATACTATGTATATCAATCTCCAGGCCTCGGTAGGATAATCTTTATATAACCGGTATTAGTTAGAATGCAGTCTAACTCTGTAGCATCAACTTCAATTATATGATTAGATAAAGAGATACAAACATCAGAAATCTGAGATTAGACATCCTACAAAAATACCTTTTCCATCCCCTTATATTCTGGTATGAGCGTATCTATACCATGAGACATTGTCTTCCCTTACTTTTCACCTATGTGTCAGATTGATTATTAAGGCAAGGAAATGAAACCTTTAAAAATGTCATATGAAATCTCTAAAATTGTCATTGCAATAGAATAGGTTGGTCAAAAGAAAATAGAAAGTCTGAGACTAGTAGAATAACATTGGGCTTAGTGTTTTTTGTAAATTGTGCAAATGCAAGAATGAACAGAATATTCTGGTTTTAAGGTACTTTTTTACCCCTCTTTTTTAGATATTAACCGTGGCTGCTCCAGAAGAAGGCGCTGGTTCGCCGAAACGCGCGTAGAGATTAATTTAGCCACATTTTTCTCATTATATTGTTTGTGTATTTTATGTAAACCTCATTTGTTGACTTAATTGCTTCTTTTTAATGATGGTGTTATATATTCTTGATATATTAAGTTATATGTGTTAAATATAATTTGTGAATGTATATTTTTTCCCTATGTGTTTTTAAAGAATCTTCGTGAATAAAATTGTACCTCCCCTCTTTTTACAAAAACCTTTGTTTCAAGCTCAGTTCATTTCAACCAACTAATTTGCTGTGTTGCCTAGATTGATACATATCAATTGATTTGCCTTTCCCTGGTCTAGGAACTCTATTTCCATGCACTCAGGGGGTCCTTGATAAATATTCACGTCATACATGATGGCGTTCCTTCGTAAACTGGGTTTCGGCCCCGGTTTCATCTCGTGGGTGCGACTCCTCTATTCGGAACCACTTGCACAGGTGGTTGTTAATAATAAGGTCTCGGAGGCCTTTACCTTAAAGAGGGGGACACGGCAGGGGTGTCCGCTCTCGCCCCTGCTATTTGCCCTCTCCCTTGAGCCGTTGGCCACCTGGTTTAGACAAGACGTTGCTCTGCAGGGGATCCGGTGGGCAGATTGTTGGGAAGACAGGATCTCGCTATACGCTGATGATATCCTCCTCTATCTCTCACGGCCCCGAAGATCGTTGATCGTCGCTCTTGATATTTTCACAAACTTAAGGAAAAACTCTGGATACAGTATTAACTGGAGTAAGTCTCTCCTGTACGTCCTCCAGGGTAAATGTAAATGTAAATGTGGATAAAGGAGAGGTTAAATCCTTTCCATCCCTACAAACCGCATTTGAGCTCGCGGATACCGAGTATTTTCGATACGTTCAAGTCCGTAGTTCACTACAAAAAAACATCCCACACGGTACACTGCCCCCACCAGCCTCCCCCCTGGAGAATAGACTGTTGGATGGACACATGCCTGAACATGCAATCTCACTCACATATGAGAAATTGATAAATAACCTTCCCGACCTACTTCAGGGCCTCAAAGGGAGGTGGGAAGCTGATGGTTTGGAAATTGACGAGGAGGAGTGGAGGTGTGCACTGGCCTCCCCTAAGGAGGTAGCTTTCTCATCCAGGCTACGGCTCATTCAACTAATGATTTCACACAGAGTATACATCTCCATCACCAGACTGAAGGCAATGGTAGGCGTGGGCGGAAAATCCGTTCCGCTCGCGGATTTTGCGGATTTTCGGGAAATCCGCAATCCGCGAGATTTGCGAATTTCCCGCAAAATCCGCAAATCCGCGAGCAGCGGATTTTGCTCGCACTGCTCGCACTGTTAGCGTGAGTTCGCGCCCCGCGAATAAGTGCGAAATTGCAGAAATACGATCTTGGCAAAACTGAAAGTAACTACTTACCAGGTTCAAAAGTTCAGGCACATCATTAGTAGCCATTTCCTGTAGGGCTTCCTGAGGGGCCCCTCCAGAGTTCAGTTGCCAGTTGAAACTATTATGTGACCCTGCTCTGAACCTCAGAATAGTTACACATATGCCACAAAGGTCCTGAATTACAGCTAAGGGAGACAAGCAGGAGCCAGGCTGGAAGTTAAAATCCATTAATCAGCCCCTAATTCATTATTGTCAGTTGGGGCAGGGCAGGTGTTGTAACTAATTTTGCAACAATGAAAGCACTTAGCAAGTGCAAAAGATCACTAATCAGGGCGCA
Source organism: Lissotriton vulgaris (assembly GCF_964263255.1). Classification (NCBI taxonomy): domain Eukaryota; kingdom Metazoa; phylum Chordata; class Amphibia; order Caudata; family Salamandridae; genus Lissotriton; species Lissotriton vulgaris. The sequence goes on along the minus strand of NC_141697.1, from coordinate 239,853,631 downwards.
CTAAGGAAGCAGGTGCCAGCTAAAAAAATATTCTGTGACACATTAATCAGCCCCAAATTAATTCAGGTCACTTGAGGCAGGGAAGGTGTGCTTTGCTTTGCCGAAAATAATGTACACTGGACAACCAGAGGGTGTAGTGATGAAACAGAGGGTGGCATGGGTGGGCCAGAGGGTGGCATGAGTAGTCAGAGAGTGGCAGTGGTGACAGAGAGTGGCAGTGATGAAGAAGAGTGTCCCAAACAGGCTGGACACGTAGAAACAACAAGTTCGCAAAACTTGCGACCCGACAGGTAAGTTCGCAAATTGCGAAATTGTAAAAACCCTCGCGAACTGGCAGAAACACGGGCGAACACAAAAAAAAAAAAAATCCGCAAATTCGCGGGAATTCGCGGATTTTGCGGATTGCGAATCCGCAAATCCGCAAAATTCGCGGATTGCCAATCCGCAAAATCCGCTCATGCTTAGGCAATGGGCAGGAGTGATGATGATGGGTGTAGAAGGGGGTGTGGGATGATTGGCTCCTTCTTCCACATGATATGGGAGTGTCCGGTATTGCAGGCTTATTGGCTGAAAGTGGTGCGCTGTATGCAAGATGTTTGGGGGGTAGAATTGCGCCCAGAGGCGAAGCGTTGCATCCTGAACATTTGGGAGTCAACGGACCTACCAGCTAGAGGCAGACTATGGGCCACACTCTGCCAGATGGTGGCGAAACGTAACATTGCGAGACTCTGGGGGGCAGTCACGTCTCCGCGTCTCGCGGAATGGAAGCATGACATGGACTGGTGCATGTTACAAGAAAGAACCGTATATGTAGCCCGGGGGTGCCCCCAAAAATGGGGAGAGATATGGAGTAAATGGAATGCCTACAGAGGCAATATATGCGAACACCCCCAGCCTAGACAAGCAGCGCTTGAGGTAGATGATTAAGTGTCTAGATATACTGCAATCCCATTGTAATCACATTGGTATACTGATTGACCTCATGTGTTCTACTGTACTCCTTTGTAGCTAATTTGTGTGACCACAGAGTTGTTGTATATTTTTAAATGCAATAAAAAGATTTAAAAAAAAAATCCTGCTGCATATTCCTGCCACCGAGGCTACCCAGAACTTTCAACTAAAGTAGAAGGCCATCATCCATGTGGACTTAAGATCGGGTGAGGTCATTGAGCCTGAAACTGGGGTGTGGGTTGGGGTGCCAGCATACATGGGGCCTAATTTATCAGAAGTGACGCATCGCTGTAGATGCGTCACTTTGTAACTATAGTGCAACAAGGCACACTTTTTACGCTGCTTGTGCGTCACTAAAAGTGATGCACCAGCGGCGTAAAAGTGAAGCACAGCCTCATAAATAAGGTCCATGGGGTCCCAGACTTGCATGAGATGGCAGGCAGCCAGGCCTAGTTGGTGGGGCAGAAATGCTGTAACTGAACGACAGGAAACTGGTGAAAGCTGCTGGCGGGCAGTGATGGCTGAAGTCACGTCTGGAGCTCTGTTTAGCTGGGAATTCTGGTAAAAGGGCGCTTCTGCAACTGATTGGACAGTGAACTGTGGTGATGCAGAAGAACAAATTGCAGTGAAGGTGACCATTAAACAAGGCCAAAGGAAGAATGCGCCGTGAGGCATCATACGAGAGGAGTGACTGAGAACTTGGCTGATCCAGAGCACTACTTGGGTTCAGTTTGTTTTCAGCACCGAGTGGGGTGCAGAATCTTTGGAAACTTGCTCAACGCCAGTGGGCCCCTTGGAGAGAAGATGCAGCTCCGTGCCTTCAGGGGAGATCTCCTAACATTGGGATAGAGACAGATAGAATTGGCATATGGTCTAGCAGGCACTGTGAGGCAGGGTTGGGTCGAGTTGATCAGGGAGATCAGCCTACACTTTCTTTTGTCCTCACTGGCGTCAAAAGCAGTCGGCTCCATATAGGATGTTTTTCCCAGCTGACTACCCTGCAGGATACTTGCTATCTAATACACTGACGTCAATTTGATACATTGGTTGACTGACTGTGTAGGGATACCATCATGGTCAAACCCAGGCAGTTGAAGCTCATAACTTTGCAAACCACCAGGTCTGACATAATGGAGGGCCGAGACAGTTGTGTCACTAGATTGCATCAGGTAGTCGAGGGGGAAACACTTTGTGAACACACTCAAATCAGATGGCATCCTATCTGCTACAGCTGAAACCTATGAGGTGGTGGGGCTGAGAACTTACACTGTGGCTCTAGACTAGGGTCTGCACAGGGCTGAGCAGACTAAACTCTGACAGAATCATGAAAATTTAAACTACTTGAGGTACGTTGTGCCGTTCAGTGAAGAAACGTCAGAAGCAAATGGTGGATCGCCAGGAGCGAATCGTGTTTTTAGACTACAGGGCAGAGGATTACAAGGGATGCTCCTGGAGAAACAATTTATGAATTACTGGACTTCTTAAAGCACTTGAGAGGTCCAGCAAGACTCTATCTGGAGAACTAGCCTTCAATTCAAGATTCACTTGAAGGTCTTTCCATGTTATTTACAGTGGGACGTGTGCACAGGGTTCCAACAGTGCCACATAGTGCTGGCTCACCCCCCGAACTGTAACAGATTGTCTGCTTAACTTCATAGATCAGGATAGTCTGCTTCACTTGCACAGTGAAATGGCCTATACATGGTAAAAAAGTGAAATGTTGCAGTTCTCAGACTTCCCATGGGGCACAGGGTCAAGACTGATTTGCATATGGCTTTGTTCCAACTGGAAAGGCATGGTGAGCAAAAAAACGATGGATTTAGGCCCAGATCTCTGTACTGGGGTGAATGTATGACATTGTTCTGCATTCTGTCCATCACCTGTTGTTTTTGCTTTTGTCACCCCAAATGGGACGGGTATGCTCAGACGTGAGTCCCGTGCTCTCCATGCCTCTGGAATCAAGCTATCCAGGCTGATGAGGGCTGAAAGCCCGAAACCGGTCCTTGGATGCTTGTTTCCATCCAGGGAGGGCCTGGCTTGGCAGTTCGGCTGGACTGTTCCTATGGGGCACAGGGTCAAGACTGATTTGCATATGGCTTTGTTCAAACTGGAAAGGCATGGTGAGCAAAAAAACGATGGATTTAGGCCCAGATCTCTGTACTGGGGTGAATGTATGACATTGTTCTGCATTCTGTCCATCACCTGTTGTTTTTGCTTTCACCACTACAATTCGCAACAGCAACTTGTTCATCAATGTCATACACATTTTCAGAAAGCTTGGACTGAAATACAAGTTGCATTTCCGCGCAAAAATAAGGATAATTGATGCAGAGCTCGCACGTCTTCACGGAATTGATGGTCGTCTGGTTGCAGGCAGAGCACTGTGCAGTGGACCACCAGTTGCAGCTTGCCAACTCATCCAAACAGACTCTGTGGAAGACTCAACATAAGAAGAAAAGACTAAGGAACAGGCATAGGCCATCTGCAAAACAGCCCTGCAAGGAGCAATCGAGAATGGCGGAGGAACTTGGTGAATGGAGAAACACGGGTTCCTTGAGATCAATCATGACATCAGCCTCGTGGTGGTTGAGGCAATCATCCCCCCCCCCCGCATTCTCTCCCCCCATATGTCCTCACAGTCCCAAGAGAGGTCCTTTAGCACTTGTAGTCCAATCTTTTCTATTCTGGGCAACTGAATCTTTGGCCCTCACTGAAGAGGTTTCTTATTCGTTGTAGGGTCAGTTAGTTGTTATGGTGTGGTTCAGTGGCTGCATTTATATGGGCGAGTGATGATTCATAGAGGACTATGGTGAGGTGTGCTAGGTGTTTCTCCACTGGCATTCTGGGAGTGCCTGGGAGCTTGATATTGAGGCTGTGGCACCACACTTATGCCACATAAGCGTGCCTACTGATCGCAGGTAAGAACGATTACCCTGGCGTGTGAAGGGAATGGTTAATCTGATAGAGTTGTAAGATGCACGCCTACCTACTTAGACATGGTGGAAGTATTGGTTGTATTCGGGACACCTATTTATCTAAATTGGAATTTGCTTAGAATAGGAGGGGGCAACTCTTCTACACTCTACACTACCTACTCATCCTGTATCAGAGGGACCCTGGTGTGGCTATGACCTGGTGTACCTTTAGTGGCACAACTAACTTAGATTGATCTAGAGGGCATGTTTGTGGTGCTTGAAAGGTTATTGGATGGCAGGCTGCCGTGCTGCTGTGTGTGCAAGTACCCAACGCCCCGGAAGCTCACTTCTTTGACCTTTGGAAATAAACATTATTCCAAAGGTTCAATATTCGATGCTATGTCCTGTTTAGTTCACTTGAGTTTTCCAGCATGCGTTGCACTTCAACGTACTGTATTGCATTGAGTACATTTATAAAGTGTACATACGCAAAAGCTCAGGGGCTAACGAAACTTGAGCCCCCCTGCAAAGTATGCAGAGGCCCCCCCCTCCGGACTCCCTAAGGAACTCTCAGGCCAAGGTACTGTGCTGAGGGGGACCCCTCCACTGCGGGGACAGCGGGGGCCTTTGTTACGCCACTGCAAAATCTTAATGGTCCTAAAACTAGAGACAAAAGACAGACTAAAAGATTCAAGTAGCTTGAAAAGATATGATTTTAAAAGTGTATGTAAATGGAACGGGTCTGAAATGTTATGTGAAGTGTCAGGTTGTTCCGTTCTCTTACTGCCATTACTGAAAAGACCTGGTCCCCAAAAGTGGTTGTTTTTGTTCTGGCACTGAAAGGTCTTGAAGAATATATAAAGGGCTGAATTCTGTAGATGTGATGGAATTTGAAATTGGATGCTGAAATGTAAAATGGTATCCTCATATTGTTTCATGGAGCCCTGCAAGTGCATCAAACAGAAGATAGAATGCATGATGGGTGGCGTCCGTTGACTTTAGAAAAGCTCAACCTTCCCATTTAATTAAACATGTAGATTTTGTTATATTTGTGAATTGAATAAAAGATTTAATAATTTCTGTATTTGTTAGATGCATGCTTGTTGCTACATTTTTGGATTGCTTAACTGTTCAAGACATTAAAATTGCTTAGGCCGGGATCCCCGGCGTCCACTAATGACTCAGTTGGGGGATACCAGATTCCAATAATGATTCAATGCCGGTCCCCGGGTTCCTAGGAAATCAAAATGTTAATAACCAATGCTATAACAAATACCTGGCCCAAACACTCCTAGATCAGTGTCCCCTATTGTTACAATTCAGGTGGGGTAGGTAGGCTGGTGACTAGTATTCCCACGTGGACACTAAAGGCAGCCTTTGTCACCACTATGAGGGAACACACAAAGCACCTCAGGCTTGACTGGCAATACCTTACTTGAACGGAATGCTGTGGGTTAGAACCTGAAAGATAGAGACTGTGCTGGGGTACCTGGGATTAATCTCCAATATTGACACAATCAAGCTAATACAGTACAATATGTTGCACTGCACATATCAGACATTCATCCACCTGCGCACGATATTTGCCTCTGTGTCAACCACAAGATTAGATAAAATAAGGATGGGCTTTCCTCCTCTCAAATCTTGGCGCAATCTCGAAACTCCGCTATCTCCACCCAGAGGGGTCTTTGTCTTGAAGTGAAGCTGAAATCACAAAATGTATTAACCCCTTGTGTGCATTCGTCGGCCAACGGCCATCGAGAGCACTACCTCCGTAGTGCTGCGAACGTCCATTTGCCGACGCGGCCCCGCCCTCTCCGCTACACTGCCGCACCGCAGGGGAATTGCTGACGCGGTTAAACTGTTAAGATTTCATTGGCAGTGAAGCAGGTTTTGCCCCACAGTAAGGACAGAGCAGAGTAGATTGCAAACCTTGAAGGTTTATTAACAGATTAGTAAAATTACATCTCAGATCAGTTCAATTACTAAAAATGAATTTTTACTTGGATGCAATCATGAAAATAATCCAGGAAGTACAATCATTATTTCAATGGTTTAGTACAGCTGTTCTTCACATGTGGTCCGGAGTCCCCTGGGATCTACAACGGCAACTCAGGTGGTCCACGGCTGTTTAGGAAATAAAATATTAGAAGATTCATAAAGTGAATATAACTAAAGAAGCAAAATGTAAATTGAAACATGTTTATTGTTCTGTAAACGTGAGTGAATTTGAAATTGTAGGCTAAAATAAAAAGGTATTCTTGCATTGATTCGTGGAGCAGTGCAAGTGCATCAAACAGAATATAGTATGGATGATGGGTGGCCCCTGTTGAATTTAGAAAAGCTCAACCTTCCCATTTAAATACAATTTTTGATTTTTTTTTATATTTGTTTACGAATTTACTAAAATATTTAATAATTTGTGTATTTATTAGATGAATGTTTGTTACAATTTTTTTTTGTAATTTTTTGCTGTTTCAGACATTGAAATTGCTTAGGCAAGGGTCACCAGCTTCCAGTAATTGCTAAGTTGGGGGCATCAATTCTAAAAATGATTCAATGGGAGTGCCCGGGTTCCTGTAATGATTCGATGGGGGTCACGGACGTCAAAAGATTAAAAAACCCTGGTTTAATGTATCCAAAAGCATCATGTGCAAGGCAAAGCAAAGACTCATTTCCATAAAAGAAACTCCCTAAGGCTGGTTTCCATAACGGAAACTCCCTAATTCTAAGCTAAAATTGTGGATAGATCGGGGAATTTGAGAAGCAGTTGTTGTAATTAAATATATAAAATCAAAAGAGAAACTGATAAAGGTTCCAATTAGAATCAGAAGAAAGCCACTTCCTCTTGAGAATATCTTGCCGAGCAGGAAAATAAGGTTCATTGGTCTCACAAGATGAGAGAAGGAGTCCGCCTGCAAAGGTAGACAGGGGCATGTGAACTAATGAAGAAGCAAGTTTCCCCAGTTAAAGCATATTTCATGCAGACGTTAACATTTTCGGTTTCCCACCAAGCGATGACCAATCCAGATCCAATGTTCTCTCTGTGCTTGATGCCATCCTCCTTCTCACAAAATAAGACAATGCCAACTCTTTCTCCCAACGCGCCCTTCACAATATCACACAAAGGAGTATCAAGTCCTCAGCTTTGTCATCGACTGCAGGGGTGGTTGTTTCAGTCCAATCCAACTAATCACTGTACAATGACCTTCAAATGTAAACTAGCAAAGAATTACATTTTAAATGAGCTCTCTGGGACTTTAATATCTGAACAAGAAAAATATTATGCACAACAAGTGGAAATACAATATTAATTTTGAAACAGTATGGATCACCTAGGCCCACTTAACGCTACATTTAAATGCACACGGGCTAACTGAAGTTAATCAAATATGTCTATACGATTCACTGATAAATCTAAATAACATGAAACTAATAAGCGACATAATTCAAGTACATGATAAATAAATCACTTGTAAATCATGTATGCTAGGTTTAATAAGGATTACAGATGAACATGCTATTTAAGCACAGATAATAAAAATCAATTTTCAGGTCATCACCCTTTGGTATTCCTATTGGAACTGTTGAGGACAACCAAATGGAACAAAATTGTATGCAAGTTTCCCGCCCTCGCTCTGCTCCTAGCCACATAACAGTTGGCCATGTTATGGAAAAGAGATAACGCAACACAGACACTGATCTGGAAGAGAGAACTCATTCACTGAGGGAAGGCTGAAGAAACAGCTCTGTCATGGCAGCAGAGAAGGGGGAACAAAGACGCCCTTAAAGCATAAATGGCCCCAGATATAGGATGTGCAGGTAGACACATACCCAACAGCGGTCCCTCATAAACATCACTAATTGTGAAAGACGTGTAAGGGATGCAGCCTTCATACAGGTGGATTTAGAGAGCCGTGTGAGCCTCCTTTCACGTGGCTGGGCCCCACAAACCGAATGTCTCCACTCACCTTTGTATCATGTGTGTTAGTGTGTTGCTGACTGGTGATGGGGATACATCGAGGGCGGAAGGTATAGGACTTCTTTGCCACCAAACCACTACTATCTGCTGACTGGTATGGTATACTTTGGCGATGCGCTCTATTGTGTCAAATATACCCGCATCTTAACTTGTCAAAACACTCCTGCTTTTCTTTTCTGTTGTGCTCCAACTTACTAGCCTCATGTTTCTATCTGAAAATGTTAATAAAAACAATTTTTTTTAAATGCACTCACTTACAAAAAATAAACATATCAATTGGTAATAAATTAGAAAAAAACACACTAATCATCTAACATCTAACACTACTTTACACACACTCAATAATGCAACACACATACACAAACACAACTTTAGGTGATGTCTGGTTCCACAACACCTTCCAGCACAAGTGGAAGACTTCAAAGCCCAGGGTGTGGGCTGCATTTATGTGCTTCCACGAGTTGTGGGATATGCATTATTTTGCTCAGGTGATGCCTGTCTCCCTGTTTCTTGAGTTGTACCTGTCCCTACTTCCTCATGTAAGAGGGTAGGGTCGTGACTCCTACTACTAGGCATAAAGCGGTGCCCAGGCAGGGGCGGCCTTAGGCATGTGCAAGCTGTGCACCTGCACAGGGCCACCAAACCCCAGGGGCCACCACGCCAATATATAACCTTAATATAATAATCCTCTGAGGATGGATACATATTTGCGTGGTGGCCCCTGGCAGGGATTTGGCGGCCTCCAGCTCTGTTCCACTTCCAAACACCCTGACCCCCCCCCGACCCCCTCCCCTTCACTGGCCTCCGCGCTCCACCCTGCCCGGACCCCCTCTTCAGGGGCCCCCTACCTACGCTCCCTGCCCAGGCCCGCCATGAGCCCTGGGCAACCCCTGGCCCGGTGTTGCTGAATTGTATGTGGGCAGAGATTTACACCCAGGCGTATGCAGAGATTTCCACCTTTAAGATGTACATTTGTGAATTTGCCCCATAGTTCTACATGTGGTGCTCTATAGATTGAATTTATCCAGCAAAACACAGCTTCAATGTAAACGTATGGCTGTGATTTTATGTCACTGAACTCATCATCCATTGCAGACTCCAGCCTTCCTCTTGCTGACCCATCATCACAACACCCATTGAATGTATAGAAGCCTCCTTCAAGCAGAGCTCCATTTTGGCCATGTGCTACCACAAAGCCAGTACAGGCTGGTCTTAGGTACACCCAGTGGCACTCAACCTTCAGTCTCCAGGCACCCCTTGTACCTCGGTTCTGGGTACTGCCTCACCCAGCGGCTCACTGACAAAAGACTCATGATACCCTGGACTCTCATGCTAATATCTAATTGGCTTAGTCAGTTATTTGTATCCATGACTATTGATGAAATTATATCTGATTCTACCAGAAAAAAGCTTTTTCCACGTAAGGGACAATTATACAAAGCACTTTACAAAAGTATAAATGACTCTCAGAAGAAAATGATCTGTTTCATTTTTGTGGTAAGTTAATTTGCATTTACGAACTGTAGGCATAAAATCAAGGAGCCAGTATAAGAAGGGTCTTCAGTAAGTTCGTGTGGCTGCCCCTGATTCACTCTAGAATTTCCAGGAGTAAGTCACACCAACTGATGAAAAAAGCTCTGTATAACAGTGTTTTCAAAAGTACATTCCCGACACCCCTCACTGTACTAGAATATTGAGATTTATACGAGAATATGCTGACTACTGAATTTATGTACATTTTTGTACCAGGTGCATGCTTAAAACGTACGTGTTCCTTGTGTAGAGTATATTGACTAGTATATTTCGAATGCTATAGGCATGATAAATAATGTATTGTTAATTAACTTTGCTTCACCCTTTCGCACACCGTTTGCCCCGGATACTCCAGTTTGTAAACAAACTTTTTCATATTACATATTTTTTTTTTTACAATCTGCAAAGTGCACTGAGGATAGATTGTTGGCCGAGGTTCTTCTGCATCTTCCATAAGCTCGCCTCGGCTGACAGCACCAGTGTGCTCATCTTCTCCCTTATTGCTGCAATGCTGGTTTACCTCAAGTCCAGGACCCGGGCCTTTATATGGAATGGCTCTTGTTGATTCTAGATTAAACCGCACCTTATGGTAAGCCCCATTTCCCACACGAACGCTGAACTTGGTATTAGTTAGGCTTTTCTTGTCACTGAAAACTAGATGGACAATTGCTGTCTAAGACACAGGCTCTGTAGCTAGATCATGCAGAACAGCATGTCTCAAAAGCCGCCTTGTTTAAATATTAATAAATGAATTCAGTTAATGTATTGAACAGCTGCTTTCCCTGGAAGGTGATCTGCTTCTAACACCAGTGTGTATAGCTGTCCTAGTCCCCACAATCCCGTAACCATTAATTCATTAATTCATTAACCTCTGTGTTTTTATCCAAGCTTTGGCCTACAGATCAACACCGCCTTTTTGTTTTTCTTTCGTGACCAAAGTATATGTTTTCCATGTACGAGTGTGGTCAGTGATGGAGCGAGGTCGTGAAATCAATGTTCCATAACGTTAACATTTACTAATGGTGTGATGTGTTTAAATAACCAACCGTAGAATAATATTGATTCACAAATATATGGGAAGTACTAATCTTGCTTGCATGGAGTGAAATAATTAATTAATACATGTTGTCATTGTGATGTGAATTAATGCACAGCTTAATTATAAAGAAACACAATTTAAATGTGCTTCTTGTAAACGTTTTGTGCTAAAAAGTCGCTGGATAAAACGCATTCATGTGGCTTATTTGCTAGGTAACAACTAATAGGGAAATATTAGAATGGTGGGAGGTAAACAGAAGGGTCTCATTATCATAATTAACATGAATTTGTGTTTGTTTCTATGATAGTTCCAAAATGTGGCCTGTGAGGCCTAGGCTAAAAATGGCCGTTTTGAGTCACTGAGAGCGAGTATTGGTCTACGCATGCGCATCAAAAATTCCTGCCAGCGCGAGTGAGCTGACTGTGCTTGATGGGCCACCTTATCCCGGAACCTAGGATGGGTGCCAAGCATGGACGATGTAATGCCCAGAGCCTGGGAAAGTTGATGCATGTTTCAAGTGCAGGATGCGCCTAGGCCACGAACTGTCTTAAACAAAGAACCTTTATTTTTCTGCTGATTCATCGTGAAAAACATGCTGTAATGATGAGGAAGTGCTCATCTACCCCAAATTTGTCCAATCAGAACTCGAATTGGTGATGTTAGATACTTTTTAGATAGATTATGTTAGGGATTTAGTGTATAAAAACCCCTGATTTTGTTTGGAAGGAGTCGCTCTTTCGATTTCCTCTGGAGATGCTGCCGGACTGAAGATCGATTACTCTTGGATGTAAGACTTTGTTTTTCCTGATTGATTATTTTCTTTTGCAGGTTTTGTTAGGATAAGATGAGGGTGTTAGCTAGGGATATCAGAAGAGAATGAGTTTGGAACTATCTGTTCTTTGCTAAAACTTTACTGAACTTTAAAATAAATGTCTATTTCTGAACTTTTAAATAAATGATCATTTTTGAAAATAAAGTTAAAGATTCTTATTGAATAAAGAGAATAATAAATGCCTAAATGTCGGACATACTAAAGTTTGCTTTGAATAAAAATTAGATAAATGAAGAAACCAAATGCGGGTCTTTGATTCTTCCTACACCTAATTTTCGTTCTAGCAGATCCATTCCCATTATGGTGGTGTGTCTGAATAAAATGGTGATTAAAGAAACCATGCTAAAAATGTTTTAAACTATAGGTGTAAATAATAAATAGTTAAATAGGTTTAGACACTCCGCCAAAGTTATAGTGAGACTCTTAGGTTGATGGCCAAATCTCTGAAGCTGAATTAAATGAACAAAGTAAGTATGCAGTGTAATGGGCCCCACTGTTGAATGTTATGTGTGTTTCTGAAGTTTTGGAGAAATGGTCATGGTGATTTAAAATATGTTTTGGAGTCCCGCTGTAGCATCAGCACCCTCATGCTCATCATATAAGTCATCACACTAGATATGTGCATCGTTTGTTATAACCCGCAGATTTTCTGGTGCAGAATTTGTGAATATGAACAGATCTTTTACTGTGCATTGTGTCTGATTTTGTGAGTAAGCTTCTTTGTTTTTACCACTAGTACCAGTCGATGCTGAGCTCTACACTTGCTATTTGATTTTTTCCCTGTAATGTTTTACAGCATCTACTTGGTGCTGTCACATCACTTACTTAAATACAATGTATAAGGAGCTACAGCTGCCCCCAAAGAGGCTTTCTGGCGCTCTGAGAAGAATGCAATTTTAAGTGCTGAAGAGGTGGGTTTTCAGCATTTTTTAAAAGTGATATTCGCAGGTTGTTCTAAAGTCTGGTGTGAGCTCACTTTAAACATGGTTTACAGTGAAATTTCTGCTAGGGCTTTGAACTGGTGACATGTTTCATGGCATACTCTGGGTTTGGGTTGATTTTTTAATGTTACCTCTCTATTTGTGCAACATGTTTTGAACAGTCTGTGGTTCATAAATCGCAAATTGATAAGCTGCATCAATTGTGTAAAATACTCGTACTGTCCTGAGGAAGACCGTGTATGGTAATGCAAAGTGTTGAAACGCTATTGCCAATTTAGCTATGAATTGTTAGTTAAGTAAATGTTGTTGAATAATGTATACACACAACTGTACCCCCCATTAATAGGGTTTTTAAATTCTTTATTTATATTACTCCCGGTCACTTCTGCCCACTGCTTGTTTGCATCGTTTGTATTTGACATCTTCATTAAGTTGAACACAATATATTTAATATTACATTCTTATGCATTTCAGAAGTAGCAGTGCCTGTTTTGCCATGTTTTTCCTTTTTTGAACAACAGAAACATATACTATATGGGAACAGCTATTTGTTAATTTACCGTCAAAGTAAGATACATTTAGCAGCAAGCAGATCTCAAGGGAATATGTTTGTGTTCAGGTCACCCTGTTTATGTGTTGGAAGCTGTTGCCTGGGTAAACCTGTATGCATACTTCCATGCACACCACTCCATACCAAAAACTGCACTGAACCTTGTTTTCTGGAATCTAACTCAATGCTCCCCCAGCATTTGCACAGCAATACATATCTGAACGCTAACTGAAAAACATAGATTAACACATCCCACTCCCCGGCAACAGTGTTCCACACACACCCACTGACATACAACTACACATAATTCACAAGCCACAAAAAACTTTGGAAAGTGAATTCTCATCTGCATGACCCAGTGCCATGATAAAGCATACACTCCAGAAAGCACAATGTGCTATCAGGCCATACCAGTGGTAGGTGTGTGCTACACAAATAGTAGTAACGCAGCATACCATAACGTTATATTGTAATTGTATTTATATAGCTCTTACTACCCCCTGGCAAGGCGTCAAAGTGCTTGTCGGCAAGTAGCACTCTACTCTAGAACCCAAAAGAATTAGTGGCGGATTAGTATAGGGAAATGTGAGTATAGTACTAGTATAGGGAGGTACAAGTCAATTTAAGCGGAGGACATGTGAGCCTGTTACTTGGAATAAAGTGAGGGAAGGATAGAAGAGGGAAGAACACCAGTAGCATTAATAGGGAGATGATAGTAGTAAGTTGAGGCCTATGATGAGTAAAATGATTAGGGAGCAACAGAATCAGTAGAAAAATGAGGTTTGGGATGAGTGAAAGAAGAGATAACATGAGAGGGAACTTAAAAGGGTGGTTTGGGAGATCATAGTAGTAATCTGATGTTTGTGATAGCACAAACTCTAGTATAATATCTGAAACGTTTTTGAATGGGAGACTAAGCCAGCTTCTCACAAGTCATGTATTTCCAAACCTTGTGTTACACAACAACACCGGGAACACCTTGATCACTAGACTTAAACTTCTTGAACAAAAATGAAAAGTAATAAGATGTAAAGTGACGTCAAATTTGAGGTCAGGTTCACCACTATATAAGAAAAACTCTAGTACAATTCCACAACCATGAGCAATATTGTGCGCACTACGCATTAACCACATAAACTACAGCGGCCAGAAGAAGCTGCTAAGCCACTACTTTCTCTGCTTGCTCCCTGTTTTTGCCTGCATTTACATTTCTTTCAAGTATTTCTCAGCTTGATTGCATGATGTGCCTCGCAGGTAATGCTACAGCAGCGAGATTGTCTCGCTGTCTCTGATGAACACTTGATGTGTTCCTAAAAGTATATATCTGAGCTTGATTGCCTTATTAACGTAGGTGGTGTTAAAATTAGGAGTAACTGCAGCGCGTTGATGTGAGATGCATTTTATGTAATTCGTATTTTGTCCCTGAAATGTGAGAAGATGACTTGAAACGTAATTATATGGATATGTCTGCGTTGAATGGCTTTCACCATTGATTAAAGGGGAAATTGTACAAACAGGGGAGATTTGCAGTGATGTGTTATGTGATATAGTTACCATATCAACACTTATCCCCTGAGCTGTTTTTCTTGGCATTTTTCAAATGTTCTTTTATAGTGCTAATTTCCTATCATATCTAATTCATAAACACAAAATAAGCAAAACACATTTTGTGCATAATAAGTGCAACCTAGGATAAGATTATCTTGGCCTCCATCATGTTTCATTATCATAAACATTAAGCCTCTGGCCCCGTCCATCTGAGAGGCATTAGATCTTTCTTTAAGAGATTGCCCCAACCAAATTCCTGCCAGACTCTCACCGTCCAGTCCTAAAAGAAAATATTTATTAGGCATGATATGACAAGCTGGAGTGTTCACAAAATGCAGACGATTAGCTAAAAGTAGAACACTTTGATCTGTGTGAAATTGAATGTCATCACAGTGTCATCAAAATTAGACTGAGTCCCATACAAAGCAGCCTGGGTGCATGTCAGGAACAAGGAGTCTGCTCCTGGCCATGAACCATGAGTTAAAAGCACTCGTATACATGCAGTGCCACACCTTTGTGAGTACTTAAACCCACCTGTCACTGGGGATTAATGTCCATTCTCCAGCTCAGTATTCAGGTGCTGCACCTGTGGTCCTGCTAAAGTATCTGGGACCAGGGTCAAAAGAGGCAGCACTGAAAGAGGCAGAAGGACACTTCCCAGGAGGGCAGCTTAGGCCAACCATCAGGGAAGTGCCAAAGGGAAAAGCACGAGAGGTGGACTCCACTACCTTTTGGAGACTTCTTCAGTCGTTTCTGCTTAATTAGAAGTGGGGCCACACCTGTACGCTTTGAGGCCGCAGCCTCTTACATTTACTGTTGCAAAAAGACATTTGCAGCCTTCTCTCAGCAGACGGTTGTACTGAGCAGAAGCCAGACTTGATCACAGGGGAAAAGGCGGGATCAGAAGTTGGACGGTCCTTGTCACAATTGAACTATGAAAGATGGCAGAGGACTCGAGACAGAAAAGTTCGTCTCTAACACACTGCAGCCTCTGGAGCCTCCAGACAGGTCTGACACTGGCTTGTGGCTTCCATAACAAACCCCTAGGGACAGAGGCATGATTGACCTTCTGGGGAACCATGTCACAATCACTGGCCCAGAAGGAGAGACTTGCTCAGTTCCATTGTAAAACGTCTGTACAGGACCTCTATGCAGGGATGGGCAGTGTGATTCCACCCAACAGTGCAATGGAGCTTCTGGGGCAAGCAAGGATTTACAGCATGTTAGATTGGTTGATTATATAATGCATTATTTATTGAGCATTTATAATGGGCTAACATGCAGGTTGAAAAATCCGTTCTGGACTACTCATTCTAGGGTTTTCCTGGTAGTATTGCAAACAAGTAAGAGAACAGGAGAGAAGGAGGCACAGTTATCATTAATAGCATCTTTGGGGCAACACGGTTCAAGCTGTTTTTGAAAGAAAGCCAAGTGGGTTGCTGAAAAGAGCTTGTTCTAGGTGGCCAAGACTAGTGCCTGTCCATTCATGTGCTCCTTCCTGAAGCAGGACTCTCCAATACAGCGTGATCAGCCAAATTAAGTGAATAGCCAGGTATGTAGCAGGAAGGCGTGACCTTGAGAATCTTTGCTTCCCCACATGGCCTTGAACCAATGTAGAATGAGCATGCAACCCATGAAAAGCTCGAACAGGAGCAGCAAAGTCGAAGAGGAGTTCACCAGTGACCAGACAGGCTTACAAATTCTAGATAATCAGAGTTCTATGCGTACAACAGGTGGTCTTTCTTTGGCAAGCCCCAAGTATAAGGAACCCCAATAATTAAGCCCAGCGCCAATTGGGCAGCTATTTCAGAATTTTCCAAAGGAGTGCCGTAAGACGGGTACCATTGCCATTATTTCATTTGAAACAGGCGGATGGAAGACCCTGCAGCCTAGCTGAAGATCTGTGTCAAGGCTGAAGAGTTTTGACAGACTTCACTGGATTGGGATGTTTTTCAGATTCCAGGGGAAGACTTCTGGTGTACAGCTGACTGTAGTTCCTACATTACCTTATCTTTCGTGCCTTGCATGCATGCCCGGGTATATGAAGGGAACTCATGCAGACAGTGCAGGAGTGTAACAGATAACGGTTGTGCCAAGAGGAGACAAGCGGGTAATTTGCTGCAAACTGCAAGTCGCATACGAATCATGGCTTGAGTTTGGATAGTGAAGCGTAAATTAACCAAGGATAATGGAACAGAGAATAGCATGAAAAAGGAGGAATTTGAGACTGAGGCAAAAGAAGACACCTCTTTTGGAGATGTTGGGAAAATAGCCTGGGTCTGCTTAGTGTGGGGTGACTCCCTTATGCCTGGAATCATGACAGGTCCTAAGCAAACCCTCACTAAAATACTGTAAAGTCATGCACACTCATACGAACTGCAGACTCACACTTTCATACCTGTTTGAGGTCTGCTAGAAACACTTGTTCCAAGCCTACATCATTACAGTACAGGCTCCTGATAGTTCATCTGATATAATGTAATCCCATAATTTATTCTCTTATCCAGTCCTCCTAAAGAGGGAAAAGGCAGACTCTGTGGCTTCAAGCAATGAATAAGGGAGCCTGTAAAATCATGAATAAGAGAGCCTGTGTCCCTTTTTGTGAGGAGCATGCCAGGTAGAGCTTTTAACAAACTCTTCCATGAGATCGTCTACAAATGTTGGTCCTTTAGAGATAGCTGTTGCGGCTGGAGATCTTTAAATTGTCCACCAATTCCACACTAACCTTTATTTCTTCATTGTCTTTCACAAAATATCCATTTACCTTGTGTGGATGGTTAAAAATATATTTTTATTAAGTTTGACAAACAGGACAGTAACAATCTGTTATTATTATTATTATTATTGGGCATTTGTAGAGCGCCTGGTTACGCCACTGGCGTGTCCCCGCGCTGTAGTAAGTGAGATGGCTGTCCCCCCCCTCCCACAGAAGACTACCTGCTGAAAAGGTGGGTTTTAAGCTTTTTCCTGAACAGGACTTCAGATGGTTCAAGTCGCAGTTCTAACGGTAGGGCATTCCAGCATCTGGGAGCGAGGTGTCTGAAATATCTTCCTCCCATATGCGCCTTCCTGACTCTGGGGATCTTTAGCAGTCCCGTTTGTGAGGACCGTAGATTACGTGTGGGCTCATAGTGAGTCACCAGACTCTGGAGCGGAGCGGGGGCTTTACCGCTCAGAATGCGGTGGCATGTGGAGAGGGCTTTGAACTCTATTCTCTTCGCCACGGGGAGCCAGTGGAGGGCTTGTAGAGCTGGTTTGGAGGGTGACCTCCTAGGGAGCCTGAGTACAAGCCGTGCCGCGGCATTCTGAAGCACTTGCAGGCGACCCAGGACCTTGTTCGCGGCCCCCAGATATAACAGATTCCCGTAATCAAGCCGCGATGTGACCAGGGCGTGCACCAGCGTCCTTCGAGCAGAAATAGGGAGAAGATCTAAGACTTTCCTTAAGGCTCTCAAGACACCGAAACACACCCCCGTCACCCGGCTGATTTGGGGGCCAAAGGCGAGGTCCTTATCCAGCCACACGCCGAGGTTCCTGGCCTCATGGCAGGGAACGGGGACCTCACCCAGGCAGGGTGGCCACCACGCCGACGACCACGCAGACGGACCTCCCCCCACCACGAGCACCTCAGTCTTGCTACCGTTCAGCTTTAAACAGTTTGCGGACATCCAGATTGCTAGGTCTTGCATGCAATTCCTGAAGATGTCCGCTGCAAGGCCGGGAGCACGCGATAGGGAGATGACCAGCTGCGTGTCATCAGCGTAGGACACTAGGCGAAGACCGTGGCCCTCCACGACGGCTGCTAGGGGGGAGACGTAGATTTTGAATAGGGTTGGGCTCAGGGACGAGCCCTGAGGCACGCCCTGGCCCAACTCAATCTCCTTCGAATAGCTCTCACCCAAGCGAGCCTGAAAACGCCTGTCGGATAGGAAGGACCCGATCCAGCCGAGCGCTTCTCCAGTGACCCCGCCTTCATTCAGACACTGTAGAAAGGTGGAATGTGCTACAGTGTCGAATGCTGCGCTGTAGCACATTCCACCTTGCTACAGTGTCTGAATGAAGGCGGGGTCACTGGAGAAGCGCTCGGCTGGATCGGGTCCTTCCTATCCGACAGGCGTTTTCAGGTTCGCTTGGGTGAGAGCTAATTATACATTTGAAATCTCTTGGTATTACATTGGTGATGATTCGTGGCGCAGTCCTAGTTTAAAACCCTCATTAGGACTTCTATGATGACCAGATTTCCTCCCATTTCTTGAGACAGTCTCTCCCCTCATAGACCACCTTCTCCGCTTGCATACAGCAGTCCATATCCGTTTTACCATTCTGTCACATCTGGGGCGGTCTGCTCCCCCCCACGGTCTGACTACATTTCACTTTGCTACTATAAGACCCAGTGCAATCAACAGTTTGGGTATTTTGGTGTTGCCTCTCCCCCATATGTTCAGACCAAACCACTTGGCGATTTGAACAATAGGCAGGCCCGTCAGATTTTTAATACAGCCTGCCAACTCTATCCAATAGCTCTGCAGCTTCAGCCAGTTCCATACTATGAGTAAGAAAGAGCCAATCAGCCCGCAATTCCTGGCACACATTTGTGAGGTACTCCACCAATTCTACGAAGGGTCCTTCTTGAGTAGTATGCTCTGTGGAGGATGCAGAATTGTATAAGCCTGAACCCTGCCTTAATTGCGATTTCCCTTGACCCCTTGAGAGCCTCCTCCAACTTCTCCTCCTCAAATTTCACCTACATCTAATTCCCAGTCTGCTTTTAGTTTCTAGAGGCTACTCAGGGATGTTATTGAACAATTTTTGATAAATGGGTGATATTGACCAATTAGTCAGGAGGTCGGCCAGCAGCCTGTCTTCAGTGGGCCCATTTCTGCCAGCTTGTTACCCTTTAGGGTCCCTGAGAGGAGGGTGTGTCTGACTTGGAGGTATATGAAGTACTCATTGATGTGTCTCACTTGGAGGTGTATGAAGAACTTGTTTGTTCCTACACGGTACTCTGTCTTGAGTGTTTCAAAAGGGACAGCACCCTTTGCCATGAGCGCCTTCCCAGCTTGAATGGGCATGAGCATATTCTGTTCACTTTTTACTTTCATCAGTGGCTGCTGATGGAGGAGTTTTACCCATTTCATGAAGTGCGTGCCAAAGCCAAGTTCCTCTCGGATTTTAAACTGGTAGGGGCACCCCAATACATCAAATGCCATTGTGGCGTACACCAAGAGCACTCGTGTATGATCTTGGGCTCCACTTAGAAGTCCCATGATCCCATATTGATGACGCAGGTTAAGATTGGTCCCTTTATTTGGCATGAATCCCAATTGGTCTGGATGTATCAGTGTCAGGATGACCTGCTCAAGTCTGGCTTCAAGTATATTGGTCCGCACTTTGGTCTCAAAATTTAGCAGGAAAATGGGTCTTAAGGAGCTGCATTCACCCACAGGCTTGCCCTCTTTTGGAATGACCACTATTGTGGCCAGACTTTGACCAGGTGGGATGACGCCTGCCCTATCTGCCTCTAGGAATATTTGGAGCATGTATGGGGCAAGTCGGGATGCCGGACCCTTTTAGAGTTCCCATGGACTTTCCGGATTGCTGCACAGTGACGGTGGCTATAATTTCCATGACCTCTATATCAGTGTCTAGCAACTGTCTGTTCTCAGGAGAGGGCTGGGGAGTTCTATATCTGTAAGGAGGCTCTGGATATCATCTAGGGATTTGGTAACTGGGGGGTGTACACCCTGCTATGGTGGCTGCAAATGCTTTGCTATTCCTAGATTCTCCCTCTCTCTTACTCCGCCTGAGTTCTTTATTTCTAGGACCCAATTTCTTGTCCGTCTCTTCGCTCTAGCCAGGCCAGGAGTTGCCCCAATTTCTCACCTACTTCACAGAGTCTGTTTTGTGAGGATATATGGCGGCTCTAGCTTTACATTCCATCAACTCTCTGTACTCCCTTTGTTTCAGTTCTAGCCTGTGTTGCATATACTCCCCCTCTGTTGTGTATGGAGTGCTCCAAAGTAGAGTATCTCAGTTTCCAGCTTGGTCAAATAGAAGTTTGTTGCCTTCCTAACCCCTGTTATTGGCAAGATGGCATTTCCCCTCTCCACTTTCTTATAGGCCTCCCAGAGGGTGACTGCAGAGTATGCACTACTAGTGCTTCCTTTAAAACAGAGCTCGGGCCGGTTCAAAGTTTTCCTACTAAATCTTTGTTTTTCAGGTATATGAGGTCAATGGGACAGGGTCCCCCTTACTCACCTCTCATCCTGCAACTCCACCCACAGTGGAGAGTGGTATAATATACCTCTTGCTGGCTAGGTAGCCTTTATAGATTTTACCAGGTGTGTATGTTGTGTCAGGAAGTACTCTATTTGTGAGAAACTCTTGTGTGTACCAGAGTAAAAGGTATATAGCCTCTGCCTGGGGTTTTGCCCCCCCCCTTTATATCTCCAATTTTAAGCATTTCAAGAAAGCCCAGTAGGGGGCAAGGCCCACCCGTGATCTCCCTCCCCAATGCCTTCTCTATCCCATTCCGTGTTGTCCACAGTGTTAAGGTCACCCTTAGGCTTAGGATGCCTGGGGTGTCTGTAGTAGGAGGGCTACCAAATATGTTAGTGCTTGTGCATGGAGTCTAGGGCTGACGGATACGTAGCAGAGATTCAGAGCGGTTCTGTCACATTGCGCTTCGGGGGAACAAAGAGGGTCGATTTCTTTAGAAGAAGTCCCACCCCTCTCGAGTTAGATGTGTAAGCTGAGTGTGCCATGAGCTGGTATCCATCTTGGTCAAGTGCCTTTCAGTGGTTCTGTTGCACTTGGCTCTCTCTGCAGGGTCATCCCCAAACTTTTTGGCTTACAGGACTCTGTCCACTTTAACACTGCTAACCAGTTGCAAAGTGCTTCTGCTCTCTCCTTTCAACATGGTAGAATTGGCTTACACCCAATTGTCACGTTTAATTTACCTGTAAGACCCTAGTAAAGTGGTACCACGTGTAGCCAGGGCCTGTAAGTTAAATGCTACTAGTGAGCCTGCAAAAAGAACAATTGTTGGACAGAATGGTAAACAATGTCAAACATTCACCCCAATACCGAGATCTGGGCCTAAATCCTTCGTTTTTTTACTCCCCATGCCATTCTAGTTTAAACCCAGCCATATGCAAATCAGTCTTGACCCTGTTCCCTATGGGAACAGTCCAGCCCAAACTGCCTGGCCAGGTTCTCCCTGGACTGGAAAACAAGCATCCTAGGATCGGTTTCGGGGTTTCATCCCTTAGAAGGCAGGCTAGCTTGACTCCAATAGCATGGAGAACATAGGACCCAAGTCTGAGCATAGCTGACCTCCTCGGGGTGACAAATGCAAAAAGAACAATTGATGGACAGAATGTTGAATAATGTCAAACATTCACCCCAGTGCAGAGATCTGGACCTAAATGCATCCTTGACGATGACATGGGACTTCATTACCCAGCCTTGCAGCTCCCCAGAAATGACGCTCAGCAACGCATCTCTGACCATGACTTCACATCACCTCAGCTATACAACATATCCTTGACACAGGATGTAACAATGCTCAGCAACCAGGATTTAAGGTACTCTTGTACAGTGGGTCTAAGTAGGTCTTGTAGGTGGCCCGCAATCCATCGTGGTTGACCTGAACTTGTGACTTTGTCCCGGTATGGCACGACCAGATAATCACAGTTAGCACTTGGTGCTTTTTAGCATTATATTCAATTAGATCTTTACAATTGGATTATCATCTTTTTGGTCTTGATTTATTAAAACATATTCTATTTTTCTAATTTTTTATGTCGTTTTTACACTTTATTACTGTTTGAAGTGCTGCATAAATACTATACGCATTGCCTCAAAGTTACGTCCGACTACTCTGTGCCAAGCTGCCAGAAGGATGAACACAGACAGGTTCATTTGGGGTTTATTTGTGACTTCACCCTGACAAGGTGTACGATTTGTGCTTGAGCAGGGTTTTACCCCCTTGAAACAGCAATCCAGTTTCTTAAAAGGAGCATGAAGAGGTAGTGGTATTCTCCCATTGAGATTTGTGGATTCCTGCATTCCTGTGAGTTGGGTGGGACACACGCACTGAATGAAGGAGAGCTAAGATGTTGCCTAAACTTCAAAGGGTGCTCTTTAATTCAGAAAGAGGCCACTAGAAAGGGTCTGGGCACATCTCAGGAAGGAGGAGGGGCAGATAAGAGAGTCATGAAAAGTAGGGCTGATGCTCTGGTGTAACCTTTTGATACCCTTCAAAAGCTGTTCTGACACCGATTGTACCGCAGGTGTGCCTCCCAAACACACAGAATTTCTTAATCGCCAGCAGAGGGCAGACTGGACCAGGGTAGGCATGCCTATGATTGTGAGATATGAAGGCAATGACCTATATACCATTGAGTATGGTCTAGTACGGTCTAAGAGTATGGTCTATCAACCAGACAATTCTTGACATATGGTGCTATTTCATTCACCTGTCTTGCTTACTCTTCAGAACCCCTGAGCAAGACTTCAAAACACAACAGGATATAATGTGTACACTCTTCAAAATAGTACTCTACACCCCTTTAGAATACCAAGGTAGAACATAAACAGAGCTCAACTCTCATTCCACAAGTAAAGGGAAATATGTATGCAGCAAGTTTCCCTATATCAAATTGCAATAATGCAAATGTAAAATAAATGCCAGCCAGTCAGTCAGTCAAAAACTTTATTTTGATTTTTAAAAAATCATAAAAGTTATATAACATACAAAAAGATTAAAACAGAGGGTTTCCACGTGCAGGTTGTCCAGTATAACAACAATCGCCCTGTAGTTTCATGATTTAACAATAAAAATCTAATATCTTTACATCGCACCGTATTTACAATACATTCTAAAATGTCATTTCCTCATTAAACATTTGTACAGTAAAGTGCAGAGTGCTAGATTATTAAAGGGAAACTACAAGACATGGGCAAAGAACTAATATACAGTTGTTTTACTTTTCCAGTGTATCACCCATACACAGCCCAAAAACTTTGCAACATCGATGACAATAGGACCCTCCAAAGATCATTTAAGGATCCTAAATGCCTCGCTGCTGGACCTGGTCCCTATATTTAAACAAATAGGCTTCAACCATCTAGACCTTGGTTTATGATACAGTGGACATGCAAAAAAGATATGTAACACGGATTCCTTCATATCCTCACAGAAGGTACAGTTGCTACAATTAGATGTACGCCATTTATTCATAAAAACATTTGTTGGTAGCGATCCCACCCTGAACTGATGGTACAGTTTCCTATCTCTTGTGGAAGTTATAGATCCCAGTAACTCTCATAGGAAGCCTCGTACTTGGTATCAAGAATTGTGTTAGTGAGGGATTGACATTAGCTGAGAAGCGCCTCGTAACTAACATGTTCTAGTACACTGCCTTAAGCTCATTTTTGATGGAAAAGTACTTTCGGCAGGTGCTGTCCAGAGGCGACTCATCCCTATCTCGCTAAGTGTATTTTTAACACTCCTTAGCCATGGAATTTTCCTGGAAACATCCAGATCTCTAACTTCAAGTAGGGCCGAAGCATAGCGTTATAATTCGGGAGTAATCCAAAGCCTCCTTCAATAGGCTATCGGCCTATAGTGAGCCACACCACTGATCGACTGACAACCAAGATCCAAATACAGGGGTAGTAGTGGGGTAGACTGCAGAAGGCTGATTATAGATCTCAAACATTTATTCTGGGCCACCATCAAGTGGTCGCTATTAGCGTAACCCCACAACTCAGCCCTATAAAGGATTGAGGCGATAGTTTTAGTGGTGTAAATATGTAACAAGGAAGCAATTGGTTTGGTGTAAGATAACCTATGCTCCTTCAGGAGCGCACCAGACAATTGTGCATGCTTGACCGTAGGCAGATCTAATCAAGGCTTCCAAGTAATTCTTTTATCAATGGTAACTCCTAGGTGTGAAAAGGTCTCTGTTTGCTCCAAGATTCCCCCCTTCATTTTGACTGTACCCACGGAATTCTTTTTGTTTTGTAGGACTATATATTTAGTTTTATCCACGTTAACCGTGAGATCGTGATCCCCACAAAACTCCTCGAACCTCGTAAGGGCTCTTTGGAGTCCCTGTCTTGACTTCGAAAGAATGAGGGTGTTGTCAGTAAACATTAAAGGGGCATCTTGGAGCCAGCTAGGGTTGGTGCATCTGTGGAGAAATTCTCAAAATACTTCACCACCCCATTGATATAAATTGAAAAGAGGGTGGGCGCTAGCACGCACCCTTGTCTCACGACCCTCTCAACTGGAAACTTGTCCGTAGTGTTACCCCGTGCATTCCATCTAACCTGTGCAAAATTTTCAGTATGCAGCTTAATCAATAGGGCCAAGATGTCCAAGGGCATACCGATCTTCAAGAAGCAGCACCACATCTTGGTGCGAAGGACGAGGTCAAAGGCGACTTAAGATCGACAAATGCTGCGTAGATTACACCTCTCCCTAGCACTACGGTGCACCAGTATATTAAAATCAGCCTTAGCACCTGATCTATTGTGCTCATGCACGAACGGAACCCCGCCTGAAGGTGAGATAAAATTTCTCGTCCTTCCAACCAATCCTGGATTCTACCTAATAGCAGACTAGCTGACACCTTTTGGATACAGTCTATAGGGCTTATTTGTCTATAGTTCCCAGGTCGGGATTGAACGCCCTTTTTGTGGATGGGTAGGATAATTGCACCTGCCCAAGTATCCAGTATGGGTGCTCCATCAGCAATGACGTTCGCTAATAATTGAATATAAGACGCCCACAGGTCTATATCGTGAAGAAACAAGTCGGCGGGGATGCAGTCGAGCCCTGACGCCCTACCTCTTGGCACTAACAATAAAGCGTTTTCCACTTCTTTCTTACTGTGTAAAGAGTGGAAGTAGGAGAAGGCAATTCAAACTGGACTTGTGTTTCACCAGCACTTGCAAATTGTGCTTTAAAATAAGAAACCCACTTGTCTGGCTCTATATGATTCGTGGGCATCTTACTAGATGGCCCTCTGCCCCACTTAACCAAGTGCCAAAAAGCGGTCATGTTTCTTTCTAAACATGCACTGAGCACTTCTGCCCAGTGGTGTTCGTCCCAGTCCTTTTTGGCAGAATATTGGATGGCCTTATAATTTGCCCTGGCTTTACAAATTTCCTTCCTGTCCTTTGACCTAACTGCCACTACTAGATCCCTGTAGGTGGTACGACAAAGGGAATTATACCATGCAGTGGCTTTATAGCCAGGGTTAATCATGGGTGTTCTGCTTTTTGTAATAAAATAAGCTCTAAGCTTTGTAAAAAGGTCATCATGGACCTGGACCACAGTGGAATTGAACTCTTCCTGAATTTCACAACTCTGTAAAGTGCTCAGAGCTTTATTAACCGATTGACCTATTTGCCCATGTGCTCTGTCTTAGTCCTAACATTTGCCCATTTTACCCACCTGAAATCATTAGGCAAATCCACCTCAACATAGTCAGTGGGGGAAGCTCGCATTGCTCCAAACGGCGAGAACACTGCAAATGGACAACAAAAGTGGGTTGTGGTCACTTTCGGGTCGATCACGGACCTCCATATCAATTATATTAGACCAGAACTCCATGTTTATTAAAAAAAAATCTATTCTGCTAACACGCTGCCCGAAGCTAAAGGTAGGCATGCCTTGTTTATCAGAGACTGTTCTCCCGTTGGCTGCCCTAACCCTTTGTTCCAGGCAGAAAACTTTCAACTGGAGTGCTGCTCTCGTCCATCTTTTTATTACAGGAAGGTCCGATATTGGAATAGACCACTCGACGTCCTCTTCTTCGTTAAAATTAATATCATGAAAATAAAGGGGTTCGAAAGTGCAATTAAAATCCCCTGCTATTATTACGTGTTTGTCACCTCTGTATTGTGCTAAAAAAGAGTCTAAAAGTGCCACTGTGGGGGAGGCATTACCGCCTTGCATTCCCCTGGAGTAAACGTTAATTAGCAGCAGGTCTATAGTGTGAACCCTCAATTTAATTATGAGGATGTGCTCTGAGTCAATTGGAATCTCTTCCAACATAAACAGTTCGCATTGTCTTATCTATGTTGTCAAACCCCCTTTTGGTCTGCCGCGCTGCCCCTGGCTTGCTAATTTTGAAAAATTTAGGTAGCCATGGCGGAAAACTCGGTCCACAGCCCAAGTCTATTGGAAGAACAATATATCTTGTTCCTCAACAAACGTGGACCAATCTACAGCGACTATTTTCTGAGATAGCCCCGCGATGTTCCACGACAATAATTTGGTGGCTATCATATCACCTACAATATGGCTTTGACCTGGCTGCTGTCTTAACCCACATTGCACAGGGAGCGGAACAACCGCTTCCTGTGGGTGGTTCTTTACTGTTTCTAAATAGCAGTCCCTACCCGTGCCACTTACAAGTGATCCTGAGGACATTGTATAGTTACCTGTGTTATGCAGAGATAATTGAGAATTATCTATATTATTGACGCCACTGGGCACTATTCCCACTTCCGTTCCAAGTGTTGGGGGCAAGGTCAGAGCCAACACAGGGGAGGTGCGGAGCCAATGTATATCTTCCAGATTAGAAAGAAACTCAAATCGGTTTTGAGTTGGCACATTACAACGCCCACAACAGCAAGGAATTATTCAACATCGTCAAAGAGTTTACCAACCCCTCAGCCAACTCCAACGACATCCCCCCTCTCAAGCCCTCTGCGACTCCCTAGCTTCGTTCTTCCACAACAAAATCGCAGACATCCACAACAGCTTCGACAACCAAGCCGGAGACCAACCCACTCTTCCTTCTGCCGCACCTGCACCCCTCTTGAACATCCTTAACCACTGGAACCCAATCTCCACTGAGGACACCATCCACCTGATGAACTCCATCCATTCAGGATCCCCCACTGACCCATGCCCTCACCACATCTTCAACAAGGCAGATTCCATCATAGCACCACACCTCCGGGACGTCATCAACTGCTCCCTCAACTCCGCCACCTTCCCGGAAAGCTGGAAACACGCAGAACTCAGCGCCCTTCTGAAAAAACCCACAGCTGACCTCACCGAACTCAAAAACTACCGCCCCATCTTGCTCCTTCCATTCCCAGCCAAAGTCATCGAGAAAGCTGTCAACAACCAGCTCTCCGCCTTCCTCGAAACCAACAAATCCCTCGACTCCGCACAGTCCGGCTTCCGGGCCAAACACAGCACGGAGACCGCCCTCATCGCAGCAACAGACGACATTCGAACTCTACTGGACAACGGAGAAACAGTGGCCCTCATTCTACTCGACCTCTCCGCCGCCTTCGACACTGTCTGTCACAGCACCCTCATACAACGCCTCAGCCACATCGGAATCCAAGGAAAAGCTCTGGAATGGATCACCTCGTTCCTCACCGGAAGAACCCAGAGAGTCCGCCTCCCACCACTCAAGTCAGAGGCCTCTGAAGTCATCTGCGGCGTACCACAAGGATCCTCACTCAGCCCCACCCTCTTCAACGTATACATGAGCCCCCTCGCGGCCATCGCACGCCAACACAACCTCAACATCATCTCCTACGCTGATGACACCCAACTGATCCTCTCACTCACCAAAGACCCTAACACCGCCAAAACCAACCTACATGAAGGAATGAAAGAAGTAGCCGAGTGGATGAATCATAGCCGTCTGAAACTGAACTCAGACAAAACAGAAGTCCTTATCTTAGGATCCTCCCCCTCCGCCTGGGACGACTCTTGGTGGCCAGAAGCCCTTGGAAAAGCACCCATCCCGACGGACCACGCACGGAACCTGGGCGTCATCCAAGACTCCTCACTCTCGATGACCAGACAAATCAACGCCGTTTCATCATCTTGCTTCAACATTCTTCGCATGCTCAAAAAAACATTTCGCTGGATCCCCACCGAAACCAGAAAAACGGTCACCCATGCACTGGTTACAAGCCGCCTGGACTACGGAAACACCCTATACGCCGGTACCACCGCAAAACTCCAGAAAAACTCCAACGTATCCAGAATGCATCAGCCAGACTCATACTAGACATCCCGCGTAAAGACCACATCTCCAGCCACCTGAAAAAACTCCACTGGCTCCCCGTCAATAAGAGGATTACTTTCCGCCTCCTAACCCACGCACACAAAGCACTTTACGAACTTGGACCCGAATGCCTCAACACACGACTTTCCTTCTACACCCCCCCCCCCCGCCAGCTACGATCCTCCAACCAAGCCCTTGCTACCGTACCTCACATCAATATAACCACCATGGGAGGTAGATCCTTCTCCTATCTGGCAGCTAAAACCTGGAACTCACTCCCCACTTACATTCGTCTCACTCAAAAGCACCTAGCATTCAGAAAGCAACTTAAAACTTGGATATTCGACAAGTAATTCCCCACCCTTCCTCAAGCGCCTTAAGACCCTCTTGGTATGTAGTGTGCTATATAAATCAACTTGACTTGACTTGACTAAGTGCCTTGTACCAAATCAGTGTCCCTGCATCCCTCCCTACTTGTTTTCTGCATAATGTTGCTACGATAGAAAAACCCTAGAGGCAAGATGGTAATGGAGTCCCTACTATGGTACCTGGCCCTTGCCCTATCCAGGATCGTTTAACTATCTGTGGTGACCAAAAATTCAGTACAACACAATCACCTCTATAAGATTTCTGTGAAGTCCCTACCCATGGAATTCTGCGTATCATTTTGAACTCCCGGAAAACATGGTTACCCAGCCCAGTTCTAGAATTCAACAAGTGAAGTGCCTTGTTCCTGAGAGAAGTCCAATGCTCCCCCTCCCCTGGTAAAAGTACTGGCACATTAGAAAGTATAAATGTGTAGGGCATAGTATCTGGCGGTAAATTGAGAGGGGCACTATGGCTCTCCTGCCCACCCTGTGATTTCCCCCTGGATTTGTTGCCCTACATGTTCCCTCCTCTGAGCAGGCTTAGATGTTACCGTCGGTGCTTTACATACGTTATGAGATGGCACTAACACCGATGTGCTTGTACTACAACCCGACTCAATGGTTGGTTGAGTTGGTGGAGACATTTGGACAGGAGCAGGTTCAAGTATATAAACACTGTTTCTATTGGGCGGGGAAGTTATCTGGGTAGTAAGGTGTTGCTCTATCTTGGACAATCTTGAGTCAATGCCAGCCAATTGCAATATTAAGGGATTAAGCAAAGCTACAAGTTTCTCTTCTAGCTTTGATATAATAAAATCCTCAAGGCCACTGGCCATCGATCGAGTACTAGCCGAGTCATCACCACCATGAGAACATAGGGTACTTTGAACAGTGGGCAAACTAGATCTTCCCATCTTACCCCAGGTTGTGCCTCTGGTCTTGGCCACCTTATTAGCCTGTTGGGTGGTTTGTGGCAGAGCACACGCTTTCCTTTTTTTGCTGGATTTAACACTTTCCCCCACCTTTGTTTGCACAGATCTTTTTTGTTATGTGACTACCTTATCACAGGGAGGGGACGGTGGGAATGATGTGCTAGTTGTGGTCAAATCTTCCTTGGATAGGGAAGATAAGGGCTCTAAGACTACAGGCAAAGCATGGGTAAGTGGGATATCTCCTGTGGATATTGGACCTGATAATGGGACTCCAGAGGGGACACGACGGGGTTCTAAAGAGAGATGCCGTTCTGTAAGCTCTATCTCGTGAATTAGGACAGACTGCACGAGTGAGAAAGGCGTCCAGAGTACCTGCTATCCCCGTCCCAGCACCCCCCTTCCGATGGCCTCTACTCATGGCAATTTAAAAAGATTACAAATCACAATGATAAAAAGTGCAACACAGCTAAAATAAACTATAGTAAACTCGACTGACCAAAAAAACAGAAAAACGTAGAGGTCTCTGATAGCACACAGAAGGGGGGTGGCCCAGCCCTGCCTCTTCCGGCTGCTGACGGGCGCGGACGGGCCCACCCTTGGCCCGGGCACGCCGTGCGCGTCCCGCGCCGCGGGAGCTCCCTGGTCAATTTATGTCCCGGCTCGCTGGTGACATAGCCCCTCTCGTGGGACCGCACTGCCTTCTGGGGGCTAGAGTTCTAGGCAGCGTGCGGTCCGCGATCCGGAGTGCAAAGAAGAGGCAATGTAGCAGATCCCACCGGTCCTGAACAATGTGGCGGAAAGGGCACTAGCAGAAGTAAGTTGGTCCAAACAGGCCCGAGCGTTAAATGCATATAATTCATGTATATGCACAAGAATAAATGCATAGGTAGATAACTGCATGTGCACAAGAATAAATGCATAGAAAGATAACTGCATGTACACAAGAAAAGGTCATTAGAACTTAAAATACTGCACCGGTTGTCTGTCATGCGTCATTTTGCCAGTATGACTGGGGAACCTGTTTACCATCCTGGCAGAAGCTCTTCAACTGGGAAAGGCCTCTAGGCGGTGCGCCCACCCATAGAAGAGTTCCTGACAAAATGCTGAGAGGTCTCTGTCTTTATACTCTTTACTAACACAGAGAGAGGCTTCTAGACGGATGGATAAAGGGTTCAAGATATGTGTTGTGATTTACATTAATACTTCTGAAGTGGGAACTCAAACAGATTAACTACAAACTACCAACTTGATGACTGCATCATACAGGTTGTCATATCTCACAGACTGGGAAAAGGCACACACGTTGTAACCCTGTGATTTGCCATCTTTATTGCGAGCCCCAGTCTTTACACCGGGGTATGCTGCTTTTATATGCAGGCCAAAACTCCAAACCCCTGGCTTGTATCAAGTTTCATCTATGAGTAAAAGTGGGTGGGTTGGAATAAGCAGAAGGGTAAAGGAAATGTTTGAAGGCTATAGGACTGATGTGGAAATAAACAATTTAGGCTCGACCCATATTTGTCACAGAAAACCGATACTTACATGTATTTGCACAATATTTCTACTGTGTGTCTGAAACTAATGTAAAGGGAAGTTCCAAAGATACTGCTGGAGTGTGTTCATCGTAGAAATTGGGGAGTCATATAAGCATGTCCTCTAATGTCTTCATTATAATGTTATTATATTATTATGATGTTTCAGCCTCTATCCTGGTGAGAAGGACTCTGAGGTTGCCCCGGCCTCATGGCTTCCTGCATCATGCTTGTAATGCATGCATGCTGGCATATGTGGGCTCTGCAGTGGGGCCTGAAGCTCCGACAGGGTCC
Organism: Lissotriton vulgaris; assembly: GCF_964263255.1. Taxonomy (NCBI): domain Eukaryota; kingdom Metazoa; phylum Chordata; class Amphibia; order Caudata; family Salamandridae; genus Lissotriton; species Lissotriton vulgaris. Next base: position 239,822,160 of record NC_141697.1, on the reverse strand, counting down.
AGATCTCAGAGGCCACTGCAAAAGATCTGCAGTGGTGGCTAATGAACCCCCAACGCCCTTCCCCACCCAGATCTGACAGTAGTGACAGATGTGTCACTCTTGGGTCGGGGTGGCCATCTGGGAGAGGTGAAGATCAGAGGACTATGGTATTTTGCAGAATCAGGACTCCACATCAACCAGTTAGAGCCCTGAGTGATCCGACCAGCATTGAAAGCCTTTCTATCTTCCATGAGAGGAAGACTTGTGCAGGTGTTCACGGACAACACCACCGACTTGTGGTCCTACCACAAGCAGGGGGCGGGGTTCGTGAACTATCTGTCAAGAGGCCCCACGTCTCTTTCAGCAGTGGGGGAGCCTTGGTTAGATTTGTTTGCCACCGCTGAGTAAGTGCAAAGGCAGCAGTTCTGTGTGCAGGAGTTTCCAAGGTGGCTCTCGCTCGGAGACGCCTTTTCGCCTCGAGTGGAGCCCGACCTCCTATACGCCTTTCCCAGAGTACTCAAGAAGACCAGGAAAGACCAGGCCCAAGTCATCCTTGTGGCTCTGGACTGGGTTCAGAGAGTCTGGTATCCTAAGCTGTTCAGCATGGCCTTGGTCCTCAGACCAGGCGCCCCCTTCAGGAAGATCTTCTGCCGCAGCAGCAGGGAAGGGTTCTCCACCCGAACCTGTCAATGCTCCGCCTTCATGGTGGAGATTGAGTAGCATCAGTTAACAGCTTTCAACCTTTTCTGTAATGTTGTCTTGGCAGCTCGGCGTTCCTCCACCAAGGCAATGTATGCCAGCCATTAGAGCAAGTTTGTGGCATGGTGTACAGCCAAACAGGTTGACCCTAAATCTGCACCCCTTTCCCAAGTTCTTTTGTTTATCATTACCCTGGCCCAGCGGGGCTCTGAATTAGGCATGTTGAAGGGTTATCTATCTGCCTTCTCAGCCTTGTTTCCTCCAGCTCCCTTTTTTATGCCTCAAATTGGACCTTAATTTGATTCTTACCTTTCTAATGTGTGCTCCATTTGAGCCACTTCATACCTGTCCTATTAGGCTTCTCACCATCAAGATGGCTTTCTGGTGGCAATTACATCTGCCCAAAGGGTCAGTGAACTCCAGGTGCTATCATCTGAGCTCCATAGGTCTCTTCCCTGACAAACTGGCCCTTTGGACCCAAGCATCCTTCTACCCAAAGGTAGTTACTCCATTTCACATAGGCCAGTCCATCACTTTGCCTACCTTTTATGCTCCACTTCATCCCTCTAAAGAAGAGGAGAGACTTCACCACCTGGGCCCAAAAAGTGTGCTTCATTCTACCTTGAATGCACAAAACTGTTCTGGGACAACAATCAATTTGTGGGATATGTCGTTGCCAAAACAGGGAAGGCTGTGCAGAAACAAACTATCTCCACATGGATTATACTCTGCATTAAGCTCTGTCCAAGAAGCAACCCCGAGAGGGTTTGCTTACTCATTCCACCAGAGCAAAGGATGCAACCACTGTGTTAGCATGCGATCTTCCGGTCACGGACATCTGCCAGGAAGCAACGTGGCCCTTGCTGCGCATGTTCACCAAGCACTACTGCCTAGACAGTCAGGTTAGATGGGATTGACACTTTTCCCATTCACTCCTGCAGGATGTTCTAGTGTTAATCAGGTTTGCAGACTCACCTCCGGGAAGGTATTACTTGGGTATCTATTCTAAGGTAAGGAATCTTCAGCTAAAAGTTTCTATCAAATGAACAAGTTACTTACCTTTGGTAACACCTTATCTGATAGAGACTATCTAGCCACAGATTCTGTACCCACCCAACCATCCTCCCACTCCGCAAACTGACTTATAGGTACAGGGCTATTCCCTTTTCAGGGCCCTAGTTCCACACACCAGTGGTCAGTGTTCTTCGTGGCTCCGTGCTCCTGGCGTGGAAGGTCGCGAAACGAAACTGACAGCACACTGTGGTGGTAATTATATAGGCACTTTGTGCATCACATCCGGTTCGGACGATGCTGACGATGCCACGTAGAGCCAAACAATGCCATCTACTGGTGCGCAGGAGTACTGCTCACAAAAGATTTCCATATCCAGTCTGACACCTGGGGAATATTTTAAGGTAAGCTATCTATAGCTAGATAGCCTGTACCATATAAGGTGTTACCGAAGATATGTAGCTTGTTCATTGCACACAAATGATGTTGTGTGGAAATTATTATTTATTATTTGTGCATGATCAAGTAAAGTGTCTTGATTAGTTCCATCACACTTCAGAATTACAAAAAAGTGCTTCATTTTGCTTTCCTAATTGCTGTCTCCAGCTTTCCTTTCACTTTATGAACCCCAGCAGTATTGTCAGATAATCCACTTTATTTTTCGTTCTCTGACTGCAAAGTGAGAGGAGTTCAAAACACTGTCTCCGTGTTAAAAAAATAACCAGTAGAAGTCTGACATTTGACCTCTATCTTTGAAACATAGCAAATGTGACACGATATTAAAGAATTTAAAGGCATCTTTATTTATTGCCTGGACTTTGGTGACCTACCAAAAATCAACTGACGGCCCACAGTTTGAGAAACACTGTTCTGTAAGATAGGGTTTCACATTCTTAGTAGCCTTACATCCTACAAGTTGACTGCCGAGGCAAGAAGTGGACAGAATTGCGCAACATCTGGGCATGTTTTGGGTGAACAACAGGAATGCGAAGAAAGTAAAAGACTCTTACTTGGGGATACAACTACATCAGTATCTTCATAAATATGCCATTGCCTGTTTCCTCTTGCTCTAGAGGTCAGATGTATTACAGCTTTTAGCAGTCGCAAATGGAAAATCGGGCCGTTTGAGATTGCTAAAAAGGGTTGATGCATGTACAAACTCTATTTTGCAAAATAGAGTATGCGAGTTGCTATTAGGAAGGGGCATGCCAAGGGCGTCCATTCCTAATAGCGAGTCGGAGGGGGATGTACGATTGTTTTTCAACTGCAAATGTGGTCGCAAAACAGTCGCAGTTTATGCCTACTTCAAGTAGGTGATAAGTCAGTCGCAAACAGGAAGGGGGGACCATGGGAACCCTTCTCCTTAGTGAACGTATGCCAAAATATTTTTTAAGAGCAGGCAGTGGTCCTACGGAAAGAAAACTTAAAACATTTTTCTTTTAAAAACATCCTGTTTTCCTTTAAGGAAAATGGGCTGCGTTTGAAAAAAACTGTTGCTTTATTTAAAAAGCAAAAAAAGACATGGTGGTCTGCTATACCTAGCAGACCACCATCCCTGTGATTGTAGCCCATTCCCAATGGGTCGTAAACTGCGACCTGCCTCATGAATATTGATGAGGTAGGTCATTTGTGACCCCATTGAGAATCGATAAGTGTGTCTGAGACAGATTAATATATTCCGTTTTGTGAGTCGCACAAAATCGCAATTTGCGACACGCAAAATGGAATGGTAGTACACCTGACCCTAAGTTCGTAATTATGTGTTGTAGAAAGGACATCTTTTTGTTGTGGCGTCTGATCTTGATTTTGTGTGCAGTAAGATTCCACACACCTATTCCAGGGTCTGACTAACAGGGAGGTTGAGCCCCTTCACTTGCGCCCACATCCCAATCATGTTTGTGACCCCAATCGGGTGAGATGGAGCAGAAAACATAGAGTTCTCCTTAAAATAGAAAAAAAGGTTGCTTTGGCGTCTCTGGTCAAACTATTCAATCTATACATCACTGCATACCTACTTCACTGATACAAAGTACATAACCTAACCCCATCCCACCCTTTCTCCACCCATGTTCCAAACCCAGCATCATCCATGGTCCTAGCCCAAGGCCATTTGAAAACACTCACAGCTAACAATCCACCCATGTCTTGTGTTCCCCCACACAGCACCCTTCATGTATTTTTGTACTGGTATGTATACCGCACAAATCTAGCTCAGAAGCAACAAAGCAATGTAGAGGACTTGGGGGAATGGGAGATAACCTACAAGATCATGTACATCAAATGTGGGGGGTTTACACAAAGCAAAATGGAGTGAGCTAAAGAATGATGATGGATTAAACCCAGACCCATGATGGATTAGACCCAGATCAGTTGACTGGGGGTGAGTGCTTGCAATGTTCAACACTCCGTCCATCATCCCCTTTGGTTTTTCTTTGTTCACCCTAAGTTGGCAGGGTATGCCCAGACGTGGGTCCCTTGGTCACTTTGCCACAGGATTCAAGATAGCCTGGCTGATGAGGGTTATGAACTCAAAACCGGTCCCAGGAAGCTTTTTTCCGGTCCAGGGAAGACATGGCTTGGCAGTTCGGGCTGGACTGTTCCCATAAGGCACAGGGTCAGACTGATTTGCATATGGCCATGTCTGAACTGGGGTGGCGGAGTGAGCTAAAGAATGATGATGGATTAAACCCAGATCAGTTGACTGGGGGTGAGTGCTTGCAATGTTCAACACTCCGTCCATCATCCCCTTTGGGTTTTGCTTTGGGTTTACACAAACACAATTCACTCATTACCTTCTCATGAGCTGAAACTTACTTCTCTTCCTCTTCTGTCCCCACCTCCTAGCTGAATACACTCTGGCTTCCCGACCCCAACCCACTTCCAATTCCCACCTTCTCTTCTACCTCTCCTTTTATAGCCTGTCCTTACGCAGCAATGTAACCATGGTCCGTAGTCCCATTAAACACAAGAAAGTAGCCCAAACAATTTGACATCCATTAACTTGGTGACAATTGACCCCTCCTATTGGCAGTCCTTTCCTTACCTTCCTGGCCTTGTCAAATCTCCGTCCAAAATAGCCCAACTGCAAAATATGTAACCAACTCAACCTGCAACAAATTCCAGAAACTAGCACAGTAACTATAAACCCCTCCCTCCTCAATTAATAACAGGATGGGTGGGTGGAAAAAATTGACACTAACTCTATACCATTAATCAGGCTCAGAGGCCTAACATAAAGGAGGGCCATCTGTTCCCAGCATGCCTCTAAACCTCCTAACCAAGCCATGCCCCTACACTAGTGCCCACTTATCCCCAAACGGTCTCTGCGTGGGTTGTTACACCTGCCAGAAAACCCCAGTGTGGGGATGTTATTTCATTCCACCCCTCTTGTCCCCAACCCTTCCCTCCTCCCCCTGGATACCCCATCAGGTGAGATGGAGCCGAAAATACAGAGAAGTCCTTAAGAGAGCAAACAGTGCTTTATTAGGGCAGAACTGGGGTCAAATGATACAATATATTCATCAAAGCTTAAATGCATCAGTAATACAGAGCACAAAACCTACCTCAATCCTACACGTAATCCACCCAGGCCTCACACCCACTATAGGCAAAATCCACACTCATAGCCTAAGGTCAACTACACAGTGGATCCTGCGGTTCAGGCCGCTGTGATATCGCACCCTGAGGCGACCGTGTTTACGGTCCAAGAAGTTTGCAATGCCATCTTAAAATTTTCCCCTGGGAAAGCCCCGGGTCTGGACAAACTTCCAGGGGACCTCTTTAGGCAGGAGCCAGGAATCTGGGGTCCTTATTTTCAGATTATGTTTAACGCGATTCTGAGAGGCATGACGGTTCCCTGTACTTGGCTGGGCGCAGAGATAGCACCCATATTTAAAAAGGGCTCACTTCTGCTCCCATCCAACTACAGACCGATCAGCCTCATTGACTTCCCCAGAGGATTTTTGCCAGGCTCATACTGGACCAGATCCAGGATTGGATGAATGAGTTGGCAATTCTCAGTCCCTACCAGGCGGGGTTTAGAAAAAATACCTCCACTGTGGGCCAAATTTTTCGGCTCCAACTATTATACTGGAAAACAGTGAGAATAGAGGGTGGCAGCCTCTATACGGTATTTGTAGACCTTCGCTCCGCCTTTGACCTTGTCCCCAGGGCCAAACTTTGGGCTGTCCTTCTTGATCTTGGCATACCCACACACCTTTTGTTGGTCCTGATGAGGCTCCACGAGGTAAACTTTGGGAAGGTCAGATGTGGGAAAAATGGCTCACTTTCATCTAGATTTCTCATTGACATGGGGGTAAGACAGGGTTGTGTCCTTGCACCAACCCTGTTCTGCCTCTATGTCAACGGAGTAATCAAACATCTTAATGGAGTCCCCCACAACGATGCCCCTAAGTTGGCCGGCAATAGTGTCCCGGCAGTTGTGTTTTGATTATCTCGGGGTCACACTAAATGAAAACCTTAACCGGGGCCCCCAGCAGACAAAAGCCCAGCTAAAACTGGCCCAACTTTCGGGTGGGATCCTCAAAGTTTCTAACAAATCTACAATTAAACCTCTGAGACCAACCATTGAGATCTATAAGGCAAAAGCCAGGGGTGCTATTATGTATGGGGGTGAACTGCGGGGTTACTCACCGAGGTCTGAAATCACCATGACCGAAAACAAATTCCTAAGAGAGTTATTAGCTCTACCATTGATTACACCACTTTTTCCCCTTAGGCTCGACCTGGGTATAAGACCAATACATGAGGAGTTAGCATTTAAACCCTTGAGATTCTGGCGCAGACTCTGGGTTACCCCGGAGCTGCTACAATATAGAGACGAACTCAAGGAGATTCTGTCTTTTCCCGGCTCAGGGAAATTCCCTTGGCTCGCCTACATAAAGAATTAATTCATAAGGTTAAAACATCTGGAGCTTTGGTTTAATCCAGAACAGGGATGTATTAAACTTTCACGCACCCAGATCACAAATATTCTTCGTGTAGATAGTCTCACTACTTCCCAATGCAATCCACATACCGGTTCTATAACAGCTTCTTTTCTCCTGGTTAAAGATTCTTATTTTTATGAGGAATGTTTAGATGACATCAACCCTCTTTTGGCATAAAAACTTTATGTGCTGTGGAGGCACGGTGTTTTACCGCTCTGAGCCTTTACCTGCAAGTGGTCAACTTCCGCCCCGTCCACTTGTCCAGCTTGTAAATCTGCCACTGAAAATGAGTTGCATGTGCTGTTTTTTTGCCCAGGCTACTCTAAGGCCAGGAACTACAGGCTGGTTCCTCTTTGTAAAAACCTCGGCCTTCGAAGATGCATGCAGGCATTCAGAATATTAAAAACTGACACTACAGCAGTGATTGTATTTGCCGTTTCAAATTTTTTGGCTGCTATGTGGTTTAAGCGTAGATCATTTATTGAACACACTTAATCCTGTACTCATAGCCCATGGTATACTGCACTTTTTACATGTTCTTATATGTAAGATTATATTTATTGTTTTAATATATATATATTTTTTTAACAGATTTTATTTGATAGATTGCACACATAGCGCAGCACCCCGCACTCCGGTGTAGGCTGCCAATCACTTACAAAGCATCAATGAATTAGCAATCATTACATCATTTTCTGTCAGGCAATAGTATCAAACTTAACAGTGTCAACTCCCCCCCCCCCCACCCAACCCCCCAACCCCGTCCCTCCCCCCGGAACCTCCCACTCCGGTCACACCACACCGTCTCCCCTATTCTGCAAATCAGATCTTGATCTAGTATATACATACATCTTCCATCATGGCTCTTTATACAATCTCCACAGCAGCATTGTTTTAATATTTTAACTGCGGCTGTATACCTTTTGTGTCGTTAAATTCTGTTCAATTGCTTCTTATACATGAATTTTTACTGCTATTAATATTACAATGTTTTAGTAATCACTGTTTCTTTTATGGCACATTGCCGAAATAAAGATCTTTTGAATGAATGCATATGAAAACCACTCATAACCCAACAATCCACCCATGTCATGCACTCCCCACACCACACCCTTGTCATGAGCCACAACCTACTTCTCTCTCTCCCCACCCCTTCCAACTGGATCGACCTGACCTACAATGCTCTGTACCACTTCCAGTTTGTGTGGTCTCTCCTTCTCTTGCCGACCAGGAAAACCTGACATTCAATCGTATTTATACAAGAGCAGCCTTTAGATCCATGCAGACCTGGGTGTCTGGTAAGTCCTAATGAACAGTGGTCCTTATTAGTATAATTTAAAGAAAGCTGTCAAACAGTGAAAACACAGCATGCATTTAATGCTTTTTTAACACAACACATGACCAGCATTCTTATTCAGTAAGAATAATCTATATCAACAGTGTTTGCCCAATGACTGTTGCCAGAACATTAAGAAAAAGAAAACACATGGTATCTCAGGTCAAAGAAAGAAATCACAACAAGGAGACATTAAAGAACAAGTGAAAAATAAAGACTTTGTGTGTGTTTATAACAAACTACTTTTAGATTCTCGATGGTCTATTGGCAATCCATGCCATGCAGTTGGTTTGTTACTTTCTGCTGGTGACAAAGTTTCAACCCTTTTGAGGTACAAGGGTCTCATCAGGACATTAATCATGCAGGGACATCTTAGAAGCATGTGAACCATGTTCTGTGTTATAAGGCTGGTCCCAATGTTTTTGCTGGTGACACACAAATAAGTAGGTGTCCAGCATAGTGAAAAATAAAAAATGTGTTTTGACTCAGTGGTATTAATCGGTAACCCTTGAGTTTACATGCTGCAACCCTAAGATGAGGGTTGCTTACAGAGTGACGACCCACTGGTGGGAACACTGCGTTTAGGCATTACAGTCAGGACAGGGCAGATGCAATAAGCAGAATCTGACAAAAACAGATATGCATAATTTTGTTGATAAGTAGTTCTTCTCCAGCATCATTTAGACAGCATGGTATGGATGACTGACTGTCACTTCAGGAATCCTGGTCAAGGTCTTTTTCTGCCCGCCCACCCCCATCCAAATTAAGCAACACAGTCAAAACGATAGAAGGGGGACTGTCACTCTAACAGCCCGCACCAATCTCATCCTAACACCTTGTGCCCAAACCAACCTTAAATCTAATAAATATTTGGTTTCCCCAGTAGGACAAATGTACTCTATCCCGCCTAAACTAAGTCTTCATTTCCTTCAGAAGTACCAAACCTAGCTGCAGAATCAGATACTTTTTGCGCAGATTAATTGCTAGTAAATCTAGATAATGCTTACCATCAATTGACAGGTTAGGAAACTAAGGCAACAACTGCCTCCCTTGCAACTTGCTCTTACCCCACCTTATCATAACATCTATGCTTAAACCCAAGCATTCTGGACTCTGCCTGATATAATGGCCATTTCGCCAGCGAGTGCTCTATTAACGAAATAGTAAAGGTAGCTAACATTGCCTCTGGGAACCCAACCTGCAAGAACAACCAAGGGAAAAACAACATTACCAAATTTAAATTGGGCCCTCCAGCCTGATGTACCTCTTGCAGCAATTGATAGCCCACTTACCCAACATCTTTATTACAGCCCTGGAAAAACCCAATCTTTCTGCCTCTAGGACCAGACCGATCCTAAAAGAGTGAGTATTAGACTGACTTTCATCAGTGCCCAGTAACAGAAGCACTTACCACATTACCTACAGTAGTTGGAAAGCGGAAAATCTGGAGTCGTGATAATGAGAAAATACCATCCCTTCCCAAACAATTTTGCACCTCCTTAAATGTCTGCCACCATGCCGACACAGGACCAAACAGAATATCTTGGACCATTCTTAGGCTAGCCATCTTCTCCCTCCTCTCTGATCCATTTTCAACATCTGCTGCAACAACCACAGGTCACCCTCCTTCAGCAACACCTCACTCAACATGCCCTGCCATTTCTTTGAACCCAACAACTCCGGTACCTGAAAAGCCCCCTGAAATAACTAAACCATGCATAATTTAAATAAACACACCGCATTCTGTGTCCTGCACACTCCTGACAGTTGCCTCAACATGTCCACCAACAGTTTCACTCTAATGGGCCATTTGTTTAACGGATCACTGAAATAATATCGAGGGACAGAATATCGACTTGCAAAAATATCGTTGACAAAATATCGACAGACAGAATATCGAGTTTGTATCTACAAACAGGTAAGTACAAAAATATCGAGTACAAAATATCGTTTACAAAAATATAGTTTAAAAAAAATCGACTTTATTAAAAACAGTGTTAAATTAAATTAATATTAAAATGTAATTACTAAAATATACTTAAAATACTTAAATTAACTTATAATAATTAAATAATAAATGAAATTAATAAAAATAAATTTTTACAATCATATTTGTTAAAACATATATATATAGTAACATAATATAATTAAATAATATGCTATAATATTACCGTACGATAGCAGAAGTGTAACTAATACTATTCCCACTCCAAAAAGTGCAAGCGTAGGGAAAGCATTGGATAGCGTAGGGGTTAAAATTACTATTCCCACTCCAGTGGGTGCAACAGTAGGGAAAGCGTTGGATAGCGTAGGGGTTAAAATTACTATTCCCACTCCAGTGAGTGCAACAGTAGGGAAAGGGTTGGATAGCGTAGGGGTTAAAATTACTATTCCCACTCCAGTGGGTGCAACAGTAGGGAAAGCGTTGGATAGCGTAGGGGTTTAAATCACTATTCCCACTCCAGTGAGTGCAACAGTAGGGAAAGGGTTGGATAGCGTAGGAGTTTAAATTACTATTCCCACTCCAGTGGGTGCAACAGTAGGGAAAGCATTGGATATCGTAGGGGTTAAAATTACTATTCCCACTCCAAAGAGTGCAACAGTAGGGAAAGCGTTGGATAGCGTAGGGGTAAAAATTACTATTCCCACTCCAGTGGGTGCAACAGTAGGGAAAGCGTTGGATAGCGTAGGGGTTAAAATTACTATTCCCACTCCAAAGAGTGCAACAGTAGGGAAAGCGTTGGATAGCGTAGGGGTAAAAATTACTATTCCCATTCCAAAGAGTGCAACAGTAGGGAAAGGGTTGGATAGCGTAGGGGTTAAAATTACTATTCCCACTCCAGTGGGTGCAACAGTAGGGAAAGTGTTGGATAGCGTAGGGGTTAAAATTACTATTCCCACTCCAGTGGGTGCAACAGTAGGGAAAACGTTGGATAGCGTAGGGGTTAAAATTACTATTCCCACTCCAGAGAATACAACATTAGGGAAATTAAATACTTCATAAATAATTTAAAAATATATAAATGAATATCTATTAATAATTAATTAAAACTAAATAAAAATTGTATACATTATATAATAATTTATATCAATTAAAATTACTAATTAACAATAATTATTTCAATTGATCACCTATTAATACTAATTAATAAAAATATTTACAATTAATTATTTAATAATGAAAAAGTATTTAACAATTAGTTGAAATTAAATAAATATAAATAAATGTAATTAATTAATTATAATTTAATCACTTCCCACCCAATTCCCCTATAAACTCACAACCCGCTACAGAAAATAAATTAGTAAAATTTACATAATTACCAATTAATCAATTAATTAAAATTAATTACCAATTAAAATTTAATTAATTAACTATTATAATTTAATTAACAATTAATTTAAATTTACTATCAATAAATAACTTTAAATATTTAATTAATTATAATAAAAATACTTCCCACCCTATTCCCCTATAAACCCACAACCAGCTACAGAATTAAATTACGCAATAATTATAAAAACAAAAATCATTAATAATAATTAATTATAACATAAATACACACTTTTCACACATATTATACCATAAAAATACACTATAAAAAAATAGATATTATTAAAAAATCGATATTTTTTACTATCTATATTATATACTTCGATATTTTAACTTACTATATTTTTAACAGTCGATATTATATCACTTACCTTAAAAACGATATTTTGGTCATCTATATTCTGTCCTGTCGATATTTTGTCCAGTCTATATTTAAAACTCGATATTATGTCCAGTCGATATTTTGGAGTCGATATTATGTCTGTGCACCTTAATTAACCACAGCGAACTCCCTCATTCTGGCCCAAAGAGTCAACATCCTCCTGCCTAGCTCACCAGCAATTGGTCCCTCGCCCCAAAAACACTTTACAATAGTTACAGCTGCCAGATTTCTATCAATCAGGCTCAAAATAAAATGCACCAAATCCTCACTTTTCTATTGCTGCTCTTTGTGTGACGCCCTCCTCCTCCTGCTGTCACCATGGGATATAAACACTTGCTCCATGTCTGACTATAAGCTTTCCCATTAATCTTAGCCACAGAGTGCTCAACTAGAAACTGCAATCCTAATTGCCCTGCAACCATATGTTCGGTGGCAATCGCCCCTTCTCTGCATCCCTTCTTGGAGCCAGCCAATGGAATTTCTGCCACTATGAATGAGACAAAATATGCACAATGTTATTATTCTTACCTGGCACGTGTGTAGCCTGAAAGCTGATGCTAAAGTGGATCACTTCAGCCTAAAACAGCACAACAACTTCAACAATCACGTCTTTTACTTTCTGACCACTGTCTCATTGTCAATACTGAATGTTACCTTTTTGTAGGCCATAACCACACCTCACAAAATCAACACCACCAACAAAGGGAAGAACTCCAGGGAAGCAGAGATCTGCTCCTCTTTCACTCATGTCTACAGCCATTATTCAGAACACGACCTCCCAAAACAGACGAATACCACTCATGCCAGCCCCATTCATGAAGATCTGCATAGGCCACAAAGTATCATCCTCCAGCGATCACATCCTCAGGACATTGAAATAACATAAATATCTTCAGAACTCTAAATCAGACCTCAGTCTAGCTGAGACCCTGACCCTATGCGGCAGAAGAACAGTCCCTGATATCACAAAGTACAAACTCTTATAAAATGTTCAGGTTGTGGTTGGAGGTTTGTACCCCTTGATCCTGATTTCATTTTTTGGAATAATGATTTCCAAGAGTTGCATCTCATTTGGAAGAGTTTGCCATTTCTTTATTGCTTCTTTTCAACAATGAGAATGTGAGCTGTTTGTTCTTTTGCTGCCACCTCCTCCTTCTTCGCCAGAACCACCAGCCGCTGATATTCATCCCGGATGGCCTCTAGCTTCCATTGCCGGGTCCTGGTTGCTAACTCCTGCCTGGTGGGTTGTTTTGGTTAAGAAGGAGTGGCTATATCAACAAAGAAAAAAGACAATTATAACCAATATTCAAAGCAAAACAGTAACACCAAATTATACACATAAAATTATAGTGGCACAGTAGCATTAGCAAGCACAGTACATAACATTTGTGGTATCCTCCTACTTCCTCTGCTCCTAACATTTGCAGGACTTTCAGGCATTACTACACACTATGGAATAGACAAGTCTTCTTCTCTCTCTTGTTTAGCCGGAACCCGGGGGCTCAGGTTGGGGGTGGCACTCCCCAACCTGTGCTCCTGTAGTGCAGCAGCTAGGCGAGCACGGGGTTCGTGCAAGTGTTCTCACCTCTGCAGCTCGCGCCTCCAGGTTCTTCTTTTATCTCCTGTAGTCGATTGTGGAGCCGCCCAGTACTACTACGAGGGGGTGATTGCAGGGGTGCCTGCAACCGTAAATGATTCAGCCAGCACCATGTGACTCTGGGCAGTAGCTCGCATAATCTTCCAGAGGGCCCCCAGCGCCTTGACACCTTCGGGTAATTGTTCGTGCTGTACAAATACTGGACTGGACATTTAGCTAAAATAACCATGTAGGCATGCCAGCTCAGTCAGCTTGCGCCCTAGACAGACATACTTGTGTCGCAGTCGCAGACTCACGTTACTTTACTACTGTCTGCAGGTGGGGCAGCTGTAGAATTATCTATTTTTTTCATTATGGCCATACTCTTTTTAATCAATGGCAACTGCTCAATATCACTTTCACCCTGACTACAACAAGGCAGACGATATTTGATTACTAATGTGATTGATGATATACGGGACGACGTCAGGTACTACTATTGTTAGATTGTGTAACCATGCAGCCGATAGGCCACCCATGGCTGACACGGTCGAAATGACGTAGGTAGGAAGCGGGAGTGGGCCTTGGAGTCTTAGGGAGGTGATTGATATGGGGTGGGTACATACACAATATATATGATGTGCTTGCAAACTACTGTGAGTCAAGGGAGTATTCTGAAATACAACCTTGAATTAAAAACCTTGAAAAAAACAGACATTTTTTCTTCTCAGCGATTTTTAGGTCTCGTCCTACGCAACGCGCATGCGTTGCATAGGAGGGGACCTAATGCCATCGGCAGAGCTTTTTCAGCAAAGAAGTGCACGCTTTGCAATGCTTGCAATGCAATGCGTGCACATCTTGGCGATTTCCTTTCTAGAGCGGCGTGGTGCCATATGGTGGCGCTATATGGTCGCACACTCCCGAAAGGAAATTGCACATGCCCCCTCCCCCTACTGCTGCGTGAGGCGCGTGCTTTTTATTTTAATGCAAATGACGGCTTTCTCAGCCACGCAGCCAATGCTTGTTTTTGTTTTCCAAAGTCTGCCTTCTCTCTGCACTGTGGCCCGCCCATGAGCAGCGCATTGGCCCCACGTGCACCGAAAGTCACCCGGCCTCTACTAGGGTCAGCGAGTGTTTCACTCTTGCGAGTCGCTGTCAACCCCTCCATCCATCCCTGGTACTGTGGCTTATCACAGGGTGGCACTCCCCAACCTGTGCTCCTGTAGTGCAGCAGCTAGGCGAGCACGGGGTTCGTGCAAGTGTTCTCACCTCTGCAGCTCGCGCCTCCAGGTTCTTCTTTTATCTCCTGTAGTCGATTGTGGAGCCGCCCAGTACTACTACGAGGGGGTGATTGCAGGGGTGCCTGCAACCGTAAATGATTGGGCGCCTCAATGTTCGGGTTTGGAGGCTCAGAGCATACAGGAGCAGGTGTGTTTGCCATTCAGGCATGTGTAAACAAAAGTAAACATGCCTCAATAGATTTTAGTATTTTTATATGTATTGTGCATATAGCGATTTTTAATCTTCACTGGGTGATTTGTAGAAATTAAAGTGCCAGAATTTTCTACATTTGAAATTGGGCGGTGTATGACATGAATCTGTTGCTTTATCAGGTGATTTGCTGCATGTGGCGGGTCGAGAGTTTGCAGAAGTGCTTCATTTCTGCTTGTTCACTTAAAACGGCTACGGTTCATTGAGTGCATGTCACAGGAAGTATTTGCAGTGCGCTCTAGTGTGCTGATTCACAGCGCCGCGTCGACCTGTAGGTGTCTGTTTGGAAGGGGAAGCAGTGGCTGAGTGGGGTGGCCTGAGAAGCCGAAGCCGGTTCCGACTGTTATTGTAGTGTGGCGAAAGTAGAACCCATAACTTTTATTCATTCCATAAGCGATGTGCCAAGCAGCATGTTTGCTCGGTAATTGGAGCATCTCTTCAGCCAGTGCGTCCCGCTACAAATGCCCCATTAACAAATCCTTTTGTCCCGAATTGTGTTCAAGCCGGCAGCGTGCTGAGGTCACAGCTGGAGACTTCACTCCATCTCAGACACCAAAGTCCATCTAGGAAAACAGATGTGTGAGCTCTGGATGCATGTCTCCTTACGAGGTTATAAAATATAAGCAGAGATACGTTGTACACATACTGACCCATTTTTGTCTGTGTTCATTGTGTAGCGTTTATAAAGTTAGGATAATAAATATTTGAATAGTTTTGGTGTGAAAGTTGGGTCTTGAAGTTAAGGAAGCTGAATATATGCACTAAATGGAAAACCTCGCAGCTCCCAAACCGGTCAAAGCCACCACCTTTTTCACCCTTCTGATGTTAACTAGAGAAGGGACATTATAAAGTTCATTTAAAGCCACAAGTGGAATTTACAGCTTGTTGAATGCTGTATATGCATACAGCTCTAACCGGCGTTTGAATTCGTGTAATTTAAACTTTTTTTAAACACTGCTAATTTTATTGATGTTTCGCTCTAATTTTTAATTAGACACTTCATCAAATCAACTCAAAATAATGGCTGAAATAAGAGAAGTGAGATGGGGCAGTGAATTCTCTATAACGGAAGAAACTATAGGAAGTCTCAAACGAGCAAGAAGCTGTTCTGTACATCATGTCATGGATGTCAGCTGGGGGTGGCATCGATAGAAGTGGCTTGTAATGCTCCCCCAACGCCTGTACTCAGGATTATTAAAGCAGTGGCAGTGGCAGAAATGCTTAATTTCAGCTCTTCTACTAATTGCGAAGTTGCAACAGCATGCTATTCCGGTCTTAAGAGTGAGGTCAAGTTTAGGGTGTCATTGGGGTGTCAAAGAGCGTGTGTTATATCCCATCCTCTGCTCCCCCCCCCAAAGTTTTATATTGTGCGAACTTGACCCCAAATCAAAGCGCTTTAAATGAGCACCAGTTGCGTTACATGAGGACACATTAATTTTTGTTATGCAGGGGACGGTTAAGTTATTTGCCCAGGTTCACAGGATGTTGAGAAGTGTTGCCAAGACTCGAACCCGGTTCCCCAGTTTTAAAGTCGACCGCCCTAGCCGTTACGCTGCATCCTCTCTTGTATGGTGATTTGACATCAATGTATCACGTGCCACTGTTTTATGTACGAGTCATGTTTAATTCTGTTGCCCTACTTAATATAACTCACAAAAAGTCGAATGAGACATACACAGGTATGGGAGATTCCCCCAATCTGTGAGATCCTGGGTAGAGTCTCCCTGAATTGGGGAAACTTCCAATGGTGACCTGTGTATGTCTCATTCGCCTTTTTGTGAACTGCACTATGTGAGGGAGGCAACGAATGACAGCCTACATTTTCTGCTCAGTCACCAGACCCCCTACTGAGATTGGGTGTCATTTGTTTAAGGGCCCTAAACTTTCAAAAACCCATCCTATTAAACCTATTATGTATAATGGCAGGGCTTTAAGTGGACCAGGTATATCCAGGTCACAGACCTGCGAGTTACTTAAAATAGACATTGAAATGGGTCCCTATTGGGCCAAAAAATCATGCCCTTAACTTTACTGGCAAAAAAGCACTTATAAG
The DNA here is from genome assembly GCF_964263255.1 of Lissotriton vulgaris. NCBI lineage: Eukaryota > Metazoa > Chordata > Amphibia > Caudata > Salamandridae > Lissotriton > Lissotriton vulgaris. Next base: position 239,805,350 of record NC_141697.1, on the reverse strand, counting down.
GTCCCAAAGGCGAGACCTATTGGCTATGCCAATGCTTGTTTTATTTATAATTGCATTTCTCTTCCCGCATTCTTTTTTATTCTAATCTTCACCCTTGACTTTGCTACTCTGGCACGGTTTATTTTTCTTTTACATTCTCTTCATCCAGTGACAGTCTCCACCTAAGCAATTATTAAATAACATCCAGGCATCCATCCATTCAAAGTAAACATGGCTATCATTCTTCTTAATCTCAACAAACCTTTCACCAACAACATACATTTGTCATTTTTTTTAACCACAGCCCATGCCTCCTTGCTTACCTTTGAGTTTGACCCATGAAACCCCCTAGAGAATTCCTGTCACCCATACAGTTTCACCCACCCACCCAGGCAGGCATCCTTTCTTTCACCAATCCTTCAACCACCCGTGCATCCTATCAGCCACCTATTTGCATCCCGGGTCCCCTTCCTTCACCCACGCATCCTTCTCTGCCAGTCATATTTTGCATGTCACCTTCCATCCTTCTAGTTCTTTCCCTTTTTGTTCAACCCATCCATCAAGGCCGTCTTGACTCTTTTTAGTTCTCTTCCTAAAATTATCCCAGTTGAGTTGAAGTCAGATAAAAGAGGCCATTAGTTACTCAACTCGAGCCGCTAATGCTATTGCTAATGCTAAGTAAAGGGTGTCTTCTTCAACCATTGTACACAATAACATAGTCTCTCTCAACAGTAGAGTGTACAACCTTGCAGAAAGTATTGTCAATAAGTAAGGAATATAACTTACAACGGTTCGGCACTGCTGCTGGCTCACCGCCTGCAGCTGGCGCATCTGCTGCTCCCTCCTTCCTGGCGTCGCCTTCACCCCTGGCCCCAGCACTGGTGGTCAGTTCGCCTAGAAAAAACAACCCAAAGGACTGGACTCAGTGGCTAGAGCTATTGGTGAATCTGAGTGTTTAAAAAGAAAAAGAGTGACTAACTGGGCGGACAATCAGACATGGGGTCTCTTGAGTCTTCTCTCTTGGTTGGAAAATATAATGTTGCCCTGTGTGACGAAGAACTGATTAATGGCCCTACCTCCTTGGACTAATTGCACGAACAACTGCCCCCTTACTGGTCTCCATGTCCCCTCCTCTGTTTTCAGACCCTGGCTTTTGGTCCTGTCGAACACTATCCCTTTAAGGCTTCTCTGCCAGCAACTCCCTCTGCCCGCCATATGACGTGGTCACATGATCTCGTCTGCTTCAAAGAGGAAGAGACAGGAGGAATGAAGCTCTCACTTGGAAGACACTGGAGAGGAGTATCCGAGTTGTTTGCAGGAGAGAGGGACGTCCAGACCTTCATTGTAGCGCCTGTACCGACACGGAAGAGGAACTTCAGCCCAATGGGAAGACGCCATCTGAGGATGAAGAAAAGAGGGCGCCGGACCCTTCCTGGCGCCTCACTGAAGGCAGCCACGGCCCAGGAGGGTCGTGGCTCCACAAGGTACGAGGCCAACTGGGGGCTGTGTGGGGAAAGGGTAGACCGGTGGTAAGGGTCGGACATCCCGGGGCACCAGTGTAGGCTGAGCACGCTGAGAAAAGCCAAAGCCTCAGAGCGCCTAAAACCTTAGGAAGGAAGCAGCGCGAATCACGGTGTTGGCCGGGTGTATAGTCCCTCACTTCCTCTCCCTGACTGCTTGTTAAACATAAAAATGCTCTCCTGACCGAGCCTTCTTTTTCTTTCTTTATCTTCTGTTTCCAGACCTTCGCATCACTGCACGGCGGGATCGACCCTTCCTGTCCTCGGGAGCCTGAAGCCCGGATGACCCTTGCTCTCTGATGTAAGAGAGTGAAGACCGCCTAAATAAAGCTCTAATTTTCTGTTGTTCTAGGACATCATCCTACAGTACTGAACTCACGAATAAAACACTATATCAAACCACTCCCTGTCTCGCTGTCTCCTTCCTCGCCATGCCACATCTTCCTTTTCATACTGCTTCCAGCCATGGTGCATGGTAATCAGTTGTTCACTGTCAACTGCTGCTAATAATAGTACTAGGCTTAGACGAGAAAAAGTACAAATACACTACTTTGGGGTGTCTAACATGACCATCATTTTAATTACTGATTGAGCATGAGAAAGAAAGCATGAGAAAGAAAGTAAAAGAAAGCCTTCTAATCTCAACAAACATGCAATCTGCACAGCAGAGTAGTAGTACTAGTAGTAGTAAGGACCAATGTGTTCTCTGAGTCTTAAAGTAGTACCACCGCTAGGCAGTCCACAAAATATAAGGGTAGAGGACAAGCTGACTGAAAAACCAGAATAAAGCAAGCTACAGACAGACTAAAGTACAGAGTCAGAGGCAGTTAGATTGGAGTAACAAAAAAACCAGACACTAGAAATATAAATAACTAAGTTGGTAAGTAATGCAGGAATAACAAGAATTTAGAAACTGATAGATCAAAGAAGATTTGATCAAAAATTGGATTAGGAAACTGAAATAATAGTAAAAAAAAACAAGATGTGGTAAAAGTTAGGGGAATATAATTATTAATATTAATAACAACAGGAGGACTTATTGAGGTCAGCAGAGCCATCTGCAGAGGAGCGATCCTGGGAGGCACCTCCAGCTCCCGCCTCGGCAGACCCAGTCTTCTTCTTGGCCCTGGATGCTGATCATGTAAGACATAATTAAAGAGACAAAAATGTATTGGTGGGAAATAATCAATATTAAAAAAATCGCTCCAAAAAAGATTTTTTTTATTTGTAAAAGTTTTTTTTTTAACCTTTATTAGTAGTACAAGCATTTACAAGTATGGGCCTACAACCATCCCGGCCGGCCGCTAAGCAGAGCAAGAGTACAGCAAGCAATATAGAAAGTTATATCAGCTCGTAATCCGGGGTCATAAAAATACCAAGACAGATCTTGTAATCAAATGTACAAACTTGAAATCAGTATTTGAGAGGTTCATTTTCAAATAAGGAACTAATAAAAAGGGGTGCCGCACAGTCGTACACGGTCCTACAATACTGCGCACGAATCAGGATCTCTACAAACAGTACCAATACAAGGGAATTATCGGGGGTAAGATACACAAGCAGGAGAAATGCAGGCACAACCCCGGCACGTAGCGAGTCTAAACCCCACCCCTCAAAACTAAACATATTGCAGGGACCACGGACGACGACAACACTAAAAATAGAAGAAAGACTAAAGGGCCATAGAAACAAATACCGAACAAACACCAACCCCCCAACCCCCCACCCTACACACCCGCAGAAGGCCATGGCCTACCCCCCCAGCCACGTGCCTGTCGCCCTATTAGAGACCCGAAATATAGTAAGAGAGAGAAAAAGAGAAAAATTATAAGCGGAGGAGGGCCCTCGGTCTTGCCGCCCGACCCCGCCCTTCGCCTCTACACCCAGGAAAATCCCAGAAACGAAGTAAAATATTAATGAAGAACATCAAGTCCCGGCCACAACAGCGATGAAATCCCGGTCAAACATACCCATTGCACCGTCAGTCAACAATAAAGCCAATAGACTCTGAACCACATCAGCCCTGACCCTGTCTGGCAATGGTACCGCCAGAAGTCCACTTGTCAATCGGTTTACAGAACAGCCTGGAAGGTCCAAACGATCTTGGCGGGTCAGGTCGGAGCGTAGCCATAGGAAAGTACAACAATCTAAACCCATACGAGTATAGACAGCGGAGATCCGGTAATGTCGACATTGACCCCGGGAACTTCCCAGAGTTCACACACAGTAGTACCATCCAGGAAAGGAGAGTCACACAGTCCGGCAAACGCCACGACATCGCTGGGACAATCCAATAAGGAAAATAGTGTTTTATCCCCAGCCGCCAATTGAACATGTGTCCCAAAGAGACACCCACGTGTAGAACCATATCGGCCCAGGCGGTCACAGGAACCGGGTCCTTCGGCGGCTCCCGGTACCTAGGCGGAGCTGGGACTCTCTCCGTGGACATAGCTGCGGGTACGTCGGCATTCCCTTGGGATCAGACTATGGCCGCTAGAGACAGCGAGACAGCAATGGCGGCCATTCTTCTACCCAGGTCCCGAGCATGACAGATCAGGGTCTCGTGCAAAATCGTTAGGGCAGTCAATACGTCCTTGGATGTGGGCTCCTGCATACGCTGCAAGCATCCCAGCCCCATCCGTGTGACAGTCGTCCGACCCGGACATGGACCATAGAGGAGGGCACCAGCCGCCATCTTAGTCAATTTGGCCCCGCCCCTCTACACCTCACTCAGGGACCAGGCCCCAATGCAGGGCGCCACGGAATGCACAACCGGGGCTCAAAACTGTGAGGCGGGCTCCCCGGGGGAGAGTCACCAAAAGGCTAAAATCCCTGCCGCACCCCGGGAGCCGCCCGCCTATATCGGTGGCAATCCTTGGTCATGCCCAGGCAAAGAGTTTGAGGAGGGGGCAGGAGTCATGCGCCCCCTCCGATCCTGTTTCGCCACATTGCCCCTCAAGGGTCACCGCCAAGTGGACCGGGCTGTCACCGCTATCAGCGGCCCTTCAGTCAACAGCACCCTCCGACCGGCTCCTCACCGCCACCAACGGCCGTTGTTGTTGCAGTCGCGGCCGGATGCACGTCCAGGTCAACGCCCCGGTCTCATCAGCACGTGGGCCGCAGAGCAGTCGGAGACAGTTCTCGGGGCCTGCCGCACGCAGGAGCCTCAGGAAAAGACGGTTAGTGTTCGTTCTCCTTCTCCTATTAAAGTACGCCTTCGTGGCTCAGGATAAATGCCAGGATATATGTGTGGGGCGAAAGGGCTCACGGAGCCGAGCGACTATGCGGCCATTTCGAATGCCTGCTTGGCTCCTCCCCCCAAAAAGATTTTTTGACAGGAAACGGCAATTGCAATAAAATGTACCTATCTAATCAGATTGACTAATAGTAGACTAGTATTGTGGTCGTGGACCGTTCTCTCTCTATTATTCCACTGTTCTGATTCCGATTCCAGAATCCTAAACCTAAGTACCACCTAGCCTGCCTATTCCAAAGATTCTGCATTGCCCAAAAAAGATATTTGCGTCTTCTTAGTTCCGATCTCATTCACAATCATCAACCCCCTTTGACGAGCCAATTCACTAAGTCTGCATTTATTTTAGTCCTCAAAAATGCATAGATGGACGCATGCATATTGCATACACCAAATTTTTGGTTAGTTGCTGAGCTGCTATATTAGTCACTCACTAACAAACTACAAAAGGTTCTACTAAGGAGTCAACAGCACCTGAGAGGAGTACGCGTCACACGGACCACTAAAAAAGTACCAACTAATACTAAGTAATTAACTAACTACTTACCACTATCTTAGTGACAGGACAAAGGAAAGGAGTCTTGCTTGTCGGCATTACCTAACTTAAGTTCTCTAACCTCTTTAACCTCTCTAATCAGCCCAAGTGAGCGAAAAGTTGCCAACAACTAAGATTAGTAGCGCCTTTCATCTGTCTAGAAGAATAACAATCACATAATATAAGATTTTTAAACGTAACTTACCTGCATGTAAGCAGCAGCGGCATTCTTGCCATTTGGGAAAAAATAATATTTTTACCAAGCCCCACGACCTCAACATCTAGCAGGTCCAGCATGTCCTGCTCCCGGTACAGGATGTCGGACCACCGGTGTATCCGTTGGTTATGGGTACACCGGACCTCAGAGCAGCAAAACACTGCACGGCGCACCCTTGCCCACCGGCGGTGACGCTCCTGGATCCCGTACCTGGAACCAGGCCTGTCGTCTGCTGCCAGGGTTAAGAGGAGGTGCAGCTGCACACAAAAATACAGTGCAGCCCCCTCCACCTCAGAGAATAAGGCCTGGAGCTGCACCCCTTCCGGGCACCGCCTACCGCAAGGAAGGCTGCTCCTCATGTTTCCCCAGGAACTGGAGAAAGCACTCTTTGTCCTAGTCTTGGCCTTGGTTCTTGGGTGGCAGGGTCAGGAAAGAAAATGTAGGAGTAAAAGATAAGTCAGGAGGAAAAGGAGGGAAGTAAAAAAAAAAAAGCAAGTAATAGAAAACCAGTACAAAAATGCAGTAAAACACGCAAAAAGTAGAAAAAAAACACAAAATATATACTTGGGAAGAGAGCGGGATAGATATTAAATAAAAACAGATCATAAAAAAAGTTTTAGGGACAAAGGATTGGAAAGATTTAAGGAGGATTGAAAAACAGGCCCCAGAACCATAACAAGACAAGAAAAACAAGATGGCTGCGCCCATGTGTAACCCTGTGGTGAAGTTTGCGCAATATTTCCCATTGAACATCCAAATCCACCTTGCCGAATGTCAGAAATGTGTGCGAGCATGCGGAACTAGCAACTCTGCATGCTCGCGGAACTCTGCGTAGCATTGTGGAGTTTTTTTACCGCTTTGCGGGGTTCCACGCAGCAGAGTTACTCTGCCCAGGCTTAATCATAGCTCTCCTCGAATGGCGCTTCAAGGAACAGCAAAAATTGTTACCTGACCAGAAGAAAGTGTACTTGTGACATGGAGGTATTTAAAGAAAGCTGCAAAGAAAACAAGCTTTGGCAAAACCAATAGGTAGCATGCATGCACTATTAACAAAGGCTGTAGCAGTGGTAATGGTGGAATTTATCATTATATTGGTGACAAAGGTGATGTCTTAATGGCCTGTACCAAGTCCCGACAAAAAAGCCTACGGCAGTAAAAACTATTACAAAAGAATTGCTTTTTGTATAAAATGCATGCGCGAAACAAAGAGCTGGGTGTGAGGTCACTAGGTTTATAATTCAAATGTAAATAGTACCTAGTCATTTGCAATTCTAGTACTCCAGAAGCAGCGGAATGATACCCTCCAATGCCAATAGCATGAGAGTTCTACTTATTTGGGTGGAGACAAAGGCCACTCTATGTCCATTTGAAAGAATTGTTAATAATATGACTTGTAGACAGCAGTACCAAGAAGCCAGAACTAAAAAGAAAAGTTACTGTATGTCGGGTATTGGGGTCTGACTTAACTTCAATCAGATGTATACTTATGAATTTGATTACATTATTCGCCAATTTAGGATTACTATGCTAAGTAGTGGTGCATGATTGTCAAGCATTTTATGCAATTAACGTTTTGGCACAGAGTTGCCTTCTTGAACAGAAAAAATGAAAGAAAATTAAAACGCAACTACATTAAACCACACTTCTTATGGCACCCCATGAGCAAAGCCTGACCCTCCGTATAAAGAGTTCCTTTTATGCTTCAATCTTTCTGTCCAGTCACCCATTCAGTCATCTTTTCACCTTTCCATCTAGTCTACACCCTTTTTTCCTTACATCCTTCCTTCTCACGTCCTTCCTTTCACCCTTTCTTCCCATACCCTTTTTCTTTACACATTTTTACTCCTCTGCTTTCTTTTTCTTTTTTAACTTTTTCACTTTCACTCACACTTTCTATTTGCCTGGCTCTGTTGATTTTTTCCTTCCTTGGAATTATTTCTATATCTTAGTCTTTATCACTGCACGTAGCAGTCCTTGGCTCCCAATTCTTAGCTCTGCTTTAATATTATCCCCTTAAATAAGTCTATATAAGCTTTTGTTTGCAAACATATAGAAAGAAGTGGCCCATAAGAAATAGTCCGCTTTATAGTGTGACCTTGCTAACCAATCCATTTGGCCCAGTGACGACCCTTTTTAGCTCACCATGATGATTTCAAAATCTTTACATTTTTCATTCCTGTTTCTTCACTTCTCGGTGTAGCTAACGTATCGGTTGCTTATGCTTCATTTCAATACCTAATTGCAATGGTATTAATCAATCGTGCAAATAAAGCTAAACTGTAAACTACACGTCAGCACCTGCACCCGTACCCTCCCGCCTCGGCTCGAGTCCCTTTGAGTCTTCAGTATCAGTAATTGGTCCGTGCTCGGATTGTTGTCTACGCTGTGTTACACCTGGCTGGGGAGCATTGGTTTGAAGATAGGCTTGATGGAGCTCCGACTGACCTCCTGGTTAGCGGGGCTATGACTCACTTCCTGTTTTTCACTGTCTCGCTGCAAGGCGACGTCTGTCTGCTTCCATGGGAAGCCGCACTTGCGTTTTCATAATGAAATCACTATAATTAGCAGAGCGCGGCACTGCAGTATTTAACGTGTAGATTAGCAGAACTCTTTACATGTAGTAAAACATACCTCACTGCATGAGATAATTTGGGCCATCATATAGTTGTAAAGCAAAAAGCATACATGAATTTTCTAAAGGTTCACTATGACGCCTTTCCTGTGCCACGTGATGGCACGTGAAAGAGCTGACATCCTGCTTAACTACTTTCATTCAATGCTGATTTTAGTTTAAAGATAGCCTCCCCAGGTGAGGTAAGCAATGTAATTTTGTGTAAAGATTGCCTTGCTCCAGCAGGAAATGCTCTTTGTAGCTCAATGCCATCTTTCCTAGCTAAGAAAAATGGTGCACTGTCTTCTTTGTTCCTAGAGGGCGCTCTAACATTTAACAGAACATGTCCCATATACTTTAGCAGGCCCAGATACTACATTAGTGTCCTACCCTGTGCTCCCAACAGGATGAACTAAGAATCGACACACAATCCTTCAGCACACGCAGTAGAGTGCCTATTGAGAAACCAATAAACAACCCAGGTGTAACATGCTTCCTAATAGCACTTCTCAATATTATACACCACATACAAAAATCCAATAGAAGCAACAGACATAACACCTTGCATACATAAAACATAGCACAGATATGCACATAGGTGGCTATCATTGTACTCATAACCATCATGATAGGTCGCTCTCCAACATCCAACACCCTCTGTACATGTATCGCAGTCCAGAACAATCTTACAGTTCACTATATCAAACTTCACTTGCCACTCAGTGGCAGAGCAAGGGTGCCTTGGGCAATAATGCAGGCAAGGAAAACGCGGTCCCAGCACTGTGGCTGGGTATCAATCAAATAATATTTATTCAGTTTTAGACATTAAAACCATAAAAGCACCTATTACATATGATAATACAGTATTAACATCAAATTAAAAACAATCCTCACGCGGATCAGCTGGCGAAATAAAAATAACTTCTACCAACGGAAGTCAAAAATTCAATGGCTACAACATCATTATTTATTTTTAAATTTAAATCTTTTTATTGGCATTTATATTTTTCAACAATACAGCACAGCAATCTAAAGGCCAGATCAAATGGCCAGTAGTCGTACATTAGTAGAACATAACCAGTGTTACTATCCATGGTGGCGGAAGAAGAGCGGGGCTGATATGACATCAACCAAATAAGAACCAAATTGGACCACCTAGGTAAACCAGTATTTGGTTGCAATACTAATGTGTTGTGAATGGGGCCATTGATATGTACTATGTGAAGTAACAATGAACATTGGGAGGAGGATACAACAAAATGAGGACAAAATAACTTGACTGAGGGATGGGGAGATTGCCTGTGACCTAAGGCCCAGAAATGTAACTGCAGGTGAGTGACTGCTTGTGTTTCAGGGAACTATGAACTACCAGGATGAATGGGGTTTCAAAGCGCTACCTCACTTGCGGCGGTCCATAAGTGGTGATGTATTGTCGACTTGGAGCTACTGAGATCACCGCCCCTTCCTGTGTGTCTTCGGTGGGAGTAACCAGCTTTTGCAATTCCTCTACAATGGCCCCCAATCGCTAGGTAGCGGGAACCTTCAGAGCCCCAGCAGACCCTCCCTCTGTAGGGCCATGCCCTATGCCCTGGTCCAGTTGATCACCAAGAGGCTCCAGGCTGATATGGGGGCGCCGTCGGAATCTTCCACCTTTTAGTAATCAGGCGTTTTGCCATGATTAGGCCAAGGTGTAAAAATCGTGTGGCAACCTTGTGTTTCCTGCTCCTCGTGAAGAGATGCAAGACGTTCATCTCCCATTGAAAGGGAATTTCACGTTCAGTGCAGTGGGACAGGGTGGTTGCTACACCCATCCAGTACTCCCCCAGGGCAGGGCAATGCCACAACATATGCAGGAGGTCTGCACTGGGCAAGTGGCTTTTGGGGCATTCAGAGTCATCTTGATGGAGGAACTTATTTATCAGTGTAGGGGAGAGATGAGTGCGGTGGAGAATAAATTATTGAATCTTCCGGAAGCACTGATTGCAAGGGATATGTGACTGGCTTTCTAGTATTGTCACCCATTCCTTCTCTGACAGGGCCCGTCCTACGTCTTCTTCCCAGTGGTGCCTCTGGGAGGTCAGTGGAATGGCTGTGTGCTGACAAAGGGAGGAGGCGAATCAGCGTATCAAACCCCCCTGTGCCCATTATTTGGAGATATTGCAACAGGTGGTGTGTGGGAGGCTCCACTGTTAAACCATCCCACTTTAATGAAAGTGAGCCTATGAGTGCACGATGAAGTAGCAAATGCCCCAGGGGTAGGCCATCTTCTGAGATTAAATCTGCATAGGAGATCAGGACTCCGTATATAAAGAGGTCGACTATATCATGAATGTCCGCCACTTCCCAATCGCGCAACTCCGCTGCTGTGATGCATGAACCGCCTTTCAGTGACCCCAGCGGTGGAATTGCAGCGGCATATGGTGTGGTAGAGCGAGTGATATACAAGCTTCTACGGTAGCACTTATATGCTATGGAGAGCAGCAAGGAATCCACTCTACTGGGCTTAGCGCAGGGGTGAAACACATTAAGCAAAGCATGAAGCGTCAAGAGAGGGTGTAGTGTGGCGGTGTCCGGTAGGTGCAGCAAGGTCAGCAATATGGCAACCCATTGTATCTGGGCCGCTAAATAGTAATGCTCAAGGTTAGGCACTGCCAATCCGCCCTGTCCCGCCAGCCCATATAACTTCTTGATGGAGACCTTGTGCCTTAACTTGCCCCAAACAAAATCCCTACCGTTAATTTCTAGTTTGCTGAAATAGGAGGGGGTGAATGTAAATTGGCAGGGTGGCGAAATAGTAAAGCAGATGTGGAAGAACCACCATCTTCACCAGAGCCAATCTGCCCAAAATAGACAAAGGGAGAGACTTCCAGAATGTCATCTGTGAGTAGATAGAGGGTGTGGCTCTAGTGACGTTGCCGTCAAATAAGTCGGCTTTGATGCGATATATGTGGACACTTAAGTATCAGAAGGTACCCGTGCACCACGATACCGGGACCTCCCAATGAGTACCCCGGGTTTGGAGTGGACAGTATGAACGGGAAGATAGTGGAATTTGCTGCATTAACCCTGAGGCCTGAAACCGTGGCAAATTGATTGTGCTGTGACCAGTGTATAGGGGATATTGTGAAGATCTCTGGCGTACATAAAAAGGTCATCAGCATATAACGAGATTGTATGTGTGTCGTCGCCTAAGGGGATGCCCGTGTCTACCAGGGCACGTGTGAAGGCCGCTAGGGGTTCCACAATCAGGGAGAAGAGGAGCGGGAACAGTGGGCAGCCCTGACAGGTCCCATGACCCACCAGGACAGCGTCCGATATGTAGGGTCCTGTCTTTACTCGGATCATTGGATGCTTGTGAACGTGGGCTTAGGGCGGGCCGGAAAATCAGGCGAGGAGGCCGTATGTAGTGTGCAATGGTGGGTCTTTAATAGTGCAAAGAACACAGTTAGTACAGGCGATGAAAAAGGTAGTACGGATGTAGGGCCTCTCGCGATGATGTCTTGTCTTCTCCCTCCGATGATGAAACGGGTCCTCCGAGATGGATACGTGATAGGTGGTCCTCGGAGGAAAGAGAAAGAGCAGAAGGAGCGGTTAGTCCAGCCTGACTCGCTGCGATACTGTTCTACAACCAGCACCGGGAGTGTACGGGAGTAGAGAATGACAGTGAGGGACGGGTAGCGGGACGAATTCGGAAGGGCAAGAGAGACAGGTCTTGTGCTACTAAGGAGAGAGGGACGAACACTATATACAAAGCACCTAATGTGCTACAGAGGTGGATTCGGTAGTACTCACACGCTCCGCCGCAACTCCCAGGTGAGTTGCGGCCGCTCTTCAGCCTCATCCTCTGGACTCCACCAGTCTTCGCTCCACTCTTCTACCTCTTCTTTCGTCTGGTCTGCTTCAATGCTGGTCCGAGCCTCCTGCCACGAGATCGCTGCTCCAACGGCGTCTCTGTCCTTGCTTCCGCTTTTTCCCTGTTCCGGCGGGGATTCCGAGGCGGGACTTCCGGTGTCAGGTGGTTGTGGTTCCGGGAGTCTCCCGTTCCTGATTGGCTCCTGGAAGACAGAGAGGGGAGGGGAGCTGGTTGTCAGGTTGGTGTCCCAGGACGCTACCTCAGAGGCTGTCGTGAAGGGTGAGTGTCCGGGAATGGGAGGTACGGGAGGGGTTGGCTTGAGTCCCGTATCACATCCCCTTCCCCTAGCTGTCCTTCTTGTACGGGTTGGACTGAGGGGATATCGGGAGAGGAAGTCGGCATTTCCTTGATCAGAACCCTTGCGATGGATTGTTTTGAACCAAAATGGTTGGAGGGACAAAAACCAACAGAGGACCCGGTCATTGTGTCCTTTGTTCTGGGCCATCCACTCAAGTGGAGCATGGTCGGTGTAGATGATGAACTCGCGCCCCTCCAAATAGTACCGGAGGCTCTCGACAGCCCACTTAATGGCAAGAGCCTCTTTTTCTACAACTGCATAGTTCATTTCGCGGGGAAACAATTTCCTACTTAAAAACAGAATCGGTCTCTCATTTCCTTTGTCGTCTGTCTGAGAGAGAACGGCCCCTAGGCCTTGGTCTGATGCATCCGTCTATAACAGGAAGGGTTGAGAGTAGTCTGGGCTGACTAATACTGGCTCCGAGGTCAGGGATGTTTTGAGCACTTGGAAGGCACGTAGGAGTGAAGGAGTAGGGTTACGCAGGGCGTCTTCGGTCTTGGCTGTCTTCTTTAGCAAGTCAGTAACGGGAGCTGCTCTTTGGGAGAAGTTAGGGACGAACCGTCGGTAATAACCTAGGAGACCCAGGAAGGCTCGAAGGTATTTTCGGGTTCGGGGGAAAGGAAGGGCTTGGATGGCTTCTACTTTATTCTGTTGGGGTCTGATGACTCCTTCTCCCAATAGAAAACCTAAGTATTTGACAGTCTGGGCTGCTAAGGTGGTTTTAGCGGGGTTGATGGTAAACCCATAGGTACCCAATGAAGTAACTACTTGTCCCAAATGTTCCAGATGTTCTTCCCAACTGTCGCTGAAGATGATGATGTCATCAAGATATGCCCCTGCGTATAGGGAGTGGGGCCTCAATATTCGGTTCATGGCTCTTTGGAAGGTGGCAGGGGCACCATGTAAGCCGAAGGGCAAGACAGTGAATTGGTATAGCCCTGCCGGGGTGGAGAAAGCCGTCTTTTTCTTGTCCTGTTCTCGGAGGGGAATCTGCCAATATCCTTTACATAGGTCGAGCGTGGAGATGTACTTGGCCTTCCCTATCCGCTCGACCATTTCGTCGACACGTGGTAGGGGATACGTGTCAAAGGAAGATACCTTATTCACCTCGCGAGAGTCTATGCAGAACCTCACCGATCCGTCAGGCTTGGGGACTAAGACAATCGGCGAATTCCAATCGCTCGTGCAGGGTTCAATGATTCCCATACGTAACATTTGTTCGACTTCCTGTTGGATGACGGCTCGTCGGGCTTCGGGGACTCGGTAAGGTCTTAACCGGACCACTTTCCCCGGTTCAGTATGGATGGCATGTTCCGTAATCGTGGTATGCCCTGGAGAGGAGGAAAAAACGTGGCTCGAGGGCAGAAGGACCTCATGAAGAGCTCGTTTTTGTTTTGTGTTTAACTCGGGATCGAAACAGGGCTCAAAGGAGAGTGCTAGATGGTGTGGCACATTAGTCAAAACTGGTCGGGGTCCCTCCCATTTCTTAAGGAGATTGACGTGATATATTTGGGTCGTACCCCGTGTGGGGTCCAACTCCAGTTCGTACGTAACAGGGGTTACCTGTCTCAGGATGGTGTAGGGACCTTGCCATTGACCCAGTAGTTTTTGATCAGATGATGGCATCATTAAGAGAACCAGGTCTCCGGCGGAAAAGGTACGGGTTTTGGTGCCTTTATCGTATTGTCTCTTCTGGCGGTTCTGGGCGTCTTCCATGTTTTGACGTACAATGTCTCGGATGACGGCCAGATGGGTTTTGAGATTCTCTACGTATTCAGGAAGGGGTCGGGTTCTGTCTGGTTCGGCTTCCCAGGCCTCTTGGGCCATGTCCAGAAGGGTACGGGGGGCCGCCCATACAGGAGTTCGAAAGGCGAATAGCCAGTACTGCTCTGGGGCTTGCATCGGATGGCAAACAAGGCCAACTGTAACATCTCTTCCCAACGCCTGGCTTCTAGGGCCAATAGTTTCTTCAGTGTCTGTTTCAGGGTGGCGTTATAGCGCTCCACCAACCCATCTGTTTGGGGGTGGTATGCTGCGGTTCTGATCTGTTTTATCCCGAGATGGGAACACACTTGTCGCATGAGGCGGGAAACAAAAGGGGTGCCCTGATCCGTAAGGATCTCCCGAGGAAATCCTACCGTAGAGAAGATAGCGATGAGTGCTTTGGCTATACTCTGAGTGGTGGGTTGTCGCAAGGGAACAGCTTCAGGGAAGCGGGTGCCGTAGTCCACTAGGACCAAGGCATAACGGCAACCACTTCGGGAGGGTATCAGGGGTCCTATAATATCCATCCCGACCCGGCTAAAAGGAACATCAATGAGAGGAAGCGGTTGTAAGGGGACCCTGGGGGGATGGTGTCGGCTGTTTTTCTGACAAACCGGGCATTCTCGGCAATAGGTTTTCACTTGTTGATGGATACCCGGCCAATAGAATTTCTCCAGGATAGCCTGACTTGTTTTCTCGTCACTGAAATGACCCCCCAGGAGGTGGCTGTGTGCAAGAAACAGGACCTTGTCTCGAAAAGGGACCAGGGATTAACAACTGGGGATTCTGCTGGGGCCCTCCTTTCCGGTATAACAGTCCTGTTTTCTTAAAAAAATAGGGACCTACATGTAAAGGGTCTTCATTATCCAAAGCTCTGGCCCATGCTTCCCGCAGGAGAGGATCTTCTCTTTCTGCAGCCCTGAATTCTCTGTCAGTCTGCCAGGGGTGTTCCGTAGGTATAACAGGGTAAGCACTGGAGTAACTTTTTTTGTCATGGCGCCGTTGGGTACGTGTTTTCTTGGGTCGAGGATCAGGAGTCTTTACCGGCTGCTCTTGAGAGAAAGGTGCTTCTTTCCACCAACGGTAAAATGAATCGGTGGTTTCTTGTACAAGTCCGGGGAGTCCGGAATAGTCACTCCCCAAGATCGCTTGTTCTGGGAGGTTTGGGACCAGTCCGACGGTGAGGTCGGTTCCAGGATCAGCGGGGTGTTGTACACGGATGCGTGCAGTCGGGTATCTTCTCGTATCGCCATGGACACATTGGATATCGACCATACCCACGCGCGGACCAACGGGGTTGATCATGTCTTGAGGTCGTAGGACACTTTGTCTGCATCCTGTGCCCGCTAGGGCGAGAACAGGTTGGCCATCGATGTGTACTGGAATATGAAAGGGAGGTGGACTGGCTCCCGGATTGACACATACATAGTTCCGTACGAGACCCACCTCCATAGATTCCTCTTTTTGTGGACACATGCGGGCAATGTGGCCATAGCCTCCGCAGTTATAACATTGTGGCCCTTGATGGGGTGGGGGTGGTCTGTACAATATGGGAGTCAGCATCAAGGGAGGTGGTTCCGGTCTGCGTGGCAGTAGGGGTCTGGGTGGACGACTTCCACCCGAGCTGTGTGGTCGATTGGGATGTTCTTCACGTCCTCGTTGTAATTCTTGGGCCCTGTTATAGGCAGCAGCTATCTCTACAGCGGTGTCGAGGGTGAGACGGGCATGTTGTCGTACCCATCTCTGAGTAGCGGGGTGTAAGGAAGCCAAGAATTGTTCTAGGTATATCTTTCCTAGGATATCCTCTTTTGAGGACGTCTCAGGTTTCAACCATCGGTTTGCCAAGTCTTTAATGCGGAAGGAGAGAGCTCTGGGGTTTTCCTGCGGACCTTCCTTAGCTTGCCGCAGTTTAACCCTGTATGTCTCATCATCGATACCCAAACGTTCCAGAATGCAGGTTTTGATGTCGGCATAGGGTGCGTTCCCTTGGATATTGGCTTGTTGGTAAGCGGCCTGGAGATCGCCGGTCAAAAGCTGCCCCAGATACTGACCCCAGCGATCGGGTGGCCATGAGGCTGCCTGTGCGAGTCTCTCGAAATTGGTGAAAAAATTGTCCGGATCCTCCCCCGGCACATACTTCTGCAGCACAATCGATGGGAGGGAGGCAACCGGTCTCTGCTGACCCAGGGCGTCGCTTAGCTTCCCCATGGCCTGGTCGTGTGCGGCTCCTTGACCCTTGAGAACGTCATGCAGCTGGCCGCGGTCGTCTTCTGCTGTTTTAAGGAACCTCTCTATTAACGCTCCCCACTGCTCTTGGGTCTCCGCCATTTGCTTGACGACGGCCTCCATGCTTCCAGCTGATCCCACTTCTGACACCACCTGTGAACGTGGGCTTAGGGCGGGCCGGAAAATCAGGCGAGGAGGCCGTATGTAGTGTGCAATGGTGGGTCTTTAATAGTGCAAAGAACACAGTTAGTACAGGCGATGAAAAAGGTAGTACGGATGTAGGGCCTCTCGCGATGATGTCTTGTCTTCTCCCTCCGATGATGAAACGGGTCCTCCGAGATGGATACGTGATAGGTGGTCCTCGGAGGAAAGAGAAAGAGCAGAAGGAGCGGTTAGTCCAGCCTGACTCGCTGCGATACTGTTCTACAACCAGCACCGGGAGTGTACGGGAGTAGAGAATGACAGTGAGGGACGGGTAGCGGGACGAATTCGGAAGGGCAAGAGAGACAGGGTGCAGGTGAGGGATCGTGAGGGGTCAGCCTATGTACTAAGTGCTGTACAAGTGAGGACGTGCTATACAAAATTTTTACAGTGCAGGCCAGGTCTTGTGCTACTAAGGAGAGAGGGACGAACACTATATACAAAGCACCTAATGTGCTACAGAGGTGGATTCGGTAGTACTCATACGCTCCGCCGCAACTCCCAGGTGAGTTGCGGCCGCTCTTCAGCCTCCTCCTCTGGACTCCACCAGTCTTCGCTCCACTCTTCTACCTCTTCTTTCGTCTGGTCTGCTTCAACGCCGGTCCGAGCCTCCTGCCACGAGATCGCTGCTCCGACGGCGTCTCTGTCCTTGCTTCCGCTTTTTCCCTGTTCCGGCGGGGATTCCGAGGCGGGACTTCCGGGGTCAGGTAGTTGTGGTTCCGGGTATCTCCCGTTCCTGATTGGCTCCTGGAAGACAGAGAGGGGAGGGGAGCTGGTTGTCAGGTTGGTGTCCCAGGACGCTACCTCAGAGGCTGTCGTGAAGGGTGAGTGTCCGGGAATGGGAGGTACGGGAGGGGTTGGCTTGAGTCCCGTATCACAATGCTTATATTACAGCCAAACCATGCAGAGGAAATAGAGGCCAATGCCAAACCTTGGCAACACAGCAAAGAGATAGTCCCATTCCAGAGAATCAAACGCCATCTCAAGGTCAAGCACAAGTCATCCTGAGCGCGGCCAGTGAAGGGGAGAATATGCAGCTACTCTAAAGTAGCGGTGGAGATAGAGTGCGGTGTTCCGGGCAGGAACAAAACCATTTTGGTCTGAGTGTACTAGGGGAAGCAAGCCGAATGGCAAGGGCTTTTGCAAGAACTTTGTAGTCAGTGTTGAGAATCGCTAGTGGTCTGTAAGACCCTAGGACTGTGGGGTCCCTGCCCGGCTACAACAGATAAACAACATTGGCTGTTCAAAGAGAGGGCGGAAGAGCTGCGTTGTCAAGCGCGGTTATGTAGAAAGTATGTAAACGGGGCACCAGTGTCTCCGCATAGGACTTGAAAAACTCCGCAGGGCACCCATCACGTCTCGGGTCTTCCCAGATGCAAGGAACGTTAGCACTAGCCTAATCTCCTCCACAGATAAGGGGGAGTTCAGCTCTAGGAATTGGTCAACAGATAGGGAGGGTAGTTGTACAGAATCCAGGAACTAACCTATTTGCTGGGCGTCACCATGCGTGCTAGATACATATAATGTGGTGTAATGTCGGGTCATGGCCTCATGTATGTCCTTCTGCGCATATCTCATCTGACCGAGCTTGTCCTTTATTGCTTGTATGGGATAATGTGGGTGCTCCTGTCTAATCAGGAACACAAGCAGTTTGCCTGCCATGTCTGATGTTGCGTGGGTGTGGGTAGAGGAAGCTAGGTAATTGTGATAACGCAACTTTTCCGGTAGTTCTAGCCAGCCTGCCTGTAGGGCCTCGAGCCGAGCCCGTGCCTCCTGGTGAGTGACTGACAGCGTCTCCCAATGAAGGAGCTTCTTTTCAATGGAAGCAAGCAAGGTATATAATTGCTTGCGGATGTTCCAGGTTAGGCCCAGGCAGTGACCTCTTGTGGTAGCCTTAAAGGCTTCCCATTCTACCAAGGGAGACCTTGTGAAGTTGATATTTTGTGCAAAATATCCGACTATTGCGGTTTATCCAAAGAGCAGCGGAAGGACTGATCTTCCAGTGCCACCATCTGCAATCGCCAAGCAGGGAGTGAAGGGGAACTAGCCTCCCAACTGAGTGACATAATCTGGGGATCATGATCCGAGTGTGTAGAGCCTAAATAGCTGGTGCCACTAATAAAGGGGAGCAGGGCCGATGTTACCAGGATGCGATCAAGATGCACATGGGCATCATGAACTGGCGGGTAAAAGGAATATACTCTCGTCAGGATGGTGTGCGGGCCATACATCTATAAGGGACCAGTGTCCTAGCCAGGCATGCAGGGCTTGTGCATTAGAGGAAGCATTGGGGTGGGTAAAGGGGGAAGGAGCGGTCAAGTGAGACATCGAGGACCGAGTTGAAGTCCCCGCCTACTAAACAAGGGATACTCCCCCCCCCATCTAGGTAGCGTGGTGGTGCAGCTGCCAAGGAACGTGTTCTGGTCGGAATTAGGAGCATATATGGAGCCTAACAGAAGGAGTTGACCATTGAGCCTGCCCTTGACACACAAATAATGTCTCGCCGGGCCGACCACAACCTCCTCCCATGGTGTCCCCGCCCTCACCCATATCAGGGCACCTAAAAGTGTGAGATAAATGAGCAGGGAGTATCTGGAAGTGGATTAAAGAGGCATGCGGTGGATTCAAGACCTTGCAGCCTTGGTACTAGGCACTTTTAACAATGACATTTAATTGCACAGACCCTGCCTGCTGAGCAGAGCTTTGGGCACTGGCACTCATTCAAGCACTGGGCATCATTCAACATTTAGGATGCTCCCTGCACCCTACCATCTATCTAATATTGCAGCAGTTGCCGAGTGTTGCAAAACAAATATAGCGCATAGGCATCAGATCCAAGGGCAGTTGTGAAGGTGCTGGCAACCCTGATGGGTGTGTTCCACGAATTGGCACATCAATCTTTCCAATGCTCAATGGCTGGCTAATCTACACGCCTTCTTTTCCTGTGATTGGGACAGACATCCAGTAAGTTTGCAAGGCACTCCAGTCCAAGGGGTTCTCTCCTGAGCATGCCAAGTCCCACCTTGTTCCTTCCTAGGGTATTTAATTAATTGGAGCTTCCTTTAGGATTGACTTCCTTTTAGTTCTTCTCCAATCACCAGACAATGAAACTCTATCCAAATTCAGCGCAACAGCAGTGAGTTGACTCCAGTCACATGAGTAGATCACAGCATGCACCAGATTGTTCCATTGTCCTTGCTCCCTTTCAAGCCCCTTAATGCCATCTTGAATCCATTTACAGTCCTCGATGCAAGGTCTATGATGCCATCGTTCCATTCCATCACTGATTGTCAGGAGTCCGGGGTGCTGGGCAGAATGAGGACAATTTGAGGCAGCATCTTCCCTGTGTCCCCCCGTCCATTCGTATGCACAGAAGCTAGCATTAGTGATTGAGGGCGGCACTGGAGCATTCCTCAATCTAGATACGACTGTCCAGAGAAATAGTAGAAGATTCACCCTTTGGAAGGCTCTGACAGAAATAGATCAAGCTCATCTGCATTTGCTCGAAGTTTAAAAGGCCAGGTTTGGCCTTTATCAACAGGCAACAAAGTAACTTGAATCCCAAGCTAGCACATTTAACTATGTAAATAGGGACACAGAGCACAATCTTGTCTCTCTGGTGGCCTTCTGTCCTCCAGGGATAGGGAAAAGGTATGTTCATCGCAAGTCTCTCTGTGACCTCCTCCCATCACCAAAGATTATTCACGAGGTACAGCCAGCCATAGATGGATTTATTTGCAACAAAGAAACATTCTCTTCAGTTAAACTTTGCTCAATTGTTTCATCTACTAAGGCCTGGGAATCAATGCCCCCTTGATCCAGTGGTCTGTGACCAGTAACATTACATCCATTCCTCTGTTCCCTAGCATTTGTTGCAAGATCAGACAGAACAGAACACATATTTTCTTAGTTGTCCTCTCTGCAGTCTTGCCTGCAGAGGACAACTTATGGTGGCTCAGCCCGCTGCCCTTCTACTTCTTTTCTTGGGGTCAGAAAATTGAGATGCTGAGATACAATCTAGGACTTCTCCAGGGAGGTGGTGCTTTTTATCCAGTAGGTCAGCCACCCTGTAGGGACATATTCTTCAGTACTTTGGCTGCTTATGTCTTTATGATTATTTAAATAAACCCTGCATATGTTTTCTGCCGTCACCTAGCAGCACAAAGGGTACATTTTTATACATCTTTGGGGCATATTCTCAAGGAGCTATCTCCGAGTTAACGGCACTTTATCGCAGCCAAAGTCGTGATAAATTAATTGCCCCATTCACAAGCTGGTGCTAACAGCCCATAGCACCAGTTTACTTGCGATAGCAGCCGCAAAAAACATCGCCACAGATGACCCCCCAACTATCACTGATGAGATGTAGAGTAGGAGTTCTCGAGCAAAAAGCCCTGACAACACCACTCCCCACCATTCTCAACAACCAGCCAGATCGGCAAAAGATCACAAAACATGCGATAAGGCACATTAGCACCTGCTCAGACCTGGTGTAAAGTTGGACCACAGCCTGCACCACAAACGGGAGCCAGGGCCAAAGCCACACCTGAAGAACAACCGATGCCATGGAGCCTCTGATTATGCAGCCCAGACACCCAAGAGGGCCACAACACCCACCATCACCAGGAGCCCCGCACTGTCAGGATTCATATGGTTTCGCGCCTGCCTAGCTGTTTAACTACAATTCCCAGAAGCTAGTGGGGTGGAGCCAGCGTCTACAAGTAGATGCGATGCACGTTGACAACTGTGCGTAAAACTGATAGTTTCTGGGATTTCGTTTAGGCTCGACCGGACGTCGGACATGGAAGCATCTCTGGAGTTAGGAGACGACTTGGGCGGTAATAAACCTCTGAGCGGGGATAATCATGCAGCGCTTGGCAGACAGCGCAATTCTTGGGCATTGCGGTGTTGGGTTTCAGCGGGCGGTGTGGTAACCGCGTTGTCTGGAGCCTTTCAGGAGAAGAAACTCCAAATGAGGAACCAAAACCACTGCGATCGGCAGTGAGCACCAGTTGGACCCTGCGGCGTGTTTTTCAGCAGGCGGTGAAGAAACCGCGGAGTTGGAAGACGCGATGGATTGAGACCCGGTGAGTTATCCAGGAAGACTCTGGTATTTCTAAGACATTGCTGGACTAATTATAGTTAAGAAACAGTTATTCAGGAAGCAGAACTTCTCTCTGGCATCGAACTTTGATGAAATATTTCAGTTGGGAACAGTTCCTTTGTTTCTTTTGGCATTTCTGGCTTAAGGTTTTTGTGTGAATCAAGTGAATTAACTTGAAACAAGACTAGATACCTTGGCGTATTCAGTTGGAGCTCTTCTTTCTTGTTCCATTGAGCACAATGGAACTGGTACTGTAGGCAAAGGGTCCATTATCTAGCATGAGTATGTATGAGAATTGTGTATGACTCATGTGATTGTGTTATATTTTGTAGACCTATCCACCCCTTGAGACTGGTTATTCTCATTGGCTAAGCTGGCTGGTTGTAGTACTACGGTGGATAAGGTATTAAGGTATTTATATACATTTAGCAAGACCTATTGAGAGTAGGTTTGTGGAAGTGTACTTACTCTGTGTGTCTTTGTGTTACAGGTTCTCTTCCTTGCTGTTCCCATCCTTTCCTTTCCGTCACTTGATCTCTCTACAACTCTGTAACTTTCAGTTGGAGTTTGGGGATGTCAAGGGGTGGACCCGTTATTGCGTCAACCGGACCCCGAGGAGTACACAGATCTTGACACCTAGCCCCCCAGAACTCCACTGCCCCCCCGGACCAACACTGAGACAGCTCAGACAAAGACAGCGACCCCAGAAAATGCACAACCTCACAGACCCAACACCAGAGAATGTCATTGCCCACTACAGGCTCAAAGGGACAAACCACATCTGCATCCTGACCACCATTGGCCACCGGCTGACGGTACCGACACAGTGGACAAGCAACATCCCACCTCATACAAAGATGCTGGCCGTGATGCACCTGTTGGCCTCTGGTACCCACCAAGCAACAACCGCCCGAGTTAGTGGAGTCACACAGCCAGGCCAATCCAAGTCCTTCACAATAGTCATGGATGACACCATCAGATTGGTACCCCAATATCTATACTTCCCCCACACTGGGCAGGAACAGCCGGAGACCAAGCAAGGCGTCTAGGCCACAGCTGGATTCCCGCACGTGTCAGGGGACAATTGACTGCAAACATGTTCCTCTTGTGCCCCCTGGCAACACTGCACACGATAAGCGCTATAGAAAGCGCACATATCCCACCAATGTGCATGCACTAGTGGACCACCGGAGAATCTCCATCTTGACAAGATTTTTTATTAATTTAAGAATTGATATTATGTTCTTATGAAATTGTGATTATTATGTTTTATTTTTTCTGAATGTATTTCCTTATTTGATTATGCGTACTGTATTTTTGTTCATATGTCTTTGAAAAAAAGCTTTTAAGACATTCACTTTGGTGAATTTTTAAGTATTTTGTTTAATTATAATAAACTGTCTTTTTTATGGAAGTAGGTTGTTGCGTCCTTCACTATTATGTGGGCAAGTTTTGTTGGTTACCGCCTGGGTTGATACTCACACACTGCCTTTTCCCTGACCTAGGGGTTTCAATATCTTGATTACAGGGAACCCTTGTTTGTTACAAGAGTATGCATGATTCATACACCTCCAACAGTCCATCATCAACCTATGCCACCAGGATGGCACCCACGGTAATGCACTGCTTGTTGGCCAATACCACATGCACACACCACACACCCACCATACACAACAGCACAACTCACTGTGGGAACGTAGCCCAGCCATGTGCCTTAGCCAACAACGGCATGGCACCTCAGCCACAAAATAGCAGAATGACGGAAGAGGTGGGAACCAAGCATGTGCGAAGGAGGCAATTGACCGATGAAGGAGAATATACACAATGCCAAGTGTGGCGTGGATGTGATGGCCAGACTGCGGTATGCAGACCCAACACACATATCCATGTCGACACACATTGCTGGTGTCTGGAGTTAAGTGGACAGGGGACGCAACCATGTCACCCCAGCCAGTGGGGAAGATCGCAGGGCTGTAGCTTATAATGTTCCCTCCCGTAAGCGTAAGGGGCTGTCCCAGCGTAAGCCAGGCCAGCGTATGGGTATGAATAAAAGGCACGTAACTCTGGGCATGGTACTCTTACGGAATGTAGAAATCAACAAAAAGTGTACAGAGTTCCCCACATTGGGTAGACTAAAGTAACTCAAGGAATCCTCTCTCTCTGGGAGTGTACGTGGCAGGGAATGTGGTAATCCCTTAACGGAATTAAGGATGCCTCACACAATTCAAAGGTTGGACGACTGTTGCCATCCCACCCGATGATCGTACCGTGTCATCATTGGCTTCCTGCTCCTGCGGCAGGCTGGCGATGCAATGCCTGTCGGGTAGCACTGGGTGCTACGCTTTGGCGGAGTTCTTTTATTCCTTAGCCAATGGGTGCATGTGTGTGAGGGGCCTAAGAAAAAGGTGCAATAGTGAGCGTGATGCCCAACATCTCTGCC
The DNA here is from genome assembly GCF_964263255.1 of Lissotriton vulgaris. NCBI lineage: Eukaryota > Metazoa > Chordata > Amphibia > Caudata > Salamandridae > Lissotriton > Lissotriton vulgaris. The sequence goes on along the minus strand of NC_141697.1, from coordinate 239,781,289 downwards.
AAGGCAGCGCCTCTCACCCCACCATGAGGCCGTCGCTGTGAGCGGAGTTGCCTGCGATCCTGAGCTCCTGCTGCACCCCGGGATTCTGGTCCCCGAACCAGTCCTGGCTGCCCCTGCGCACCCAGGCCTCAATATTACCCACCTTCCAACACCGGCGTGTGTTGAAGAGGGCCCGCCACGTGCCAGTGCATGCTCCAAGCCCGATGCCTATGACCCTGGCAACCTGCTACAACCGTTGCGGCCTCCGGGAGCAAGGCACGCAGTACTCCTTTCTCCTTTCGTTCTCTACTGACTGACACAGCAGATTAGTAGGTCACACATTTGGAACTGAGTCTTGATTACACCATGGCAGAAGACGATGTTGATGGCTGACTTGAAATCACTATACTCCCTTCGATGTGGTGCCACCAAGTGTGTACTTAGCATCACAACCACACGTGCATTTGGGCCCATACGGACTTCTGCCCGCGGCCTACGCTGCGCTCAAGTAGGTCACAGAATTGGAACTGGACATCGATGATTCAAAGGCACACATGGAGAGGTGTAAGAAGAAGAAGTGTTGCATATGGGAGGAGAAAAGGAACATTGTTACTGAGGTGATCGAACACTACTGACAACTGCCCTGGTGGCAATAACTCTGTGAACCGTGAGTGGCTGTGGATCACTGCTGACCACTGCCTCCGGCCTACACTGCGGTCCAGTATGTCACAGAGTCCTGATTTAGCAATGGCGGAGTTCATATCAGTGTACCGGCATCATCGCAGACTGCATCCCCGCTCAGCCCCGGTGCCACTAAGTTTGTTCCCCGTAATTCATGGACACTCGCTGGTCGAACATTGGTGGTGTCTGAGTCTATGGACTAGGGGGAAGTTTTCTTCCTCATGCAGAGGACACCGACTTGTTGGTGTCAACGAGGCTGTCGCATTCCACTCTCCCATTTGCTGTTTCCGGATAAGATCAAACCGCTGCATCATGCCCTGGAGGACACCTTCCATTGTCCCCCGCTACCCTCCTTCACATTCCCCTTTGACCTCAATGAGGACCCGTTCAGTCCGCGTGGCCCTACCTCAGTGGACCACAAGTCACTGTCCCGTGGCGGGGTGCCTGTGCCGGCCGCTGTGCATATGGGTCCACTACCTCTGTGCTGGCCAGGTCCGGGAGCCCTTTTTCTGAGATATTGGATGGCCTCCGAGGCGATGGTCTTGGGGTCATCAATGCCATGTGTCGGTGGCCCTGCGCTGTCCGCTACCTCCGGCCACAAATGCGGCCCACCAGGGCTCACACATCACATCGAGTCCAGACTGTCCCGGACGTCACATCACTGCAGGAGGCACACACCACCATTGCCAGGACCACCTCCAACCGCCATCGGCTAGAGTCGAAATAGTGGTACTGACAGACTAACGGAGTTGCTCGCACCTGTCGTGGATGCCATCATCTGCCTGTTACCCAGTTCAGCACTCCAGGTGACACTAACTTAGTGCATCGCTAAGTATGTTGAGTGACCTCTGTACTTGCTTTGGCTCCCTCCATGTTGCTCAGCAGTAGACTCTGTTATGCAGGTTTATATGTTTCCGTTGCACTTGTGTCCACTATTCAGGTTGTTGCGAGCACCAAACACTCGGTGCGGGCTGACTTACACTCACCCCACACACACACAACACAGGTGTTACTGTACATGTGGCCCTGCCAATAAGGGGGCTAGGCGCATATGCCCATAGCCAGTTCGACAAGATATCTGTGTGTATCGCTGTGGTCTCGTTGTATGCAAGAGGGCCCTACCACATTACTATGTGCTGTGTACAGGGGATGCAACCATGTCACCGCTGGCAGCGGGTTGGAGCTTGGAGTTGTAGCTTTGTTGATAACCACTCAATTCGTGAGGAGAGTGGACTGGGCCGTCGTACTCAGAGCCAACGTGGGTGCGTGACTGATGTTTGCGTGCCCCTGGGCGTGGTTCTGTACTGGGTATGTGCATCTGCATATGTCAATGGCAGTGTGGGTTCCCTCTGTGGGGTGTAGGTGGTCCCTGAAGGATAATGGACAGCCACATCTGTGAGCTAGTTCGCCTTCCATGGTTTCAGACCCCACCTGCACCTGTTCGGCCACTTCCATTTGGTGTTCTGACATCAGGCATTGGGGTGCCATGTGTGGCTCAGTGAAGTGTTGTGAGCCAGCTGTGCTTGTGGCTGCTTTCTGCTCTGTGGTCTGTTGCAGAGTCTGTGGTTTCCTCTGCGTATCTTGGCTGCCCTAGTCCTGGTGGTGGGTTGCGTGTGATGTCCATGAGCTGTTGTAGGGCTTCTGTGTCGAAGGTGTGGTGGTCCTCTCCGGCATCACTGATGTGTAGTCTTCTCTGCTCTGCTAGAGGTGTTGTGTTTCCCTCTGCAATGTGAAGGAGAGATGCATGGTGACAGTGTGTTGACGCATTGTTCTTGTTTACATGCAGATTGTTAGACAATGTACATTGTGACTGTTGGGGAGGTGCAGGATTTGGATGCGGGACCATGTACATTTCTACTACATGACGAATGTGAGGATGTATGCATACATTTCCATTTCCCAGTTTCCAGCCCTGTCAAATGTAGTAGGCCTGTTTCTGCACGTATGCGGACCCAGTTGTGTCCTCTGTTATGCTGAGTCGTGTTTGCGCATTGTACCACATTGTTGTCAATGTGGGTGTGCTGGTCTTGCTATGTGTGTGTGCTGGAGTGTGCTACGCACTTTGGATTGTTTCTGGTGTGTTGTATTTGTAGCTTTTAAAGTGCATTTTCCCGCCAGACACGTGGGATTGTCAGGCCAGTCGCTGGTTTTTGCAGCTTTTTGTACTGCGATTGACCTCATCCCAGGATTTTTTGCATTCGCGTTTTGCATTTTTGCGGCGTGGCATAATCTTAACTCAGACATTTGATGCGTTATCTGGAGACTATCGCATGGTACCGCCGTGTTGAAAATGCTTGGTTAACAAGGCGTAATTTTCCTGCCATAGACTGCGATGTTGGAAGTTGTGTTGAGTAACTTTTGCGATGGTTATCACACGTTCTTGAGAATGTGCCCCTTTGTAAATAATAGAACTCCACACAGTACGCTTGTAAAAAGAGTTTATTTGGTTGCATTCTTCAAGCACTGACCCATGAACTTTAAAAAGAATAATAAGAATTATTCAAACACATCATGAGCTAACACTTTCACTTTTACTTTTAGTATCCCAATTGCCCTTTTGCAACACTCTTTGAATAGCTGTTTGACACTTACAAAAATATAGACGTGCACTACTGCTACTGACATTTATCACATCTTGTGGCACACTTTATCAAGGCAGAGAATATAGAGTGGCTTACTGTGTTCAATGCTTTCAAGTATAAGCAATATAAAAATATATCAATAACCATGAAAATCCGTCTGTGGTTACAAAGTAAACCATCATTTTGCTCACAAATGTGCTTCCCTATATAATGGAGTTTTCCAATTCCAGTCCTTTATCATATCTGTGGTGCTCAAATACACCTGAACCTCTAAGTGGGAAGGAGCACCTTTCTTGGTAAAGCCAATTAGAATTTAGAAAAAAATAAGAAATGTGTAATAATGAAATTATTTAATTCAGATTTTTATTTCGTTTTTTCAGCTTTGTATTGCAACTTTCCCTCGAGCTCGCTAAAGCTAGGCATTCAAGTTTCAGCACAGGATCAATACTAAAATATTCTTAAGGTAGTTTTCTAGTTTTAACTCTTCCAGAAGTTAATTCCTTAAGGAAGATGTAAAGTTAATGGATATGAAAAAAATACTTAATTATCATATTTCTATTACTTTTATAATAAAAATAATAGAATTGGTTGAAATGTATTTATTAAAAAGTATATTTTAAAGAAATCATTCTGGTTAGACATATTTAATTCTAGCCACACTTTTGGGATTAAAGGAACTCTTTCACTCATTCTCCGGTTGCATCCTTACTAAAATGCGTACTTCTTCCCTATTTCTAAAGTTTACCCAATGCCCACATCCATTTCATTCTAGGGTATCGATATACACAAGTTTGCAATTTACCTTTAAACTATGATTGATTACAAAGAGTGATTTGTGCTTTTATGTTCATTGTTGACCAGACTTAAACCTACAATCTTTCTGATTCAAGTTCTTCCAAGTTACTCTACTCTGTTAATGACTTGTCTGATAGACTCTGTTTTGAATATATGATGATATATCTTAGTAGCCTTGCTACTAACAGAGTCCAGTGCTAACCCCAAGATTCTTGTGAATTTAGTTGCCAATTTCCTTACTACTTCTTGTCATGTGTAGCAACTTTTTATTTGTATTTAAGAGTGGTAACGTGCATTACGAGCTCTGCGTTTATGGAGAGAGTGGTCTATTAAGTGTGTTCAAATAGCCGAAGTACATTAGGCCTGAACATCAGGCCCCAAAATAGATGTGAATTTTCTTGCTTAATTTTGTGTTTTGTGTATGCAAATTTGCTGTATGTCTTCTGTTCTATATGGCGTTCACCTAAAGGGGAATATTCAATTTTCTTGGTCAGTGCTAAAAGTATCCGCAGTTGTGGAGTGAAGCTTCTCCAAAATAAAATCTTTTAATGACTTCAGTTTCATACTAACAGGAACATTTGTAATAAGATCTAATAATTCTGTACTACTGAAATGCTTCATAGTGCGGGTGTTAGTTTTGTGCCCCAGAAGCTGAGTTCCGAGTGAGTAGGCCACCATCAGCTCCATAAAAGAGAGAGGTGTATAAACTCTTCATAATTAGTGAGTGACAGACAGTGAGCGGTTGCTGTGGGGCATGCAATTTGTCGAGGCGCTTAACGGAAGACCCAGTGGTCTTCAGATGCACAGGTGTGAGGATCTGGGTGTATTATATGATATGGCTAGGTAGCATTATCGTGGAATACACTTGCAAAACCTTTATTAGGTCCATTAAGGCTTGTGTGTAAACCTTAATCTAAACCCTGGGTAGCTGTGGCTTTGAGCAGAAAGGCTTAAACAAAGGAACTTGGTGTAAAGCATTCAACACTATCAAAACAATGCAACAAGAAAGTCACACAACACAAAACAAACACAACACCAATTTATAAAACTAGACTATATTTTTATACATTTTTAGAAACCTTGATGAGCATAATCCACAGGAGGGTTCCGCAGACACCGATTTTTCAAGATTTTATCACTTTTAATTCCAACCGCAACAAGCATTGTTCAAATTTTTTTTTAAAGTTTGAAACAGTTAGTTTATATAATTCGCTCCGGCTTGGGTGATCAGATCTTACAGGGAGGAGGACTAGAGGGGTAGAGTTGGACACTTACTGGGCCACTAGAGCGTTTTGCAGTCCAGTTCCAGCCTTAACAGGATGAAAAGGTGCTCTGGTTGCTGTGCGGTCGATGAGGGTGCCTCGGGGGTGATTCCTCGGTCCACGGGTGATGTTGGGAGACTTTGGTCACAGAGGTTGTGTTCCATGAAGTTCTCTTCAAGACAAAAGAAGGTCAGCTGCTGCTGGCCTACCGTCAGTCTCTGAGCACAGCAGTTGGAATGAAATCCTTCAGTGGGCACTAGTGTCCCTCTTGGGTGACCAACCCAGACTTAGACGACACTCTGTCCGGCCGACTCAGGTGCAACTTTTAGCCATGGAGGATTGGTCTATTAAGGCACCCAGCGGCAGCTAGCAGCAAATCTTCTCTGGTGGCTAGCAACTTCCCGTTTTGGGCTTCTTCAGCTCTTAGTTCACAGAGCTGGTTCCAGGGGGCCAGCCAACTGATCCTTGGAGTCACTGCTTCGGTCTGGGGCTGGGAAGCAACTATTCCCTGTGCCAGGATCCACAGGCACAGTTCTAACTTTGCTAGCCTTAAAGGGCAGCAGGTGCACTTCAGCAGACAGTGCAGCCTATCTTTGTGCAGTCCAATGGCATCAGGGTAGTCCTTCTTCAGTCCTTTTTTCAAATACAACATGATCTAAGGTTCAGGGTCCCAGGGGTGTCATATTTATCTTGGGAAGGTGCCCTGAGGGGACAACGCCTTCACTAGCCAATGGGCTACCAGGTTACCTCCTACCTTCTGATGAATTTTTGGTGATGTGTGGCATCTGGTGATTTCAGAGTGCACTATTCTAGAGATCCAAAAAGGCATTGAATCCTGTGAAAAACCATCTGCTAAGGAAGATTAAATGACACTAAACTATTTGAGGCTCACTGCATTTGCTGGAGAAATCTCCGTGCAGTCCAGCCACAGGTTTGATTCACCACAAAATACCATGGAGGGTTAATATGCCTTTTGCAAAGCACAATGTGTGACATGCAATATACAGATTTGTATTTTAGCTCAGTGGGTTACTACATATGCTTGAGCGATCCTTGTGTTACCAGCAGATCATACGTTATACTTCTTGAATTATAGCTCCATGAGGTACGAGCTGGCATCACAAAGCTGCATGCAGACTGCTGTGAGCACGCCTGGAACCTATTTATTCTCAGTTTTTCCATATTCTGAGTTTGTTGAAAGGGGTTCTTTTGAGTAGTAAGACGTACGTTAGAGCGGTATAAATAGTTATTTGCGAAGTATTCATTTAGACAGCTATGGCTGACTTTCTTACCATGCATGCACATCTCTGTGTGTCAGTGGCTGGGGGACCCAGGCTTACAGTTTTAAAACAAGCATTGGCATAGCCAATAAGTCTTGCTTTTGGGACCTTATACTTGCCAGTGTCCTTAAGCTATGTTATAGAGCAGTGTGGGTGCTGCGCAGCATGTTTGCCAGTGCTCTCCTTTGCCACCTAAAGAATATTTCTTGGGAAACTGCGAGTAGCTGTAGTTTGTAGTCCTGTCCCAGAAGGCATTAAGGCAAGTGCTTTGGACTTCACATATTATGAAATGAAATAAAAAGTGGTATTTATAAAGCGTGCGGCTACTCCAACAGAGTGTCCCGGCGCTACAGGACCAATTAAAGACAAAGAAATCAGGGTTCACACCAGTCGCACTACAGCAGACAAGGGCGTTCTGTTCGGAAAAGGCACATTTTTAACTGTCTCCTGAAAGTAAGCAGGTCTTGAACTAACCTAAGATGAAGGGGTAACCTATTCCATAGATGGGAGGCCAGCACTTGAAAAGAGCGTCCGCCTGCCCGTGAGCGGAAAAATTTAGGAGTAAGTAACAAGGCTTGTCCAGAAGACCTCAGGGCACGATGTGGCACATAATGTTGTACACGTCTCCGAAGGTAAACGGCACCCGTGCCATGAAAGGCCCAAAACCCCAAGACCAATGCCTTAAACTGGATCCTTCTGTGTATTGGGAGCCAATGCAAAGTTTTTAGATGAGTGGACATGTGTGATCTGGGCCCCAACATAAGAATATATCTGGCGGCTGCATTCTGAGCCACCTGCAAGTGGTTCAGTAAGTATTCTGGAAGACCCAAGTACAGTACATTGACATAGTCAAGCCTGGAGGTGACCAAGGCTTGCACTACTGTCTTCCGGTGCTCAACAGGCAGCAAAGGGAGGACGTTTTTAGCATTTTCAATATGCCGAAGCACCAGTGGCGTCACTAGGGTTGGTGTCACCCGGTGCGGGTAACTCATGGTGTCACCCCCTCACGACTTACCGCATTGAAGCACACAGGAACATCCCCAGGGTTCATTAACTAAAACAAATTAAACTGTTGGGCAGAGAAGCATATTGCCTGCACCAGAACTCCCAAGACATTTTGCTAAATGCAGTCCTCAATAGTGTTGATACTCACTGTCTCTCAAGCGTTTGCCGCCTAGTGTTGGTATAGCCAGTGCTGGATATTCTCGGACATGTGTTTCATGCTTAGTTGGTATTTGTTCAGTCTGTTGTGCTTGAAAGGCTGCTTCCCAATAGGAATTTCCTTCACCTCACAGTCAAGCAGTGTGTGCTCGATAAAGGACGTAGGTCAGTGCCAAGCACTTTTTTATGATGATAAATACTCAGGGCCTCATTTATGAAAACGGTCACATCGCTGGGTGAAAACAGCGATGCAACAGTTTTCAGATTGCCCTCCTTGCAACACCGTAGATGCGCCATAATAAATGTGCACCGCTCCACATCGCAAGGAGTTACAAATATGTCAGTATTACTGTCGTATCTGTAGGTGCAAAGGTGATGCATTGCTGGGGTGTGTATGAAAACAGACACAACTCTAGCAATGTGTACTTTCACATGGGGGAAGCCCCATGTGAAAGGGCCTGTGTCAGTCTTATGCCTGCTGTGAGGCAGGCATAAGATATTGATGCAGTAGTGTCCTAGAAGTGTTGCAGTGAAAATTCATAGATTTCACAGCACCACTTTTACAACTCTTTATTGCGGGGGAATGCACACCCTGCATACATTATACCTGACGCAGGTATAATGTAGTGCATGCCTTTACAAAGTGACACCTCTGTTTAGATGCATCACTTTGTAAATGTGGCGCATTTTGTACGCTGCAGCAGTTTTACAAACTGTGGTGCAACAGCAGCATAAAAAGTGTCACAAGCCCTTGTAAATAGGGCCCTCAGTGGTCAGCGTGTCACATACTATCTTTTATGCTGGACATAAAATACCATCAAATATCCTTGCAAGCTCTTCTTAGAAAAGAGTATGCACACTCATTTACAACAATAATTCAAAATCCTCGTTAATAATTCAATAATCTGAATCAGTTTCACTATCTCTGATTCAATTAAATGTAACATCCCAATGATACTAAGAATGTACTAAAATGTTTTATGGTGATTTCCCATTGAGTAAAGAAATAGTGTCTGGGCGCACCAAATGGCTTACTCTGTTGAAATATTAAATGGGATTGGGCTAAACTCAAAGAAGCAGAATAAATATAATATTCAGGGGTACACACCTCCACCCTGCCCACTAAACATTAAATGTAATGAGTGCCCAACAGCGCATACACCAGGCAACAGCAGCAGTGGAAACTTACATCACACATACTTCCCTCATACCCACAGAACAGGTACAGAATGCTAGCTTAAGTGCACCCTTTCCACAAAACACAACACAGAGCAGGTACAGAGAAGTAGCTGTGCATGATGCGCTCAGACACAAAACAGGCAGAGGAAAAGCAGCAGCAAAGCAAGCTAACCTCACAGAGCGAACAGGTGTAAGTTGGAACAAAACAAGAAGCTAGACAAACATGGGGATACTGGTCTCCTCTGGTCGGCAGGGACATGTTAATGAACCTTTCTTCTGGTTGTAAAGAAGGTACCCGACTTGTCATTACAAATTGTGTCATGGCTCTCTAGCCCTTAGCTGGTATCAGCAGCACCCCAGCAAGTTCTCACAAACCATCAACTGGGCACCATAAACACTCAGCTAACACTAAGAGTTGACAGGCTATACTTCAGCCAACTAAATGCTAGCACTCATCCACCCTTAGAGGCCCTCTGCTTGTCCTGAGGCACCATCAGCCTACCTTCAACTCTCATCATAAACTCTCAGCTGGTTGTTACATTTCCAAGTGTCTATCAGCACCCTTAGTTGATCCCCAGACAGTGTTCAAGCCCACTCTACCACGCTCATTACACAGATGAATTAATGAAAATGAATGAAAAAGACATTTGTACAGCACACGTTCACCAGCGGCTTCTTGGATCCATTTACTCTGCCTCCATCTTCTCACAGACCCTGTCACCATGGTCTCAGACCATCATTTTTCACTCTCTACTGACAACAGATGACCCAAAGAGACCCTTAGCAGACCTCAGTCAACCCCTAACTAACTCTCGGAAGCCCTTGCTGGCCTTCACATTTAATTCCAGCTTTGTAAAACTTATCACCCTTAAGGGTATCCAGGTGCTGGGGGTCATCACGTAGATTAAGTGAGTCATTGTCCATAATCACATGATGCTGAGCTGAGCTGCCGCAGACGTTGGGTATCGAGCCACCAGCCTCTCTCTCTGGAGTAAGCCGCTCTAGCCGCTGCACCACACTTCTCCCAATTTAACCCACCCCTACTTTCAGCAAGATTTAACTGACCTTTAGCCTCTCTGTACCAGTCTCCAAAGCCTCTGAGGGGCCCCCACCTGTGTTTGAAGCCAATCACATAGAAAGATCACCTCAGCTTGCTTCCGTCCCCCCCGGCCGACAGTCAGATATTTCCAAAGTACCTCTGCTAGCCCTCAATTCCTCTCTTGATTCATAAAATAACCTTAGGCTTTTAAGTCCATAAAACACGCCCATTAGAACTACGAGCCCCTCACTGCCCATGAAGACCCTTGTCAGTCTGCCCTCATCTACTCAGTCGATGTTGTCCCCAGGAACCTGTACTCAGTGTGCTGCAAGGTAATTCCCTAATCTGCAGCTCCTAATGTACCACTGTCACACTTTCTTAAGCGCTTTTCTTTAATTGGCCCCTTTACAACACTGTGCAAAAGACATGCTAATATTGGAACTAAACTGAAACGCTTTGGTAACCGATTACATGTACAAAATTACATAGATGTATGCATGTGTTGGGTGTGCACGTAGTACATACACATGTGCGTACACACAACACTTCACTTACATGCATCTTGTGATAAGAGCATTGCAGTTTAGCAGCAATGTTAAAGTGTATTCTGTACAGCACTGTTCTGTAGATTTCTGGTACAAATCGTAGTAAGATTGTTCAGTTGGTTAACGCAGCTGTTGCGTATGGCCTTGTGCAAAAGGTAGATAACAAGACCCTGGAGAATAATAAAGTTGGTTGTCCCTCTGCTGTAAAGATGCGCCCTTGACCTGCATATCATAAATCGGAATCCTTCCCAGCATAAATCAAACTGCAATTGTAACGAACCAGATAATATGGATGTTCTTTGGCTTGATGGTAATACTATGAAGTCCACAAATTATGCAGCTTTTTATTGTGCTTTGAAAAAAGTCATTGTTAAGTTATGTATCAATATTCATTTCCGTACATAATAAAAGTAATATTCTCTCAAATTCACGCGTTGTCCTTGCCTCTCACGAAGTCAAGATACGAAAATAACTGCTCCCTCTCTTTGTTCTTGTGGCTCAGGACACACATTTCCATGTTTTGTTTTATCTCTTCATCATCACGAATACATCACATGGCCCCGCACGCTGCCGCCTGGTCATACTTATACAACCCTCTCCCATCATCACCGCTCCAACATAATTGCCAAAATGCGTTTCAGTTTGAAGGTTCCTGACTTGCACCCGACGTCCTTATTCCACTGTGATATCGTCATACAATTCCTGCTGGACTTCAGTGCACTACCGTGCCTGGGGTAGCAAAAAGTGACATCATCTACCCATCGTCCCCACAGAGCAGAGGCGAGGCTGCAGAGCTGTGTTACACAGCGCAACCTTGGTGTCACCCCTTGTGGGTGGTGTCACCCGGTGCGGTCCGCACCCCCCGCACCCCCCTAGTGACGCCACTGCGAAGCACATACCAACACCAGTCCGAATTTTGGCTTTCATGGTTAAGGTGACATCTAACTTTACCCCTAGGCTTTTCACAACACTTACAGGGGCAGCAGGAGGAGACATGTCACCAGGCCACCAATTGAGCCATGATTCACAATGAGGACAACCAAAGATAATCTCTGATTTTTCAGGGTTGCATTTCAATTGATTGAGCGGCAACCAAGAGAAAACTTTTGACAGACATATGTTAATCTCTTCTCACTTGAAATAACAACCTTGATCAGGCATGAATAGCAGTTGAGTATCATTGGTGTAAGATACTATCTTAGCGCCATGCGACTCTGCTAAAAGAGCAAGAGGGGCCAAAAACATGTTAAAACGTGATGGACTCAAAATGGACTCCTGCGGGACCCCCACCTTCATAGGAGGGATGGAGGCTGAAAAAAAGGGGGGGGGGCAAGATTTCTTGATGGCGGTCGGTGAGGAAGGAGGCAAACCACCTAAGTACCATGCCCCTGATGCCACAATCCGATAGATTTTGCAAAAGCCGATCATGGGACACGCTATCAAAAGCTGCGGAAAGATCTAAAAGTATCAACACAGCACTTCCTCCACCGTCTGGGAGCTAAGCTGAGCTCCCAAGTATCCCAGGTCTATGCATGATTCTTACCCAGATCACTTACTTTGGTTTGCATTGTGGAACTTGTATTCTAATTATTTTTACATCCTGGCATTTACGAAAATTACAAGTAGAATATACTCATGGGGGTATTTAGCAAGCTTTCTTCATCCACTGCTCTGTTATTGTGTCTCTCATATTTTACAACAATTGATGGACAGAATGCAGAATAATGTCATACATTCACCTCAGTACAGAGATCTGGGCCTAAATCCATAGTTTTTTTGCACTCCACACGACCCAGTTCAGACATGGCCATATGCTAATCAGCCTTTACCCTGTGCCTCTTGGGAACAGTCCAGCCCGAACTGCCAAGCCATGTCTTTCCTGGACCAGAATCAAGCATCCTAGGACCGGTTTCTGGCTATCAGCCGTCTTCAGCCAGGATAGCTTGACTCCAGTGGTGTGGAGAGCATGGGACTCACGTCTGAGCATACCCATCCCCCTCCGGGTGACAAATGCAAAAACAACAGTTGATGGACAGTTTGCAGCACAATGTCATACATTCACCCCAGTACAGAGATCTGGACCTAAATCCATCGTTTTTTTCACTCCACACCACCCCAGTTCAGATATAGCAATATGCAAATCCGCCTTGACCCTGTGCCTCATGGGAACAGTCCAGCCCGAACTGCCAAGCCATGTCTTTCCTGGACCGGAATAAAGCATCCTAGGACCGGTTTCTGGCTATCAGCCGTCTTCAGCCAGGATAGCTTGACTCCAGTGATGTGGAGAGCCTGGGACTCCCGTCTGAGCATACCCATCCCACTCAGAGGAAGATGAATGACTGGAATTTCAAATTAATTTCTTAGTTATCTAATATTAATTACAAATAGGTCATCTACTTTAATAAATGTATAATGCTGCTGTATTAATAAACCTACGATGCTTTAGAATCTAGCATGGAGATGATTGGCTGGAATCTCAAATAAATGTCCGACTCAAGAAATAATAATTACACTATTGTTATCTACTTGAATGACTTCATGACAATGCAGTATTAATAAACTCCCTGAAGAATTTCACACACTTTGAACGAAACACATTGGCTGTGGTTCTATATGTTTTCAGAAGTTATAACAAAGCCGACTCATGAAAAACCAACATGTTTGCTGTTACTATTTTGGAGCTAATGAGCTGACTGCATGTGGAGTGCCCCCTGATTTGACATTGTTTTCCAGATCTACCATTTTAATTTGTAAACATTGTATGGGGATTTTTCTGGTAGATGCTAAGGATGGAGCCGAAGCCGACGTTGTTATGGATGCACACTTTTAGTCCCAGAGAGAATGCAATAAAGCAACAGCCAGCCATTGATTATTGTGAATTATTCTTGATTGTCAACAGTCCCCTGTTTTGGTCTTGAGGAAAGCATGGCATTGTGCACTTTTTTGCTGAAACATATCAACCCCCTGCGTCAAAAATAAGTGCTATGCTTATAACGGATGTCTAGTTGTGAGAGCCTCATTCACGTACAGTAAAATGACTATACGCTACATCTCTGACACAATATGAAATGTTAGTATCATAGTAGTGGTTATTCACTGAGAACACCTATAATCTGGATTCTTAAAGGGAAGTGTAGTTCAGGGTATTTGGTGTAACGTGGCAACATCAGCATAGCTTAGGGAATAAGCAAAGTGACAGTTGGAGATAATGGGAGGGTCAGATTTCCTTCCTTTGAAAGCACCTTTTCTCTGTATTTGAGGACAAAGGAGGCAATGATGACATCATTGCAAACCTGTAACAGGAGTACAGCCAGTATTTCCTCTTCTTGGCCTCTGGGTACCAATTCCTCCCTTATTGTTTTTATATGTTGATTTCGCATCTCTCTGTACTCATGTATGAATGACAGTGAACACTGCTTTACTTGCATAGCCAATAAGTCTTGCCTTTGGGACCTTATAAGTGTTTAGCCATGCAAGACTTGATGTTGTTGCACCAAGGGTATTGTGCTGCATAACTAAACACTTATAAGGTCCCAAAGGCGAGACCTATTGGCTATGCCAATGCTTGTTTATTTCCGCTATGGCTTGGGGAAATAGAAGGACTTCACATATACAAATGGTAAAATAAAGCTATATTGGTTGTCCTCCTGTGTCTGTGAGCCATTGCGGAAATTTAAAGTAACTGCAGGCAGGAACCGGGACAGTGTGGGAAGTCACACTGTTCCAGTCCCTGAAACAGGTGCCAGCTGTACTCACCTGCAGTCACCTCAGGCAAAGTCGATCATAGTCTCAAAAGGGTATTTGGACTCCAGTAGAAAACGTAGTTTTGTGCTGGACATGTGCCTTTTTCTCAGCACAAAATCAGCTTTGCGCTTCTTTACATGAAGGGGGACAATACTGGGGAAAATACCCATCGGGTTTCAAATAAAGACCGGCCAGGTTTTAGAGCAAAAGATAACGCATCCCTGCAGCAGGTATGAACAAGGGGAAATGTGTTTATATCCCCAAAAAGCAGACATTGCATGTGTGCTGCTGAGGTCAACAGGCATCTAATGCGCTGTATCCTTCGGAGTTTGTCTATGTGTAAGATTTTTTACTGACGGAGGATGCTTTCCTCTCACAGTCACTGCTGCCCACCTCTCAATGCAGCCTGTTTGCGCACCAGCACAGAGGCAGACAACAGCAGCAGGCCAGTGTTACTAGATATCGCTCTGCGCTGCTTTCCCCTTGCCAGGGCCGGTCTTAGGAATTGTGGGGCCTGGGCGAAATGGAAGATGCGAGGCCCCTCTAATTTTCATGTGACATCACATGAAGTGACATCATAGAAAACAGACATCCAGTGGCGGAGGAGGTTCGCCCCAGTGCTTTTAAGCAGTGTCACTTAAGGAAAAATGAAATTATAATATCTAAGTTATTATTTTATTTTTTGCTTGCTGCAGCAGCTTTGCAGGAGGGACGGGCGTGGCTGCTCTGCTGACAGAGCAGGGGAGTGAAGGAGTGGTTTGCACTCCCTAAAGTGCGCATGAACGTTTGGCCGGCCTTCGGGGCTGGCCAAACATTAATGCGCACTTTGCATGGTCTCCTTGCAGGCTGCATTACAGCCTGCATGGAGAACATGCCCAGCCTCCCATTATCTAGCTGAGTGCCGATCCATGGTGCCCAGACCACTATCAGGAGGCTAGGAGTGGGATGCATCCTGCTTCCTGCCCTGGAAGTTGGGGAGAGGACCGAGAGGAGGCAGCAGTGATGGCAAGCGGCAGACAGGTAAGTGTGTGTTTTTTTTTTATTTCATTCCCTCTCCCCGCTCCGTAAAGTGTGTTTGTACTCAGTACATGCAACAAACAAGGCTAAATAAGTGCAAGGCCTAGATCCTTGTGTGTGGTTGTTAATTGAGTAACTGGATTGGATAGTAAATCTGTTGACCAAGAAAGCCTGGAGAGGAGGCAAGCAAAGACCTCTGTATCTTCACAGATGATAGCAGAATAGTTTTGAGAGTTGCACCCATCTGTATAACTGTATAACGGCTGTATAACTGCAGATCAGTAGTTTGAATTTATGTGTTGGACAATCATCCTTCCAGGATCCAATATGTGAGCGTCATTATATAGTATAATAGCAACTCCTTAGAAAAAGTGGAATTAAACACTTTTATATGGTAGTGGTAATTCAAATGACAGCTAAAAATACCTTTATCACACCATTACATAGGTATTGTGTGTTTCACTACTGTGTTTATACCCAATGTGTTGTGTGCATCTTTTCATGGTATTCTTGGCAAGGGCTCAGAATAACATAACCTTTAACAAGCAATGGCAAAGCCAATAGGTCTCGCCTATAAGAGCAATTGGCTTTGGCAATGTGGCAATGTGTATTTGGCATGTTGTACATTAGCGTGGCTGCTGTTCCACATGGTTAAAAGTTAGTGGCACAGAGTGACCTTGAGTGGAGTGGTGGGAGTAGAATGTCAGACTGGATTTGATGGAGTGGAGTGTTGCAGAGTGGAGTAGGAGGGAGTACAATGTCTTACAGTTGAGTAGAGGGGAGTAGAGTTCAGTGGTTCACTGGCGGTGCAGTGTCATATAGTGAAGTACGATAGAGTGGAGTGCCGTAGAGTGGAGTGGGTTGGAATCGGGTGAAGTGGATTGAGACAGTGGGTAGATTGGATTGGAGAAGTTAGGGGTGGATTGGACTGTACAGTGAATTTGATTTAGTGGAGTGAGGTTGATTGGAGTGGATAGACTGGATTGGATTGTAGAGGGGTGGATTGAAATGGGGTGTGTTGGATTGGTTTGAGGTAGGGTGGATTGGATTGGGTAGATTGGACTAGAGTAGGGTGGTTTGGAGTGGGGTGAATTGGACTGGACTGGAGGGAGTGGATTGGATTGGACTGGAGGAGGTGGATTGGACTGGTGTAGTGGGGTGGATTGGACTGGATTGGGGTGAATTAGAATGTGGTGGGCAGGAGGGATTAGATTTAGTGGGTTGGATTTAACTGGGGCGGGGTGATGGATTGGAGCAGATTGGGGTGGACTGAATGGGGTGGGTGGAGTGGAGTGGAGTGGGGTGAACAGGAGTGTGGTCCACAGGAGTGGGGTGGACTAGACTGGAATGGAGTGGGGTGGAATGTTGTGAGGTGGGGTGGATTATAGTGGGGCGGATTGTAGTGGATTGTAGTGGGGCAGACTGGAGTGACCCAGATTGGATTGGAGTGGGGCAGATTGGATTGGAGTGGGGCAGATTGTTGTGGATTGGAGTGGGGCAGAATGGAGTGGGGCAGATTGTTTTGAATTGGAGTTGAGCAGATTGTTGTGGATTTCAGTGGGGCAGATTGTTGTGGATTTCAGTGGGGCAGATTATTGTGGATTGGAGTGGGGCAGAATGGAGAGGGGCCGATTGTTTTGGATTGGAGTGAGGTAAATTGAAGTGGGACAAAATATTTATGATTGGAGTGGGGTAAATTGGAGTGGGCAAAACATTTTGGATTGGGGTGGGGTAAATTGGAGTGGGCAAAATATGTTGGATTGGAGTGGGGTAAATTGAAGTGGGGCAAAATATTTTGGATTGGGGTGGGGTAAACTGGAGTGGGGAAGATTGTTTTAGATTGGAGTGGGGTAAACTGGAGTGGGCAGATTGTTTTAGATTGGAGTTGGGTAAATTGGAGTGAGGCAGATTGTTATGGATTAGAGTGGGGAAGCTTGTTTTGGATTGGATTGGAGTAAATTGGAGTGGGGCATATTGTTATGGATTGTAGTGGGTCAGATTGGGATGGGAGGATTGGAATGTGGTGGAGTGAGGTGAATTGGTTTGGTGTGGATTGTATTAAGTGGAGTAGATTGGTGTGGGGTGAGCTGGGGTGGGGTGGATTGGAGTGGGGCGGATTGGGGTGTACTGCACAGTTATGTGTCAAAGCATAATTTCTGAAAATGCACATGAGAAAGAAACAATGTTGCTTTGCAATAACATAATCCTCATCTTTTGAGAACAGTGTCCACAAGCAAAAACAAAAGGAAGCATGAGTGCAAATTAAGAAAAGAAGACTTGGCAAAATAAAAGAAACTTGACTATAGAAAATAAATCTTTGCAACCCTGCCCTGGGTCTCCCAGCACTACCTAATGGATATAACGCCCTGCAAAGGGGGCCCCACACCAGGACCTTGCAGCCTAGGCCCTAATGGAATTCTGCGAGGCCCACCTGCTCTGGGCTTCGCAGCACTGGATAATGGGCCAAGTCCCTGTGAAATGGGCCCCACAGATGGCCTTGTAACCTGATCGAGTGCTTCAAGGCCCATGGGATGGAAAAACACCTCCCCTGTGCCTCAAAGCAGCAGCGAGACACTTTTCTTAACACTGTACTACTGTGCCATGCCAGTCTGATCTGGATGCTCCCTCCTCCCCTCAGCCACCTCTCCTTACCTGTTAATGTCCAGCTAGTCCTAGACACAAAAGAGCCTTCTGTTGCTGGGAAACGGAATACACAAAGGGCAGACAAGGTTTTTAACAGAGGTGCTGCCCCGCCCTTGTCCCGGAGAGGCGGCATAATTGCTGGCCTTGCTGCTATCACCTACTAGACCGAGCTGTTTGTTGTCTTCCAGAAAAGATTGGGGCCCGGCTTCTGGCCAGCCACTCTAAGCCAGCACTAATATAATTCACAACTGGAGGAGGAAGGTACTAACACTCACGGCTATTAGAATCTCTGCCTGACATCCTTTAGGATTAATGAGGTAGCAACAGCGACAAACAAAAGATTTGTGTAAAGGTGTATTTTTTTACCCAGATCAATTTGGCCGTTCTACGTTGTCATTTTTTTAAAGTTGGATACGGTCAGCTTGAAACAAACACCAATGTACATTGTAAATTGATACTTGTATAGCGCACTACTCACCCGCAAGGGTCTCAAGGCGCTTGTACGAATACCACTGTGGAACCCATCCTGGCTTTCTCTGTGAGGCGTCCACTCCTGGGCACCCCCAAGGTGGAGGCCAGGCATCCTTAGCGCTTAGTGCACTGTTAGGTGTAAACGAGCCTTTCACTGAAAGCTTACAACCAACATGACGCGGTTTGTTGCACGTGTATGTACTTTCATAGAAAATTCAGGACAGGAAGCCAGGGATGTGATTTTGTTTATTTACATAAGCGTAAGCGCGCGCACACACCCTTATCCCCCCATCCCTCAAATAACCTTGAAATTCACACATGAATAAAACACCATGCCGGGGCCGGCGGCGGGGCACCCCTGAGAAACACACACACTCTCGATATTATTGGACGGACGGAAGAATGCACTGTGCTGTGCTCACCACGGCACAGTGATTTTCCCCAGGCCATGATCATTTATTATTCCCGCAACTGCGGGGCCGGCGGCGGGGCCCCCCTGAGCGCGAGGCCCTGGGCGGCTGCCCATACCGCCCATGGCTAGGACCGGCCCTGCCCCTTGCACAACACACACAATTTGGTTGCTGCACTGTGTTAAAAATGTGCAAATGTGACCCTAAGTTTGTGCAGTACTTTAGAAAAGCGAATGCATTACATTTCAGCTTCGGTTTCAAATTCGCACAATTTCTCAGTCTTACCATAATGCATTCATCCCAGGTTGTGGCTTATCTGTTTTGAGTAACTTGTTCTGAGAAGTTTTGCTTTGCATTTTGATATTTGTAATACAGAATTTATAATACAAAACAAACTACAAGTACCAGAATTCAATTTAAACAAGCATCATGGGAGGTGAGAGGATGTGACGCAGTGGCCAGAGCTGCCGATTCGAGAGCTGGGGAACCCGGTTTGAGTCTCGGCAGCACAACATCCTGTGATTCTGGGCAAATCACTTAATCGCTCCGGGCGATAGGTTTTGCTTTATAAATCTGCTGTAGGATGAAAAAGCAGAAAAAGGCAAAACGTTATGAAAAAATAGTTCCACCTAAGAGGATGTTAACAGTATTTTGGCTACGGGAAACTGATAGGAGAATGAGATGAGGAACAAGCATTGGTAAACGCAGGAAAATATGCTACAGCCAATAGAAATGGATGAAAAATAAGTAGCAAGCACAAGAAACACTTAAAAACCAGGAAAGAGAGGGGCAAGATGTAAGTCCCTTTTACGTTTATATTAGAAACAATAGATTTGACAAGCGCTGTACAGGCGAAACCTAAAAATGCCTAGATTAGTTATGTGACAACCTTGGGACAACTTGAGAGCTCCTATTTGCTTTGGCGGTTTTGTTTTTCAAATCTGAATGGGGCCACACAAATGACCGGCCAGCCATCACATCCCACATCACTAAATAATTTAGACCCCATCTGAATGGATCTCTTGTAACATATAGCTTTTGAATAACATGTGAGCCATTGCTTCTTTCAAAATACCGGAATCTATTGGATTTGCCAATTCTTGTTACATCAGGAAAAAATGCATTGTAATCCAAATGGCCATCAACTCTCATTTGGATTGCAGTAATGCAAGCTATCTTGGATCACATAAATGTCTTCTATAAAGTCTTCAGATTATACAAAATGCTGCTACTTGGTCTGAGACAGCACTGTCTCCACTCATTTAACCAGCCGCCACAGGCTCCCTCTTGAGAAGAGGGTCAAAAGTTGCTTTAGTGGTCCATTATGCTATCGTACTAGGAGCCCTGTATTTCTCCATAATTGGTTTCAGCTTTATGTACCACCTGGATCTCTTAGGTTCTCCACTTAGGCTCAACTGAAAGTCACCAGTATCCAGAATGCTCGCATATGCGAACTCTCTTTTTCCTATTAAGGTGCTACTATTTAGAATTCCCTCCCACTCACATTGCACCACTCCTTATCATTAAACAGCTCTCAACCTTCCTCTTTGGTGCATGGCCAAATGGTCCTTTGTGCTCTAATAATGAAAGTTGAACCTCAGCGGCAAGACACCTTATAGTACCAGGTTTCACAAAAAAAATGTAAAACAATCAATTAAAACACAGTCTCTTTGAAATAAATAAACATAATTTCTAATGGCTTTAAATATCAAATTCTAATGGCAGTCATGGTTAGGAATTGCATTAACATAATTAAAATAAGTGTTATTTCTGCCTCCACATTGAAGCCTAATTGAACAACACTTAACCCAATGATACATCTGGCTTCTTTTTGTTGCAACCTTAATTGCTGGTTACACCCCGCCCCCTTATTCTGAAATAATAATTCTTTACCAAAAAACCCTTTTGTTATTATGTCACTAACTAAAACACAGATCCATTGGCAATTTCAAACTTTTAGTTCCAATGGTACCTGCAGGTTGCCACATATTTTATCAATCGGATGCGTCTAACCAAGGATTCACAGAAGCATGCGAATAGATGTACTACAAACGTTGTTATATAAATACACCTTAGTATGGTGTATGCTTTTCTATAATGGATTTAATTTTATTGATTTACTCATAGTAGCTAGAGCTTTCTACAAGTATAGAATCATATGGGAGGTTTGCTTAACTACACCAGGAAAGTGTTTTTCTGATTTAAATTCTCTCTTCCATTTGGCACGTTAAAAGTATTATTTAAAATAATCAATGCAGGATCATTTTTCATAAGCCGATACCATTTGCATAAAAAATCATGCCGTATTTATTCACGTATTCAATTATGAGTCTGTTTCTCTTTTTTTGGTTATTCATTTGTTTTGTTCTTAAGCTTCCATCTCCTTTATTGTGTTGTTCAATACATCGGCTCTGTAACCATTGCTTGAGGCATAGAAGGATAATTGTTTTTAAGTTCAAAAATAAGTTTATTAAAAGAAATACAAGGTAAGAATGCAAAATAGGAACATAGTATTATGAGGAAAAACAATGAGGGGATGAGAGGGAAAGGGAAAACATGATGATTAAGTAAGAGAAAAAAAAAAAAAGAAGAACAATGCAATTTGAAATGAGCAATTCAAAATATAGAAATTAATCATGGGTAACAGGGCATAAAAAATAAAGGGTACAATAAATATGCAGTAGAAATAAATGCAATTATAGCTATGCAGTAAAATAGTTTAGCCTAACATGAGAAATGAAAAGGGTATCAAGGGGGTTTAGGAACCTCCTGCTGAGCAGGTGGAGGACGAAAAGAGCGGGTTGTACAATGATCTAGATATAACGTAATAGGAAGTCATAACTCAGCACGTTTAGTTGCCAACTGTGCAGGAAAAACAAAGGCATTATCAAGTCTGTGGTTGTAACAAACATTATACCACCATGCTTTGAAAGTGATACTGGACGTAGACTTCCAATTCCAATTCCAAAAATTCTTTATTTCGGCCGCAATGGGCCATAAAAGATACAATAAAATACAGTACATAAATACACAGTAAAATGGAATGCATATGTTACAGAAGTATTTACATATAAAAGGCTAGAGGATCTGCATGGGGTAAGGAACACAATGGCACCAATTCAGGGGGACATTTTCTTCCTTATTAACCAAGCTGCCATTAGGAATTTTGACACCGCAAAGACAATATGTCCCAGGGTATTGGTTTTCATAACCCTGTATGCTTGTAGGTATTCACGAAAACCCAGGTTCCGACACAGCGGAGCAATCCAACGCTTCCTGGGATTCCGGTATGCATGGCAAACAAACATTATGTGCAAGTCATCTTCGTTCTTGGTTTTACAACAAGGACAGAGTTTGTCACCCCCGGTACGCCATTTGTGAGTAAATACTTTAGTGGGGAGTGTGCCAAACCTCCATTGCAGGAACAATTTCCTCGCCAAAAGAGGAAAGATAAAATCCATAAAAGGTTCAAAGAGGTAAGAATTTTTGGACTCCATAAAACGACTCGTAAGGGTGCCGGTGCTGTGAGCATTATCCATGTCAGCCAAATTTTTGTTTTTGTACAGCTGGGCAAGAGTTTTGCGTGTGATCCTTTGACAACCCTGAACTGGATCATCCCAGAGGTCTGGCAAATTCAAACTGGACAATTCTGATTTAATAAAAGCCAGCCAGGGGATTTTGTTACTGCCATTCATCCTCAGTACATGGATAAGGTCCTGCCTATAATGATGCAGTTCCTCAGTGGACCATATCCGATGCCAGAACTTCACGGGTTTGGATAAAAGATCTTCAGCGATGGAGTGTAGGCCCAAATCCAATCTTAGGGGGAGGAGTGGCGTTCCCTGCGGGAGAGCAAGCAGGCGTCTCAAAAATGTATTTTCCACCGCTAACAATGCCTTCCCTGCTTTGAAACCCCACAGCTCGCTGCCATACGTGGCTGCTGCCTTCGCTTGAGTTCTATAGGTTTCGAGAGCCGGGCTTACAGGCTTAAAGGTGGATTTATTTGCCACCTTCAGGAGTGCGCCCGCTAGCTGGGATAGCTTCAACCTTGATCTCGCTATCTGGCAGTCCCAAGCCAGGTTTTCTTGTAGTGTTACCCCCAGATAGACAAAGGTCGAGACCCTCTCAAGGCTAACTTCACCCAGTTTTGGGTTGGGTCTGGTTCTGGCTGGGGGATTAAAGATCATAAACTTAGTCTTTTCTGTGTTGACCTCCAACCCGTGTTGCCGACAGAAAAGGCCAAAACCATTTACAATCCTCTGGATCCCCATGGGGGATTTGGAAAGCAGGAGGGTATCATCAGCAAACATGATTGCCGGAACCCTCCTGCCTGCCAAAACCGGGGCATCATTGTCCTCGACAGTGTCAAGATGTTGGATGACACTGTTAATGAACAGGCAGAAAAGGGTTGGCGCCAGGACACAGCCCTGTCTGACTCCTCTAAGGACAGGGAATTTGCCCGAAAGCTTACCATCCCTCCCACACCTTACTTGGGCATAGTTGTTCTCGTGAAGCCTGATGATAGTACTAAGAAGGTGTGGGGGCACTCCTAGCTGGTGCAAAACCTCCCAAAGTTTCCCTCTAGGGACTAGGTCAAAGGCTGACCTCAGATCGACGAAGACCATGTACAGTCTTCCACCCTCTATGGTGACAGTCTTCCAATATAGGAGAAGAAGGCGGAAGATCTGATCCATGGTCGACGTGTTCTTTCTGAAGCCAGCCTGAAGGGGGGTCATGATGTCATTTTCCTCCACCCAGTCCAAGAGGTGATTAAGGATGAGGCGCGCAAAAAGCTTCTGGGGGACATCTATTAGGCTAATGGGCCTGTAGTTGGCGGGGAGCAGAGTAGATCCCTTCTTATGGATTGGAACAATCTCTGCCCCCAGCCACGACCCGGGGATGGACATACCTCCTAAGATGGCATTAAAAAGAACAAGAAGGTATGGGCCCCAGATGTCCAAGTGGTGCCTAAACAAATCCCCAGGTAGCCTGTCTAGACCCGGCGCCTTCCCCGGTGGTAGTTGCTTCAGGGCTGCCTCCACTTCCCCCAGGGATAATTCCAATTCACGGTCCTGCATGCCAGGAGGCGCATCCAGAGCTGTAACAGGACAAGGATTGGTTTCTTTATAGAGTTCCCCAAAATGGGCCTCCCAGACCTCGGGGGCAATATTGGGTTCTACTGCGTTCTTAAGTTCCCCTGTGCCATTGTTAACAAGAGCCCAGAATTTACGGGAGTCCCTAGCTTTTAGGGCATCACAAAGATCATGCCAGTGGTTCCAGTCCCACTCGGTCCTGGCAGACGCCATCACTGTTTTATAGTGTTTCCTATGGGCACGCACCTCGGCCTTGTTTGACCCCTCTTTTATTGCAGCAATGAGCTCAGACTTTGCTGCCCTACAAGAGGAGGTATACCAGGTGGGAACACGGGTCTTTTTCTTTCTATTTGGCACCAGCGGGTGGAATACCTCAGCCAAATCTCTTACAAGACCCTGGTGGATGTCACCCAGTTTCTCATTATATTCCGGGGTTCTTGGTGCGTTTAGCAATGCATCCACCTCCATAAACCTTGGGATTGCCAACCCGTATAATTTGCTAATGGCCTCTTCTGAGCTCACCAGTTTTCCCCACTTGACCCGTCGCCTGCTGGTTGTGAGGACCAAATCCCCCTCCTCTCCCCCTGAGTTTTCTACCACTTTTCCCGCTGCATGGGGAGGCCACTGGATATTTAAGCACAGGGCGTTATGATCGCTATCCGACCTATTTATTACCCTAAAATCGTGGACTTTAGGCCAGAGTGAGATATCCACCATGATGTAATCTAGCCTCGACTCATGACCCCTCCTATTAAAGGTACACACTGAGGGAGTATCGGAGATGGTGCGCCCATTACAAGCCCTCAGTGCGTAGTTCAGGGTAAGGGACATAAGTTGTATTACAAGGGGGGACCAGGCTTTAGGATATGGGGAGGACGACGGTGGGACTCCCCAATAATCGTCTTCAGCCGTGAGGGCACCCTCCGACATGCCCTCCAGGGGTTCAAAGTGGCAATTGAAGTCCCCTCCAAGCACCACCTTGAGGTCTCCCGGCAGCTGCCCCAGGAAGGAGGAGAGGTCGTTTAGGGTGGGGGATTCGTCAGGCGCGGCAACCGGACGAGAGTAGACATTCACAATGGCCCATGATGGTTTACCAGGCCATGTGAGCCGAACACACTGGATGTCCTGCGAGGACGTAAGTACCTGTTCCGCCTGACATCCAGTGTGACTCGCAATCCAGATCGCCAGCCCGCCCGACGGCCTCCCCCTCCCACCCCATTTGGCAGGAATCTCAAATACGTCAAACCCATTCCTGGTTACAGTATCCCGTGCCCAAGTTTCTTGAAGGAGGAGGATGTCGCTACTGGCCAGTAAATGGTCCCACTCCGGTGTGCCTTCCTTGTTTGCAATGCCCGCTACATTCCAAGAAACAATTCTCAATCCCTGATCTGTGGGTAGAGCGCCTTGACCATCAGTGGGGGATTGCATATAGTCGGTAGGTGGGTGAGTTCCTGGCACGATGGTAGGTGGGCCAGCCAGCTCGACCCCCCCGGGTTGCAGGATGTGGCCAGTCCCGGCGTTGTGAGAAGTCCCCTGTAAGCCCAAACTATCACCGCTGTTAGGTGGTCGATCACTAGCGTTTACCTGCGGGGCGTATTCTATTGCGGGGGCTGCAGTCATTCCCACCCGACTTTGCTCTTCGCCTTTAGCATTGACCAGGGAGCCAGGTTCAGCTACAGGGGTTCTGCTCTCTCCCACCCCCCTGAGAGCCTCATCTACCATCTTTCCCGAGCCAGACGAGGTGTCACTGATTTGTAGTCAGTCGACCTGGTCTAGGCAGGAGAATCTGTTGTAATGTATGAAACTTGCCTGGGCATGCGAAGGGTGGTGCCTTGGTCTGTAGCGTGAGCCATCCACAGCATAGCCCACCCTAGTCCACCCCTTCTCCCCCCTTGCGTCTGTGCTGCTTGCATTTGGGTAGAAGTACGAGAGGGGGACTAGTTCTATGTTGGACTTGTCAGGCCTAGCAAGCCAATTAGAAATATAGTTGGCTACGTGGGGGCTTTTAAAACTTATGATGATACAATCCCCAGCCTTGTTCTTTGGGGTGTAACCAATCCAAGGGATCCTCCTAGCCATCAGGACCTCACCTTTCAGGTTAGGGGGCAGCGGTCTGTTGATGCTAAGCCAGCTTATCACCTTGTTGCGCAACGAGTCTTGGGGCTCCCTCATATCACCAGTTAGCTCAGGTACTCCCACCATGATTACCGTATAAGGGACCGCTTCTGGGGGCAGGTTGACCACCCTACGCCTATCACATTGGGGAGCAGGACCATCAGTAGTGCCATTTGTAGGGATCACGGCTCCCCCAGTCTGTGGCGCTGGAAGTTGCTTTGATCTCCTTGGGGCCGGAACAGGGGGCCTGGGAGCCGAGGGCAACAAAGGGGGCGCCTGGGGAACAGGCGCCCCGACCGTGCCCAGCAGTACCACATTAGCCCCCTGTGACGGTGTACCGGACCGCATGCTATTCACCAGGGAGGCCCGGGGGACTGGAGTGGGGTTGGTCATATTTCTATCTGTCCCGGGGCTTTTCCTTAGGTGGCTGCTTTCCAGGGCCTTCAATCTGGACTCTATGGCGTCCAGTTTAGCTGCAATGGGAGTTAACAAATTCCTCATAATGTCAGTGAGTGTGTTGACTAATGAGTCAGTGCTGGTAGAAGTAGAAGTTGCCCCACCAAAAATGAAAGGACCCGTGTGCAAGGGTGGGGAAGCAGGAGCTGGAGAGCCCGTGCGAATCGGCCTGGACCCTGATAGGTTGAGGTCCGGAGAGGCAGAAATGTCTGTGCTGTCAGTCTGATTTAGCTCTACTATGTCCACTTTGGCCCTCTTTGCCTTCTTTGCTTTCCTAACCCTTTTCCTTTTGGGGGGGTGCTGTACTATGCTACCTACATCATCTATGGGCAAGTCAACCTGACCTGCATCTTGTAGGACTGTTCCTCTGCTTTCCGGGATGGTAGTGTGATCAGAGATCCCAGATAGCCGGGAGGAGTTCCTGTCCCTCTGCCTCAAGGGAGTTCTTAACTGCTGAAGGACCGACTCAATCGTCTGATCAATGCTGTCCATTAGTGACATGTGGGTGGCATCCAGTGTGAGCGGTGTACTTGCCTCTGTAGAAAAGGTATCTCCCTGATCCAGAAACACACTTTCCGGGCCCATCTCAAGGTGGGCCTCAGGGATTGACAGGCATTTACTAGCTAGGTTACTCGTCTTTGGGAAAAATTTGTCCAGAGTGCTTGTACCTTGTTGGGCAGACTTGCTTCGTGAGGTTCTGGTAGCCATGATGGAATATGTAGGGGGAGGTGAAGAAGACCCGAGGCGTCAGAGGGGTGGCCCGGTCCGGTCTCTGCCGGCCTCTAACGGCCTAGAACGGCCCGCTCTTTGCCCGGTCTTCGTCCCGCGCGCGTCCCGCGGTCCGCGGTCAGGCCCAATCTCATATAGAAGGGTTCCCAAGGGGGCGTGGCACTGGGAGGGGGCGCGGCTCCCCCGGGAAGAGGACACAGCTGTAGGTGTTTCAAGCTGAACCTCGCAGTCCCGGGGCCGCGCCTCTCGCCTCCTCTGCGGCCTCACGCCTCCCTCCTCTTGCTGGCAAAGGTTTGTGGATGGAGTCCCAGGGCAATGCTACTCCTGTAGCGGGACCACACGAACAGGCTCTGGCAACACGGAACTCCTCTCACGAGCGGCACCCGCGAAGCGGGGGCCGCGAGGAGTAAAGAGCAGGCAGATGGGGGCGGGCACTGGGAGGGGGCGCGGCTCCCCCGGGAAGAGGACACAGCTGTAGGTGTTTCAAGCTGAACCTCGCAGTCCCGGGGCCGCGCCTCTCGCCTCCTCTGCGGCCTCACGCTTCCCTCCTCTTGCTGGCAAAGGTTTGTGGATGGAGTCCCAGGGCAATGCTACTCCTGTAGCGGGACCACACGAACAGGCTCTGGCAACACGGAACTCCTCTCACGAGCGGCACCCACGAAGCGGGGGCCGCGAGGAGTAAAGAGCAGGCAGATGGGGGCGGGCACTGGGAGGGGGCGCGGCTCCCCCGGGAAGAGGACACAGCTGTAGGTGTTTCAAGCTGAACCTCGCAGTCCCGGGGCCGCGCCTCTCGCCTCCTCTGCGGCCTCACGCCTCCCTCCTCTTGCTGGCAAAGGTTTGTGGATGGAGTCCCAGGGCAATGCTACTCCTGTAGCGGGACCACACGAACAGGCTCTGGCAACACGGAACTCCTCTCACGAGCGGCACCAGTTGACAGTGATTTGTTGAAATGCAACCGCCAATAATAAGTCAACAATTCGAACATTAAGATCATTGTGGTCCCAACAGGGAGAGAGACTACCCAAAAAAATTTGAGCATGTGAAAATGGAATACTAGTGGAAAAAATAACATTAATTTGAGCTCAAACTTGTAACCAGTAGGCATGTACCTCCTTGCAGAGAAACAACATGTGAAATAAAGTAGCATTTGGGGAAGAACATGACCAACACGTATCTGGTGTAGTAGGGAAGCGTTTGTGAAGGGTGGAGGGAGTATGTAATAAACGGTTGTAAATGAAAAATATAGATTGCGTTAAAGAAGCAGCTCTGGAAGATTTACGAATCTTCATCCAAATCTTATCCCAAAAGGAAGTGGGCCAAGATACGGAAAGATCACTCTCCCATTGTTCCTCCACTTTGCTTTTGAGTCTGGGGAGAGTGTGTGTATGAAATTGTTTATAAAGGACAGAGGCTTTTGGAAGGGTTAGTAAAGTAGAATGAAGGTGAGTGATAGGATCAGGAGTAGAGGTAGAAGGGCGGGATTTGGAAAGTTTATTATAGGTTTCCATGACTGATGCTTTAAGGAGAAGATATTGGGGAGTGAAGGAGAGGGGTAAGTCAAAGGTGAGGCGAAGAGTGTGAAAAGGCAAGAAAGTGGATTGTGAAAACAATTGGGAGACCCAAAGCAAACCTTTGGCTCTCCAAGACTTCCAAAGAATAGGCTTACCTCGGATTAAGAGGTATTTATTATGCCATATAGTGGAGGAAAGGAAATCAGTAACACAGACAGGGGGAGGAGGATGAGAGGATAAGAGGAGTTTGAGAGTAAATTTATGTATAGGAGTAAGAATTGAGGATGGCTTGCGTGAGAAGGAGATACATTCAGCAAAAGAGAAAGGTGCAAGAAAAAGACGCTCCACCTTGGTCCACAAAGGGCAAGGAGAATCAGGATCTTGCAACCAAAAGGAAGATTGACGCAATAAAAAAGCCTTATGATAAGCTAAATAATTCGGGACATTAACACCTCCTTCAGAAGCAGGACGAGTGAGTCTAGCCAGGGACATTCTGGGTTTATTCTTATGCCATAAAAAGGAAGATAAGACCGAATTTATTTTTTTGATAAACTTAGCTGGAATAGCGATGGGAAAATTGGAGAGAGTATAGAGAACAACAGGGGAGAGCATCATTTTGATAGTATCTAGGCGACCCCACCAGGACAAGTAAAGAGGGTGCCATTTAGCCGGAAGGTCGGATAATTTCTGGATACACTTGGTTAGGCAAAGGGAAACAGTATCAGGGATGGAGGGGGTAATATGCAAACCTAAATATTTAATGTGAGAGAAACTCCAGGTGAAATTTGAAGCGTTAAAGTCATTCTTAAAAGTGAACTTTGTCAGAGGTAAAATTTTGCATTTATCATGGTTAAGTTTGTAACCAGAGATTGAGGAGTAATGTTGTACTTCTGCTAAAAAAGCGGGGATGGAAACAGTAGGGTTGGAGATGAAAAGTAAGATATCGTCTGCATAAGCAGCGAGTTTTATGGAAAGATCCTTAGTTTGAAAGCCATGAATATCAGGGTTTTGACGAAGTTTGGACAAAAAGGGTTCTAGGGCCAGGTTAAATAGGAAAGGTGAAAGAGGACAACCTTGACGGACACCTCTGCCAAGATCAAAATAAGGAGAAATTTGGCCGTTTGCGAAAACTGCAGCACGTGGATGAGAGTATAATAATGAAATGAGGGAGATAAATTTAGGGCCAAACCAATTAAGGGTGTGAAAGACCTAGGGCCATTCAACCCTGTCAAACGCTTTCTCAGCGTCTAAGGCTATTGCCGCTAGAGGACCTTGGAGATGTGAAGATTTTGTTAAGATGTTAAATAAGAGTCTTGTGTTATCAGTGATGTAACGACCTTTAACAAAGCCTGATTGTTCATCTCCTAGAAGGTCAGGAAGGAAATGATCCAATCTAATCGCTAATAATTTTGCAAAAATTTTGTAGTCTATATTAACTAGGGAAATGGGTCTGTAGTTTTTACAATATTGGACGTCCTTACCGGGTTTAGGAATTAAACAAATGTGGGCATCTGAAAAGGTACCAGAGGAAGAACCTAATTCAGTAAAGGAGTGTAGAAGGGAATGAAGTTTTGGGATAAGTAACTTTGAAAAGTGAAGATAAAACTCAACAGTAAACCCATCAGGGCCAGGAGCCTTGTTGAGTTTTAAACGTTGAAGGGCAGTAAGCAGTTCTTTTTGTGAAACGTCAGATTCTAAGGAAGAAAGGTCGAGAGGGAAAGAAGCAGGGGTTTGAATGGTAGAAAAAAAGTGAGCAAGAGACTGAGGAGAAGATTGGGTGTCTGAAGTGTATAGGGTCTCATAGAAATGTGAGAAAGTAGCAAGAATATCAGCATCCTTATGTTGTAAATGGGCATCATCATCATAAATCGATTCAATATTTACTTTATTGTGTTTGACCTTTAAGTAGTTAGCAAGAATCTTCCCAGCTTTGTTCCTGCCACCATAAAATTTGGCACTAGATTTAAGCAGATATAAAGAAGCATCTTCAGTAGCCTTTTCATTAAATTTGATTTTGGCGGCAACCAGAGATGTCAGACTATCCGAGGAGTGTGAAGTAAAATAGGCGTGTTCCAATCTCTTAATGTCATGGAGAAGGTTTTTGGTAAATTGGCGAGCGGACTTTCGTTTTTTAGCGACAAAGTTAATAATGAAGTCTCGAGCAGCTGCTTTAAAAGCATCCCAGAGAGTATGTCTTGATATGGGTGGGATATCATTAAAAAGGAAAAATTCATCAAAAAAGGTAAAAAAAGAAGTGGAAAACTTAGGATCTAGAAGGAGGGCATTATTGAAACGCCACCTTTTAGGACCATCAATTTTGGGTAATACTTCAAGACTAACCACTACAGGGGCATGATCAGAAAGCAGAATCGGACCAATTTCTGCCGCCTGGAGCGTTTGAGTAAGTGCGTGAGAAACAAAAATATAATCAAGCCGTGATTGGGAACGGTGGTGGGGTGAGTAAAAAGTAAACTCTTGCAAAGTCGGGTTGCATAAACGGCAAGAGTCAACAAGCTTATGTTGCGAAATGGCTTGAGTAAAAAGTTTGTGCGGTTTTGTGGGAATGTAAGTGGCATCAGACTTCCTGTCCAAAAAAGGATCAAGAGGGTGATTACAATCTCCCGCAAGGATGAAATTATCATCCATGAATTGGGTAATGCGGGGAGAGAATTCAGCCCAAAAAAGCGGTTCACCGTTTGTGGGACCATAGACATTAAGGAGGGAGATTGGAACACCTCTAAGGGATAATCTGACATGATTCCATCTACCATTAGTATCTGAGTCTTGAGAGATGACTGTGAAAGGGAGTGACCTGCGACATAAAATAGCAACACCATTACGTTTACCATCACCTTGCGAGTAAAAGACTTCACCTACCCAACCTCTCTTAAGTTTCTCAGATTCTATATCTGAAAGGTGAGTTTCTTGAAGAAATGCAATGTCAATATTTAATTTGGCTAGGTGAGATAAAATTAGCTGTCGTTTAATTGGGGAGTTAATACCCTTAACATTCCATGAAACAATATTTAAAGACATATTTTACATATTAAGGCCATAAAATGATGAACTAAGAAATCCAAAAAATAAGAAAAAGGAAAGAAGAAAGTAGAGAAAGAGAAATAAATGATCAGAAGTAAAAGAAGAGAAAGAAAAGTGAATTGAAGAAGAAGGAAGTAATATGCAGTGAGAGTGAATGCATGAATAGGAAAAAGACCCAAGATTGAAAAACAGAAAATGAATAATAGAAAGGGAATGTAGAAGAATGGATAAAGGAGTAAAGAATAGAAATTAATGAAAGTGAGGAAAGAGGAAATACAACCTGAAAAAATTAGAACATCATCATTATGCAAAAAAGGAAAACCGTTGATAAAGGAAGGGGGAGAGGAGAGGGACAAAAAACAAAGAAGGTACAAAAAACATGAGGAAAACATACCTACAAAAGGGAAATACGAGAAGAAGAAGTCGAGGGGGGAAGGAGCCAGGATGGGAAGGCAACACAACTGAGGTCAGCCGGGCCAAGAACCGGGAAGATGTCATCAGACAACGAAAGGTTCCTGTGGAAACAAAGATGGGGAGAACTGATAAGGTATTACAAAGAACTGTAACGTATATAATGACCAGGGAGCACAACTTGGTGGAAAATAGCACAAGAATCATAGGAATAAAGACAACCAAACAGGCAAGAAACTGCAAAAGGGAGTAACCATGACAACAGATCGTTCGGCTAGAACGTGAACTGGCTAATATAGACAAAAAGTCAGCCAGAAGCGTGAAGCAAAACAGCAACACAGCAATGGGAGAGACTGAATTTTCAAAGAGGCGGAAAGAATAGACAAAACATCAAACAGGAAAATGTAAGTAAAGAGAAAGCGAGAACATGACAAAGATATGCAGTCTTGAAAATCAGCCAGGAGAGGAAGACGAAGGACCAGAGGTATCCATGGTAGAGGTACGGTGTGCATTAATGAAGCTTTGCAGTCTCACTGGATCTTCATATGTGGTAGTTTTGTTATTATAGGTGACCTTGAACAAACAAGGATGGTACAAGCCATATCGAGCACCCATAGAGCGAAGGACCTCTCTCATGCTTAGGAAAGCTTTCCTACGGTTAGCAGTTGCTTTGGCATAGTCCTGAGCGAAGAATAGCGGAGAATCAGACCATGTCAATTTAGGAAGAGCCTTGGCAGCTGCTAGAACTTTCAAGAGATCAGTGTATTCCAAGAAATAAAGGATTACGCCTCTTGGCCTTTGTGACATAGAGAGGGACGTAGGTAAGCGGCCCAGACGATGCGCACGTTGGATGTTGAGAGATGTATCCTGTGGCAAGTGGAGCAATTTAGGAAGGAAGGATTTAAAGAAGGCAGGCGGATCAGACCCTTCAAGACCCTCCACCAGGCCGTAAATGCGAAGATTATTACGCCTGCCTCTATTTTCTAACTCCTCCACCTGCTTCTGAAGGGCTCCCACCTGCGAAGACAGATGTGTAACCTTGGCCTGAGATTCTTGAAAAGATGAGACAGATTGCTCCACCGACGAAACTCTTGTTTCAATTTGGGACCAGTTGTCTGTTAAAACTTGAAGTTTGGTATTCGTCTCCTCCATGAAAGGGCGCAAAGTTCCAATTTCCTCAAGAAAAAGGCGAAATGATCGGATTTCCTCCAATAACAGCTCCATGGATACAGGTGTCGTTGACTTAGGTGGGGAAGGAGGATATTTTTTTAGTCACTTAGCAGTTGTTTTTTCCGATGGTGTCTGAGAGGGCGTATCCATAGCTGCCTCTGAACCAGATGATGCAAGAGAGTCTTCTAGCTGGGAGAGAGCTGAAAAAACTTTAGAGTTCTTAACAAAAGCCACCCTTGTAGTTGCTTTGGAGGAGAAGCGAGACATGTGTTGTTGTCGTCCCATATAGAGAAGCAGAGAAACGAACAGGAAATGCAATTCAGTAATATTGGACTGCAAAAGGAAAAAGACACTGTGTATAGCGAATAAAGTCACTAGTAGACAAGTCCAGTTATAAGGTGTTAAGCCTGAGAAAAATAAGGGAGGGGCTTAAGTATGTATAACCAATAGAAATGTTGAGGAAAAGAAGTCAGCCATGACAATACTGCATACCAGGGGAGCATATATTTTAAGGATAAGTTCGCGCAGCCAATTGTGTCATAGAAGGAATTCAAAAATTGAATTTAAATCCAAGAAGCACTTTAAGTGAAGTGTAAAACCATCTGAAGTGAGGACAGTATCCAACCAGCAAAGCCTGTAGTAAGTAGGTATCACCAAGTTGCCAGTAAAGTGATGAGTAACCAGGAATGAAGCAACTGCAGCATTGAGGAATTTCTTATGAAAATAAATCGACTGGTGGGGACAGCAAGTAATCTAGTGTCCCTGCTTTACATTGAAACGCTATTTTAGGCAATGAATCGTTTCAGAAGATGACTAGAAGATATCATAGTGTGCCAAATCAGGCCGTAGGGCGCAAGGAATACGTGGTAAACATGCCAGTATATCGGCAAAAATACTCCTAGGCGCGCAAAATGGCGGTCGCGCTGTGTGAGGAGATGTTTAGTTCCATACGCGCCTCGCTGATAAAGTGGTTTAGCAAGCCAGGACTTCGTGGGGTTTGTAAAAGTGTTCCAAGATTGCAGCGACTTGTGCATGCAGAGTGAGAAAGTAAAGCGCACTCGCTTTTAAAAGAGGTACGCTCCGTGTCGGGACCCACAAAATGGCGGTCGCGAGCACCGGAGAGTCCTCAGAAGCGGAGCAGCAATTACCGTCGACTTCCACGTGAGGGAAAGCTTCTCCGAAGTCTCAGCACATGGCGGAGGTGTTCCGACGGCGAGACGGGACCTCCGACACAGGAACTGTGGATGTGGAGAGGTGAGTCACCCGGTGCCTCGGCAGAGCTTCACTCAGGCGCCGCCATCGTCCACGCCGCCAAGCCACGCCCCCCTAGAAGGATAATTGTTGAATTAAGTCTTTTTAATTACTACAATTGTATTTTATTGTATTTTTCGTGCTGAAATGAAGGATGACATATGAAGTGTTCTTTCTGTAAATTTATATTTGCAAACAATTGCATAGTACGGACACTTTTAAGTCCAGGAAATACATTGTTTATTCACTGAAATCCATCGGTACTTTTATATTGATTTTATTCAGGTATACTCTATGGTCTTCATGTATTTCACTTGAGGCAACCCCAAATTACATGTGGATAGTATATAGGCTGCGGCAATGAGATGATATGCTTGGTAAATGACTTCCTCTCGAACCATGGTGGTTCCTTCTTATATCTGTCCATAATTAGTTTGGAGATAGCGGTACCAATCATGCTACCCTTTGCTGATCCCTGTAATTGTATACACACAATTTTCTAAAAGAGATACAATTTGCATAATAATAATACTCAATAATGATTACATTGATGACACAGTTTGTGTATAGAAGGCAGATCTAGTATATAAAATAGATCGCTGCTTTAAAGCCCAACTAGTGACGTATGCATGTGTCCGTGCAAATTCGATATATTTTGAATATATCTTTACTGTTCACCCCAATTCTTTAGCTGAGTTGTTGTACAATAATTTCTTATAATACTTATATAGATATAAAATCCGTGGTAATCATCCACTAACTAATGACAAAAAAGACCCAATTAATCAATTTCTGCTTAGCTCTTCATTAGTGGCTAGCTACATTTATAGATAGTTTCATTTTTAAATATCTAAACAAACACAGTCATACCGACATTCAAAAACTGTCCCATTTCATTCATGTACTTGTATTCCTTCATACTGCACCTAGTAACTGTACACATGTTAATCCTCAAGTTCTGTACGAGTATCTTTTGACAATTTCACCACACTCTTTTTGAAAGATGTAGCTTCTCTCCTTTATCAAACAAGCTTTCAAGTAGCTAGACTCTGCAATTAAAAGGTCAGCTCTAGAACAATCTAAATGATTGTGTGCAACTTATAGAAATGTGTTATTGCAAACATGTAAGCTGATGAACAAGGGGTGTCTGTCAAACTGCAAATGACACCTGCAGATTGTCAAAACTGGAGACTCTGATTATGTGCCGTCTCCTTTAACACTATTCCCATAAAGCAGCAAAACACCATAGCAACCGTACTCTTTAACCAATAACACTGTCCGTGTAATGCAGCCTCGTTTAATGCCACCTCTTACAGAGAATGGTCATTTTCAAATAGCTCACTAATATAGCTTATGAATGTTGGGATGCTATTCTGTACGAAGAGCACATGACGGAAGTACTTTTAAAGTTAAATGGACTTTATGGAGATGTTCTAGTGAGGGTGTGTGGACACTGTGATTGACCAAGCTATCTTGAAATAAGTTTAATTTTATTTTGTCTGAAATGGGTGTCTTTCAAGACAATGTGCCCGGTTTAGTTCGATGTTTTTGAATGTTGAGAAATACTTACGTTTACATCGTGTACATAGCTGTCAAGGTTTCAGATTGATTATGTGTGACATTTCAATAATTTCTGTGTAATTATGAGTGACATTCAACGACTATGAGTGGCGCTTACTTGCAAGCAAAATCAAGCAATGAAGACGAGGGAAACATATAAATATCAGAAATTATACCCATTTGAGTAACGACAAATTCTAGAAGATCTTAAAACTGCTGCAAAGCACCAGAAATGGAAGGGCACTGTCGGACCGGAAATCCCCAAACAAGATGCGAGAGGCCCCAGCATGGAAGATGATCAGCTGCCTGTTAATAAATTATCATAATTACTCGGTCACTACAGTCAGTTGACTCATGGACTTGGAGCACTGTCCAGCCGCCGCCGCACTGGGCAAACCTCAGGAGAGTGAAAGGCTGAGCAGGGGCGGCCTTAGGCATGTGCAAGCTGTGCACCTGCACAGGGCCACCAAACCCCAGTGGCCGCCACGCCAATATATATCCTTAATATAATAATCCTCTGAGGATGGATACATATTTGCGTGGCGGCCCCTGGCAGGGATTTGGCGGCCTCCGGCTCTGTTCCACTTCCAAACACTCTGATCCTCCTCTCTTCACTGGCCTTCGCACCAGCGTTCCTCCGGGGCCCCCTACCTACGCTCCTTGCCCAGGGCCGCCATGAGCCTAGTGCCGCCCCTGGGCTGAGGCACATAGGCTGTCTTTTTTCCAAAAGACTTTAGCTCAGCTGCTAGCTCCATAAATTAATGAAAATCAATTTTATTGTAGGCAAAAGGCCTGATCCATTTATTATGAAAAGCAATGCAAAAACGCGTAGTTGGATGTATTTATTGTGAAAAGCATATGTTAAAAGTGACTGGGGATATAATCGGGGGCACTTGAATCATGTGCAGGAGAGGGCCAAAGTATGCAGCAGGGTCGAGTAAATTATGCAGCAAGAAAAGGCAAATTATACGGCATAATGTGGCACTGTAATAGTTTTACTTCATTATTTCATCATTTTTAAACTTGGTAGCACTGTATGTGCATGGATTGCACCTCATTAGTACCAGTTTAACACCCAAATATAGCAATAATCAGCAAAAAGGTGATTCGAACAGCTTTTCAAAAGGCCTTCCACTGCGCAGCAACACACGACACAGCATTTTTAGTAATGTTTGGACCGTTTGAGCTAGATCCAAAAACATTTTTTTTAAATCTGCAGATTATGTGGCAGATGGATTATGGGAAGGGCCTCCCAGTTAAAACATTTTTTTTTTTACATTTCCGTCTATATTCATCAATATTTCTTTTGCGGTCATTTTATCTGTATTTATACACATTTTATTTTGTTGCAAGAAAAAAAAAAGCGCTGCAGCTAGTATGTTTTCACATTTATTTAAATAGGCAACACACGCTTGGTTATAGCTTTTGATAGCTTCATGTAGATGGGTAAATGGGCTACTGTTTTTAACACAGAGATCCTTTTGTTACCTGCAATTAATGAATTGCAATTTTTCTAATATAGCGCAGTAATCTATGAAGGACCTTGTACCCCTCACGGTCTTATGTAACACATCCTACACATTGATTTACACATATATGATTTATTTTCAATGTATAATGTGCGATGTAAATCACTAGGACACCCTACATTGGGATAAGTAGTTCTAAGGCGCTATAACAGAAATAAAACAAAATTGTTGTGGTATTTAAATTGTTATTTGAGTAAATACTGGGACAGAGGAACACATCTAACATTTGTACAGTGCATGCATATCTCTTGTATCCAGGGACTGAACAAATTGAAAAGCATTCCTCTCTTAAATACCTGTGAAATGATAAGCTGTGTGCATTTGTTTTCCCTCAATTGCTTTTAGGTGTGTGCATCTCCCCCTAATCCCCATAGCTTCCAGCCAGGATACTTAAACAAAAGGAGGCCTGATGCCCCTTAACCCCTTCACTGCGGCAGCTATTCCGCCGCAGTGCTAAGGCGGCGGGGCGGAAATGCGGCGGGCGCATGCTGGTGATGGAACCGCTCCGTCACCAGCATTTGTTGCGCTGTGCTTATGTCATGGCCCCGCCCACTCAAAGGAACGCTCACTGCAGGGGCGGAATCCGCACCGCGCAGGAGCGTCGGGCGGCAGTCATCAGCAGGGGGGGGGGGGGGGGGTTAAAGTAGACCTTTGTTATGGGTTCAGCTGAATCCAATAAGCCCTCTCTCCCCCTGCCCTCAGAGAGGCACGTCTTCTCCTTGCAGATAAAGTAAGGTAAACTTATTTATTTGCATATTTTCGCTTCTATTGATAAACACAGACAAAGGAAAAATATTTTTCCGTTTGTATTCATATGTAAAAATCTGTTTAAACGGAAAACCGGGAGCCTTAATTTTGAGGCAAATCTATAATTATGTGTAAATTGCAGTGGCCGCACAATTACGTAATTCCAATAGCCCTGGATATAATGTAGTTGCACTGCTATTACACTGTATCAAACCCCACAGAGAGGTATTTTGTTACTCATAATCTCACATATTACCACAGTACACTCATATTTGCTTTTGTAATGACAATGGTCTCATAGAAATAGACTCTAAGCTAGTTTTAGCTCCAGACTTTATGAAAACAGGGACCTGCAATTAAAGGTCACATATGTGTCCAAAACATGTCACTTAAAATGCTATACATAGTTTATGTGGATCAAAATCAAATTCTCCTCTTGGTCCGAGTAACCATAGTTCGAATTCAGAAGCGCTAAGTAAAGCATGAACAGAATTGTGCCTTTTAAAACATGAAGACATGAGTTAGCAATGGAGAAGGAGACAGTGACAACCTCTGTCTTCTGGTGATTGATATGAAAAAGAGAAGTGATTGTAATGGGCTGCAGTGTAGGCAACCAGAAGCTTGTGTATGGAACAAAATAGTGCAGGCAGCCGAATCTGGCCTGTGCACTGAAGCACGATGAGAGATTAGGGGATGATCTGTATTCACAAATGAACACCTCCACGAGTGGAATGGGAGGCCAAGAACAGCAGAAGCCAGTGGTGTAACAAAAGTATAAGGGGCCCTCCTGCAATGTACATGGAGGGGCCCTCGCTCTGGATTTAATCCGGAGCACTCAGACGAGAGTACTGTGCTGAGGGGTCCCCATGCAGCTGGGGCCCACCCCCACACCGCAGGGGATGCAGGGGCCCGTGTTACGCCCTAGCAGAAGCCCTCACTGAGCGAGCATCTACTGTGATTGTAAGAGCATGGATTTAAAACACATCAGTTAAATTCAGGGCACAAGTCCTATAAAAAGAAGTGGGTGGACTGACAATATGCAAATGACCTCATAACGTCACATGCTCAATGTGTCCAGGTGTCTGAAAATTACACCGGCACACGTTCAGCTTATTTCTAAGTAGCGTAAGTTCACACCCTCAAGTGTCAAAAACATAATTTATAGAATTGGCCAGGAAATGGTGGTGATGGCGGCCTGGGGAAGGGGGGTTAGGGGGGCAGCCGAGCCGCGAGGTCTGCCCCCGGGCAGTTTTGGGAGGGGGAAGAGCGAAAGTGCGGCCATTTTGCCGGATTGGGCTGCCTGGGGATAGCCCAAAGGCAGCCCAAAAATGACGTCAGCAGGCCAAAGGGGTTAAGCAGGGTATCCGTTTCCTCCCAGCCACCATTTTAGGTACTGAGACCTGGTGGCTGGGAGCGGGATATTAAGGTACTTTTTGGTGGTGATCTTGGGGAGCTTTTTTGGCGGTGGCGGGGCTGTGGTGCGGGGGTGCTGGGTACGAGAGTGCTGTATTAGCTCACTGTGGTTAGCCGTCGTACTTTGATCGGCTTCGCTCGTTGGGCGTGAGGCGTAGCTCACCTGGCTTTGCATGCACGGGGCAATGCGGGATCGAGAATACAATTGGACAAATTAATTTTAAAAAGATAAGGCTGTTGTGTGTGTGTGTGTGTGTGGGCGCTGCGCGCGCGAGGTGCTGATGCGCGGTGGTGTAAAGTATAGTAGCAGATCGGGAGCACGGGTGGCAGCGGAGCCGAGTCGGGGGAATCCCGACCGGCGGCGTGCGCGCGCCATGGAAGTTTAGTTTGGTATGCTCTGGTTGCGTTTGGAGGCGCTCCCGGGGTTTGTGGTTTTCAGTGCCATGCACTGGCGTTCTTCACTGGGCTTCATTGTTTCATGGGTGTTTCGGTTTATGTGGTGGGTGTGGGGGGCGGCCTGACAGAAGCTTTGCGCGCGGGGGTTTTCGACATGGGAGCCTCGTGGAGTTTGCGGTGTGTTTAGGCGGGGCACCACACATGGCGACCGTTGGCTCGTGCGCACAGGCGGGCCTGGGTCCGGGGAGGCGGTCGTCTCGCGGCGGGAGGGGGTGGTTTCTTTGGAGATCTAGCTCCACACCTGGTGCGTGTAGCGGTCACTGCACGCACACTGAGAGGGGGCACTTGGGGTTGGTTGCATGGAGTCGAGGTGCAGGCAGGGGTTTTGAGGCGCGGCAGGCGGCGCTGCGGACGGAAGGGGGCCAGGGTTCCGGGAGAGGGGGGTGGGGAGCTTGGGGGGGCCTGGCGGAAGAGGAGGGTGCAGGCGTGGGGGTCGGAGTTGAGGGGTGTGGGGCCCACAGGTCGGGGGGCGAGCAGTTTCAGGAGCCCAGAACACCGGCGGAACCTTGGATGGCCGGTGCGGGGGGGCCGACTTGGTAACCTGGGGGCGGCCCTGCGACACCAAGGAGAAGGGAGGGCTGTGCTTCCCGCAGCAGGCCCGGAGTCCGCGGGGGGTCCCGTCGCGGCTGGATCACGAAGGCCCCAGGCGGACTCTCTGGCCCCTCCACCCACAGGCCCCCAGCGGCTTGGGGAACATCAGCAGGCATGGAGCACCGGAGTGGAGGACCGTTATGTTTCAGAACTGCAGGTGGCGGTGAATGCTTCTTGGAGCGGGGGGACTGCAGGGGTGTGGGCCTACGGCAGCTTTTGGGTACCAGACAAGGTGCCATCGGAATGGGAGAATGCCTGACATTTAATGCATATACTCGACTGCAACAACATTATTCGGGGGAAGTTTGTATGCCAACCAATGAGATGACGAGAGAGAATGCCTGACATTTAATGCCCATAATCAACTGCAACGAGAGTCTTCGGCTGAAGGATGTAGGTCATACCAATGAGATGACGCGAGTTTCTTGGCTTACTTTAAAGGTTCAATTGGTGGAGCTTAACCTATGGGCTGTACGGGTCGACAAGCAGAGGAGCATGAGAGTGAAAAAGAAGGGGGAGGAGAGGGGGGAGAGAGAACCAAAAAACAAAAAAAGACGTAAAGTGCAATGGCTGCTTATAGAGCAGGAAGATCAGGGGTATAGGGGCTGTATACAGGGTCTATGGGGGTTCATACCCGAGCAGGGGAACATCGATGACAAACAATATTTCTCAATTTTGTTGCCCATTGGAGGTGTTGTAAAATCATACTTACTGTCACTTGACAGAAGCAG
Source organism: Lissotriton vulgaris (assembly GCF_964263255.1). NCBI lineage: Eukaryota > Metazoa > Chordata > Amphibia > Caudata > Salamandridae > Lissotriton > Lissotriton vulgaris. The sequence goes on along the minus strand of NC_141697.1, from coordinate 239,739,699 downwards.
GTAGTTTTACAGTGACTGGCTGTGTATTTCAGGTTTATGTTCTATAGGGAACAAGACCTCGAAGGGCTTTAGGATGCTTCTGACTACTGGCCAACATTTTGATACAATCTGTTCAAGGATGTTGAGGTAGGCATGGCGGGCAACTTGTGGGTTCTTTGTTTACATTTCTAGGCATTATTTCTGGCAGCAAGGTTTGCAACGTTTGAGAAGTGTGGGTCGGGGCTGGAGGATAGGGTAAGTGTCGCGTCCCACGGAGGCGGGCAGTCTCGAACACTGCCTTGAGACGTTTCCGTGTTCATGTAAACTACAATTCCCATGATTCTAGGTACTGCGTGCGACGCCTCTGGCCGATGACGTCACACGCGGAAGCCTCAAGACGGAGCAGAGAACGAGAGAGCCTTGCCGTTGATTCTGATATCGAATTGAAGACACGGTAGGAGTTCTCCCCTCGAGTATCCAGCGTATCCTTTAGAGTGATATTCCTGTGTTTGTTTCCCCTTGAGCGCTCATCTCGAGCATTCCGATTTTTGCAACGGAGCTTGTTAGAGCTCAGTGGAGCCCTCGGCTGAGGCTCTGTACGCGGGTCTCCTCAGAGACTTATTTCAGTGACTGCTTTCTTTGGCATTTTGCAGCAGGACATTCCCGTTGTGAGTGCAAGCTATGATCTGGGTGGAATCTCTTCCCGGATTATTCTCGGAGACTTTGTTATGGCGATTGTTATGATTTACTCGCAAAGTTGAGACTCTTATGCCCAATATCCCTCAGTCCAGTGGGGGTATTGACTATTTGAAATCTGTTTATTAGAAAATACATTGCTTTATTTTTCAGAGTGACTTTGAGTACATGGGAAGTGCTCACTCTGGACAACGGATTCAAACCAGTTATACTGAAGAAGTATTCAGCATTCTTTGTTCTTTGGGCTCCAGTATATGTACAGACAAGTGTTCATCAGTTGGAGCTTACAATTTAGTTCGCTACCAATATTAGTCCACAGGTGAAGTTCAACCAGAGGTCTAATAGTGTGGGAATTGGAGACTAACTATTGTTTTCTATCTTGTGAAATTGCAACAGGGGTTAATGAGCTTCGCCTGGCTGGCTATTTACCATTTGCCCTCTGTTGAAGCCTTAGCTGTCATAACATTTGGTACGTGTATGTCATACAGAAGTTTGTTAAGCAATGTGCATCAGATTCAAACGATAACCTCAAGGTTCTTGTATTCTAGATCAGTGATACATGTTCTACACTTCTGATTGCCAGGCAAAGCCAACCTTTTCTCTCTCTCCAGGTAAATGAGACTTCAGATACCTCTAGCGGGTGGGCTGTACATTGTGTTATCTGCCTGTGTGTATTACATCTAAAAGTGTGTGCTTGACTCATAGTGCCTTGTTCTCGTTTCAGCATCCTCTCCCTGCTGCTCCCTTCCTACCCTTCCTGATATCCCTCGCTTGACCACTTCTGCGTGTCTGTTTTCATTTAGACCCAGAGGCTGTCGAGAGGTGGAACCCATTATAGCATCGTACGATCCTGAGGACACTGGGACCTGACAGTAAGTATGCTAACAGATATGGGTAAATAAGCTCAATGTTCAGTAGTATTGCGTGAGACAGCATGGGAAATGGATGGTGGCTTCGGAAATCTGGGGGTCCGTAAGGGTGTACTTTCTTTTGCTTCTAACCATGCTTGATCCCCTGGAGGAGGAGGAAGATTTTGTGTCAACCGTCGCCAACGCTTGGGGGGGGGCGCGGAAGCTCGCAGGGAGAGTTACTGGGCCACGTGGCTTGTTGGATCTAGGCTAACCCAGGGCTACTCGGGTTGAGGCAACCATGACCTTGGTAGTGGCGGCGGGACCTAGGGCGCTGATGGCGATGCGTGACGTCAGGTCGGTTTCTGGCGGCTGCCGGTCCACCCAGACGACTGGTGCCGACGGGGGATACAGTTTAACGGCCGCTGGCGTGTGGATGAGGCATTGCCGAGGGGTTGTTCGAGGTCCCACGCGTTTTGAAGGTTAGGGCGTGCCAGCGATGGGCTTTACGGAATAAAAGAATGAGTCACCCAGGAGCTAACGGGTCGCACGGGGTTGTTTTCCACTCATCCACACATACGTTCTGACACGTTTACAAGTTTATTCCGTACTGAGGGACGTGGGGATGGGGGCAGAATTATAGGTCTCCTGGCTGAGCTGTAGTGAGGGGATATATTTGCATTTCTCCTCGTTGTTTCTGTGGTACGTTTGACGGCGGCCCTCCGTAATTATCCGGAGGAAGGGGCCGCGGATTGGTTACGGGCCAGGTTCAGAGGGGGGTTTTCGATGGGGCTACATGGGGCCCCGGCGGCGATGTTAGGCGGACAATTTGTGGCCGGCTCGGGAACACCCGGAGGTAGGACGGTGCGAGCGGGATACGGAGGTCGATGAGGGCAACAATGGCAGTAGTCTGGGGATGGGCCTTTGGAGTCGTTGCTGGTGTCCGCATTAGGGGGTGCCCACGCAGGAGGCGGGACAGTTCCACCTTCCACAACACATCTCGTGGCCGGGAGGGCGGATCGGTTAACGACTATCTCGGCGAAAAGGTGACCGCGGTGTCTTACTACCCGGGTTGAGGCGACATGGCCTTGGTAGTGGCGGCGGGACCTGGCACGCACTTGGCGATGCGTGACGTTCTGTCGGTTTCCGGTGGCTGCCGGTCCACCCAGACGACTGGTACCTACTGGGGATCCAGTTGAACGGCCGCTGGTATGTGGACGAGGCATGCCCGACGGGCTGCTCGAGGTCCTGCGTGTTTTTGAAGGTTTTACTACGTTCCTGCACTGGTTTTTTACGAAACGAACGGGGCACCCTGGAATTTTGGTACTGCAGGGATGACTCTTTTTTGGCCGGGGCCCTAGACTCCACAGACTGCCAGGTGGTGCTGGACAGGTTTCAGGAGAACATGGAGGGCCAGTGGGGTGCCATGGGCACCGGAAAAAGACAAGTGGGGCCAGGCACGGCGCTGTCAAAAAAGTTGTGGGTACTGACCTGGGCTTGGTTTGCTGGAGGCATGGTTGCCGGCAAAAAAAAAAAAAAAAAAAAGCAGCGGCAGATGTTGGGGCTGCCCGAGGTAATGGGCAAGGCCAAAGTGGCAGGTTTGGAAATTCAGGTGTGGTAATTGCCAACAGAGCAGACAGTGGGGCCAGGCACGACGCTGTAATTTTTTGGGTTTGGAGCTGGGCTAGGTGTCGCTGGAGGCCTGGTTGCCGGCGGACACGCATCCGGCGGATGTTGGGGCTGGTCGAGGTGGTGGTGGCAAAGTACAATGGGGCAGGATTGGCAAATTCAGGTGTTGCCATTGGCACCGGAAAAGACAGTGGGGTCGGGCATGGCGTTGTCAATTTTGGGTCATGAGGTGGACTCGTTGTGCTGGGGCACGGTTGCCGGCAGACAAGCAGCAGCAGAGTTTGGGGCTGCTCGAGGTAAAGGGGGCAAAGCACAAAGTGACAGTGTAGCAACTTCAGGTGATGCTGGGACACGGGTGTTGCGCGTGTGGAAATCCAAGTGCTGCCATTGGGCACCGGAATAGACGGTGGGGGCCAGGCACGCGCTGTCCCTTTTGGGATATCGAGCCGTTCGCGGTGTGGCGGGAGACGCGGTTGACGTAGATAAGCAGTGGCAGATGTTGGGGCTGCCCGCCTTAATGGTGGCACAGCTCAACGTGACAGTGTTGGAAATTCAGGTGCTGCGGGGACACTGCGGTGTGGCGTGCATGGTGTTTGGTTGGTGAGGTGGCGCAATAGGTAGCACGTTGGGCTGCTAGGCGGATGGTGAAGGCATTCAAAGGTGGTGGGTTCGGATTTCACCGGAGTCGTTTGCACTGGAGGCCGGGCCCTCGGGCGTTTGTCGGCAGGCGTTTGAGTAGGACTTGCGGATGTGGTGGGTTTTTTGCTTGACGCAGGTAAATGGGGTGCCACTGGGAGAAGGGTAATGGGGGTCACAGTTGTTGGCGGTGGCGGGCTCTGCCAAGGGGGTATGGATGGTACGCGGTAGGGCGCTCACCCCTTTCGGATTGGTGCGGTGTCGGAAGTGTATAGACAGGGATGCGGCCGGGGGGCATGCTGCGCCTGTGGAGGTGGTAAGTACGGTGTTATCGGCTTTATGTGCGCGGCGAGGGGACTTTTTGGAACGTGCGATCGGGTGCTGGGGGGGGCATATTTACTGGTATTTGCTTCTTGTTTCGGGATCAGTAGCGGGTTTCCTTTTCCCGGAACATGTTGATTTGGATTGTAGGCCACTCCTTTTGTGGAGAGGGTCAAGTTGGAAGAGCAGGTAGCTAGTTCAGTGATACTCTGGGTTTCTAGGGGCGACGGTTAGGTTGCAGGTGACTGGTTTGTTGTTGCTGCGAGCAAGGAGGAAGGAGTCCGCGGAGCTGCGGGAGAATTGGTAAGGGTGTACGGTCGGGGGGAACCGAGCTGATATAGCGACGGGTGGCGTGGGGCAGGGAGGCCGCAGGCGGCGGACAAGGCGTGCCGGAGGATTAACTTGAAAAGGGTGGTTCGGGCCGGTTTTGCTCCGCTAAGTTCTGGCCCGTTTGTGGGGAGGCGCAGTGAGTAAGGGCCGGCTTTTATCATGTGGGGATCGTAGGGGTGGGGGGAGAAAAACACAAAGGGGTCAGGTAAATCGATGTTTAGAGAGGTTTTAGTTTTGTAAAGGGGTTTTGTCAGGCTTTAATAAAATGTGATGTGCACCTGTTTCAATAAAGCGGCCTTTTACACTCACAAAATGGTAGTCGGTCGTGCTTGCGCCCCTTCCTCCCTCCCAAAGGAAAATATTTGCAACTTGTGATTGTCCGACACCGAGGACGTGAGTTGTAGGCTGCTAAAATTCAATTAGTAATGATCTTTAATCAATGTATCAGTATTTATTTATACAAACACAAACCTGAGTGGCCAGTACGAGGCTACAGTCATGAGGCCGAGAGTGTCTGAGCCCCATGGCCGCGACGAGGGGTCTCCAGCAACCTGGCCGGTCGCTGGGCATCATGATGAGAGGCATAGGCAGGGGTGCGAGCAGCGACGGGCTGCAAAACGAAGCTTAAAAACATAACTTCCACCCGCTTCGCTCACTTAGTGACTTAAGTTCTGTCTGGGGTGGCAAATGGACAATGTTGCGAATTACGCCACGATGCTGCAGCCAGTGAGAGCACAGCTGAGCCCAGTCTGGCTGGCGCCACACAGACTACCTCCAAGCAGATGAGCTAAGATATAAACAAATAATTTAAGAGCAGAGCAGTGCAGTTGCACTGCACAAGGTAGTGCAGTTTGCCACACTATGTGTGGCTACCAGGGCTGCACGCGGTCCGCACTTTGCTCAATAAGCACTAATAGTTGCGCTTCCATCTCGGTTTGTCAGCAACTTCAGGAGGCGCTATAAACGTGTGACTTCGCATTTTAGTCCAGTGATGCAGACCACCACACCAAAATGTTTTAGCCGAACGCCTGATGCGTGATACTTGTCAGGGCTGCGTGTAGGTATTCAGTTAAAAAAATATACTTTTACAGGGTTTGAAGTCTATTGGAAGCATGTGGCATACTGCTCGTCTTATGAATGAGCGCATATATATCGGCTGCACTAGATCAGCTATTCTGAGCTGCGCGTCTCCTTGTCTTCACTCAAAACATATTTTTTCAGTCGGAAAAACAAATTAAATAGAAATAAGATGGTCGCTCAAGCATTTTGGCTGCCATACTGTTATACACAAGTTTTGTTTTATCATTTAAGTGGATTGTGGCAGACATTTTGAGCCTTGCCAATCTGAGATTTCAAATTTTCCCTGTCAAGGCAGAAGATGTTTGACAGCTTTTTAGTAGAGGGTGTGATTCCAGCTGGTAGGCAGTGGTTCAAAATGGTATTTTATTATAGATCCTAATCCATCTACAGGTGTCTTATGTAGAAAGGATTAGAGAGAGCTGATTTCTAATGATGGCACAAGAAGTAAGTTTTGCTTTCTAAATAAACAAACCCCTTCACACATCCCACTTCACTTCTTTCTAAAAACCATCTGCCTTTCACCAGGACCAATGTAGGCATAACAGATTGCGCTCTTTTAATCTAAATTCCCTATACTCGCCACTTCTTCCTCTATTCTGTATAGGATAGGAAGCCTGTCTAACATGGGATGGACCAATCCTTCAAAGGGGATCTGAAATGACCAGGGTAGCATACATCCCTTCACCGCCTCGGGGACCTGAAAAGTCCAGGTTAGTATGCATCCCTTCACCGCCTGCGGTGAATTCTACTTCTCTTTTTTCTTAGTCGCTGTGTCACTCCTACATATCCCACTGTTTTTTTTCCTGGGACCTTGTCATTTGATAAGTACTTATATCTAGGAGGGTTAGCTTTGTGGTTGTGTTAAGAGTAAGCCAAACTGGGGTCCATCAGAAACCTAACTGCAGTGATAACTGCCTTCCAGTGCTATTTGAGGGTAAATCTAGCTGCAGCTCAGTTTGTGCTAGCATGCAAAACCACACTGAATTGAAATTGCATTTATATAGCGCTAACTACCCCCCATGAGGCAATGAAGCACTTTTACGGCAAGTAGAAAGCAACTTGGGAGCCCAAAGTTCTTGGACAATCCAATGGTTATTGGATTAGTCTTGTGCTCTCAAATAAACCATTCTGTGCATTTACTCCAGTTTCTCTGTTGTACATTACTGACTTAGGCGTGATTATTAGAAGGGGTTATCGGAGAAGCAAATGATTGATGGAATTCATATAATATTTTAGGTTGCAGGTATATGGTTATAAAGAAAGAGAGAATAAGATAGGCACACAATTTAGAGTAGCCCATATATACAAGAGTCAGGAAAAATAAAATGAGAAGGGCATTCTAAATAAATAAGAAAGGGAAAAATTGAAAGTTTAAATCAAGGTCAATTTTTCATGCAGGGGTTTTCGTGATTGCATGCGATGTGTGGATGAAAACCTGCAGAAAGAAACATTTTTTAAATTGCACTCTTCAGGCGTATGGCTTTTAAAAGTCTTTCTATATATATGCTATCTTTCAGGACTAGGCAGTTATTTGCCTCACCACAAAAAACAGCTTAAGATCCCTTTACGAGCGACATTCAAGCAGGGCGACATTTCAGCACATCCAAGTACCCGTAACTACTATTTGACAACAAACACCATTGAGAAAGCTCTTACGCACATCACCCCACTGTAGGTCCAATATAAATACATGGGCTGCTGTGTGTAGGTACTATAGCAGCACATTCAATGATATGAAGTATTGGTACAGAATATGCAAGCAAAGTATTTTACACCATACAAAATACACATATAAACACGTGTAAACACCTGCCAAATTAATACATAATACCATTGATAAACATGCTGTAGCAATCACCATTAGTAAAATAACTCAGAGCATCATGTATCTGACCCATTCATTACCTGGTTTGGAAGGGACTGTGCCCTGCGCTGAAGAACAACGGGTCCCACAGACCCCACGGTCTGCACTATGAACGTATCTGGCCGTCACAAGGACTCTCAAGCATCCACTTTACCTCGTAGTGGAGAGACAATAGCTAAGCTGTGATTGTCATTGTACATTACAAGATGATCAAAGTGTGCATTAACTTAGGATCTAATATTACTCTCCGCCGAGTGTAGCGTTCACGGGGTGTTTGGCAAAATCTCCTCCTCCCTCAATTTCGGGGGAAGGCCTCTGTTACTACTCATTGGTGAATTCCTATCTGCAGATTCCAACCTTAAAAAAAGCAAGCTCGGACACAACCTTGCTTTCTACCACGATTACTATACATTTTCAAGGCTATCTTACCTGTATTCTCCATACGGATGCGTACCAAGAACTGCCATACAAAATATACATTTCTCTAAGGAGCACTATGGATATGCTACAACTGAACATCTTCGCACCAGACACTGCGGTCGACTCAGCTGAAGGATGCCAAGTACTGGCAAGTGAATACCTCTGAATGCAAACTGCTTGGTACGCCATCTTGAACAGCACTGTTAACCGCGCCACAATCGGGCCTGAACGCCCTTCAGATGCATGGCTACACAGACATTACTGCTTCAAAGTAGTTGAATGGGGGTGCCGCCACCAGCGATATCTTTAGACTAGATGGCCTGATGGTGCCAATCTGCACCATCATCAAGGCCATGTAAGCTTCACTGCCCAGGGTAGCACTCCGGCCTTCGGGGCTCTGTTTGTTATGGAGCAGGTCCAGGATCAGCCAATTGCTTACATGCATGCGGGCCAGTTAAATAAGTGTGTTCAGATGATTTAGTAACAAATGAGGGAGCATTGATGCTAAATAAAGCGCGGCGAGCTCAGCTCTGTCATCACACGGCTTGAAGTCCACACTCGAGCACGGCAGGCAAGACTGTGTTTAAGGAACGATGAATCAAGGCCACAATACACTGGTTGAGAACAAATTACAAGGGCACGAGTCGGGGGTACACGCAGGTAGACGGCGCCCACCCACTATTATCACAGGGTGAACGCCTTCCACTCTGCCAAGAAGTTCAGCCCCACTGAATAATGTGCTGAACACTTACCGGTGTAATTTCCAAACACTGGGACACTTTCAGCAGCACTTGCATGTTGTCTGCTTTCCATATGCAACAAGCAACAATGTGCAGGTGGGGAAGAGGCTTTCTTATTTAAGACTCGGCTGGGCCCATAACAAAGGCCGAATTTGAGGGCTCCTCAGGCCTCCTTTTGTTCAAGTCTCTTGGCTATGAGCAGTCAGGAGCTTCACACCTGATGCAAATGAAGTGGAGGGGAAACACAGGCTCACACCTTGTTAGTACTTCACACATACTTAAGAGGCAGCTTTTCACTTTGTTCAGTCCCTGTGTAAGAGAATTGCATGCACTGTAAGAATGTCAGAGGTGTTGGTCTTTCCCAGTATTTACACAAAGCAAATTGCATTTATATAGAGCTTACTACACCTAAAGAGGCGTTGAAATAATTTAAGTACTACTAATTTTTCATCTATAGCCCAACTTATCCCAATGCAGTGTGTCAGAGCGCTTTACATCAACACATGCATATTACATGTACAATTAATTATATACGTTTGTAAATGAATGTACAGGATGTGTTACATACAACTGAGGGATTGCAAGGTGTAGAAGTCACATATCAACTCCATAGCTCACTGTGCTATTATCTTCGCAATATACTCAAACGTACACATGATAGACCTGCTGAAGATATATAGTAGAGCTTTAGATCTGATGTCACTTCTTGTGATGCCACTTCCTGTAAAATCGTGGCTGGTGATGCCACTTTCTATGTTGTCAATTCCTGTGATGCCATGTGTGATGTCATGCGCCGTGATGTCACGTGCTGTGATGTCACGCGCTGTGATGTCAAATGCATACTGCCTAACTAGGCTAAGTTAATGTTAGGGGTATTTATAGCGCACGCTGTTACCAAACAGTGTCCTGGCGCTAACCAATGATCGAAAGTTTAGACACTTCTTTTACCAGAAATCAGATGTACCGAAAAGCCATGTTTTCAGCTCTTGCCTAAATTTGAGAAGGGAGATAGCAGATCGGAAGGATTGTGGAAGTGAGTTCCAGATTTTTATGGTACCAAGGTAGAAACTTCTTCCACCACAATTCTTTCTGTTAAATGTTGATACCACCATAAGATTCAAATTAGATGACCTTCGTGTCCTACTGGGAGAGTCTAACATCTACGTTTCTGTTCCCCTTACTTCTTTTTTTGAGGACTTGTGCCCTGAAAATTACAATATTTGAAACTACGAATAGAGAAGGGGATACCACAGCAACTACAACCTGGAAGTTCTTCAAAACATTAACTGAAGTGCACAATAACATATTGCAGCTTTCTGGGCAATAAACTGGGCTGAAAAGTAGGATGTAAGATTGTTTTATCATGGTGCAAAGCTGTGGGCGTATTATAGGTACTCGCACTGCCAAAGACAACAGGCCACGCTTTTGAAAAGTGCACGCAGGAAGACTCCAAGCACTCACACATTCACATACATCACCCACACTTGTACAGACAATCACACCAACACATATGATGGACACACACATGAACAACCAACCACCTTCTATCCGACACACTTAATACTTGGCCTCTCCTTGGACAACTCAACTCTATTAGATGACAGAATTCATCATGCACATTCAGTCCTTGCCCTTTCTGAATGAATGCCAACAGGCACCAATACAGAGCAATCTGCATCCTCTTTAAATGTCTGACATTATATAAATCAATTCCTGCGAGGTACTAACACGTGTTACCTTTAAGGTCACCACATTACGCCATGAATACCATGCATCAAGCTTTAAACTTTCCTTTAAAAAAATCACTGTTACTAAGTAAGTTACATTAATTGTGCCAAAAGATGCAAGCTTCCACAATGCACCTTTTTTGTAAATCAGAACCTTGAACTAGAAACAACAAGTTTAGTTTCTATGGAGAGAACTAGTACAACGACTGCAGCTTGCACAACTGTTACTAAGTTTAACTTTCTGGACTAAACATACATTTGGCATTTATGATGTTCACAATCACAGCGAATTTATTTTTCTTCACTTGAAAAGTGCCTCCAGTTGCCATCTTGCAGCATACTCGCTATATGTACTACACAGTCTTCTTGCCTATGAAGTATTTCCACTGCTGGAGACTACATTTTATTCCCCTGTCAATGTGGGGAAAAAACAATAAAAAGCCAAATTACCTTAGTGTCATTTGAGAGAGACATCACTCGGCTTCCCAAAAAGCCCCTCCTCACAGCTCTGGATGCCTCATATAGCCAGGTTCTGAGCTGGGATGGGGCAGTGAGATAAATAACGGTGATGGATCAAGCCCTGATCTTTGGACTGGGTAAGAGTGGTCTGCTCAATTCAGACACTCTGTTCATCACCACCCCCTTTTGTAAATCGATTTTGGCCACTATAGGTGTGGCAGGGTATACTCAGACATGAGTCCCTTTCTCACTGCTCCATCAGGATTCAAGCAAGCCGGGCCGAAGACGGCTGAAATGCCAGAAACCGGTCCCCGGTAGCTTGTCTCCTTTCTGGTAAAGAATTGGCTTGGTAGTTTAGTCTGCCCTGTTCCCATGATGCACTGGGCCAGGGACAGACTGATTTGCATATAGCCAGGTTCTGAGCTGGGATGGGGCAGTGAGATAAATAACGGTGATGGATCAAGCCCTGATCTTTGGACTGGGTAAGAGTGGTCTGCTCAATTCAGACACTCTGTTCATCACCACCCCCCCTTTTGTAAATCGATTTTGGCCACTATAGGTGTGGCAGGGTATACTCAGACATGAGTCCCTTTCTCACTGCTCCATCAGGATTCAAGCAAGCCGGGCCGAAGACGGCTGAAATGCCAGAAACCGGTCCCCGGTAGCTTGTCTCCTTTCTGGTAAAGAATTGGCTTGGTAGTTTAGTCTGCCCTGTTCCCATGATGCACTGGGCCAGGGACAGACTGATTTGCATATAGCCAGGTTCTGAGCTGGGATGGGGCAGTGAGATAAATAACGGTGATGGATCAAGCCCTGATCTTTGGACTGGGTAAGAGTGGTCTGCTCAATTCAGACACTCTGTTCATCACCACCCCCTTTTGTAAATCGATTTTGGCCACTATAGGTGTGGCAGGGTATACTCAGACATGAGTCCCTTTCTCACTGCTCCATCAGGATTCAAGCAAGCCGGGCCGAAGACGGCTGAAATGCCAGAAACCGGTCCCCGGTAGCTTGTCTCCTTTCTGGTAAAGAATTGGCTTGGTAGTTTAGTCTGCCCTGTTCCCATGATGCACTGGGCCAGGGACAGACTGATTTGCATATAGCCAGGTTCTGAGCTGGGATGGGGCAGTGAGATAAATAACGGTGATGGATCAAGCCCTGATCTTTGGACTGGGTAAGAGTGGTCTGCTCAATTCAGACACTCTGTTCATCACCACCCCCTTTTGTAAATCGATTTTGGCCACTATAGGTGTGGCAGGGTATACTCAGACATGAGTCCCTTTCTCACTGCTCCATCAGGATTCAAGCAAGCCGGGCCGAAGACGGCTGAAATGCCAGAAACCGGTCCCCGGTAGCTTGTCTCCTTTCTGGTAAAGAATTGGCTTGGTAGTTTAGTCTGCCCTGTTCCCATGATGCACTGGGCCAGGGACAGACTGATTTGCATATAGCCAGGTTCTGAGCTGGGATGGGGCAGTGAGATAAATAACGGTGATGGATCAAGCCCTGATCTTTGGACTGGGTAAGAGTGGTCTGCTCAATTCAGACACTCTGTTCATCACCACCCCCTTTTGTAAATCGTATATCAAGGGGCACCCTCAATCATACTTAAATTACTCCCTCTAACCACAGACTCGTTTGTGAAAACCGCAGCTAATAGACACCTGAGGTAGTGAGGTGTTTGTGTTTAACCTCGAGGGGCACCAATATTACATAACTGCTATTAAGCAACACCAGGAATGATGTGCTACCATTGATACCACCACTACCATTTGTATATTGCAATAAAATTATTTATAAGAGGCTGTTAGCCCTACCAATTTACGAATTTAACCCGCTGTGGGCCCGGCGGAATGGACAGCTAACATGTAGGCTCTTTAATTATCCACATGAGTCCTGGTTACATCTTCTATGTTGTTGTCCTCATCTTGCTAATGACCCTCGACGTCTATTGGTCCCAGTGTATTGGGATAAGTTACTGAGGCATTGCAGGGAAGCATCTGATTTGTGCCTCAGTAATAATTCATCTCAAGTTCTAGCAAGGGCTGGGAAGTTTGTTAATATTATTTTACCTGCACTGCATACAGCCCAGCACTAAGAAATAGACAGAGCATGAGAAGGGCTTAAGGGGGCTAAATCATATCTCCTTGCAGGAATTAACAACGCACTTCCAGAGATAGCCTAGTAAGAGCCACTGACTCAATCTCAAGTTCTAGTTTATATTGCTATTGTACAAATTAACTTTGATGAAAGTTAGCTATCGGTATCTGTAACAAGTACTGGGACATTTTGTTATTGCCTCTGCATTACACGCTTCCCTTTTGGAGCTAAATGGCTAATTGTGACATATTGTCATCAACCTGAAACGCTGTTTTGGAAATGTTATTTATCTAGAAATGTTAGATTTTAAAATGTGTATTCAACTTTTAATCCTTAATTTTATTGAGTACCAATATGATGTTTGTATGTTAAAGCTTTAATTAACTGTATCATAAAAGGACTACATTTTATTGGAGAATTGGAATGGGCCTATCCAACAACTTGTTCCAAAGGGTCTAGCGAGTTTAAAAAAAACATTGAAAGCAGTGCACCGATGCCGGTAACGATACGCACTAAGCACACTAGCTGTGAAAGAAATTATTGAAGCCAGAATTAGCTTAAGGCGAAGATTTTTTTTCGAATAGGCCCACCAATGGAGCTGTATTTCTACAGTGCACAACCTAAACTCAATTTCTGAGTGACATTTGTATTTTATTGTCACTCACACAAATTCCCAAACACAGTAGCATCAGAGTGCCTTATCCTTTTATCTTCAAAAGGATTTGGCAGAAATACTACAAGTGGATGTTAGACCGGACAACCTTGGCATGGTCTTTTTACCTTCACTGCCCTATTTTTGCTGAGCTCGTTTTTTTGGCTTTAGGGCTCCATGCACTTTATCGCTGGTAACCAGTGGTAATGTGACTGTGCTTTATCTCTTAAAAATGGCACAAATGGTGGTGGCTTGGGAGATGAACATGGCGGACGTGTCTCTGTAGAGCTCCGCTGTTCGCTCCCGCCAGAGAAAATATCTGCTGTTAATCCTGGTCCCCACCAGCCAAGCTGTAGGTTGCTGTGACGGCCATTGTGCTGGGAGCAGGCCGGTGTGTTTTGAGGGTCCGGGGGGCCCACTCCGGCTGCCGCGCTTGATCGCCGCCGGCTGGCCGACATAGGGGTTTCGCGGAGACAGCGGCGACTGGGTGACGGAGGCTGCACGGCCTGGGTGAGCTGCACCGGAGTGACCGATTCCTCGCTGTGGAGTGCCCGCCTGCCGCGGGACAGTGCCGGAGTCTCGGAAACGGCAGCCACAGTCTCGGAGCCGTAGCGCCACTCCCCCAACTCTCTGTGCAAGTGGCTACGGACTGACTGGGCCTGAGTGGAGTGGCCCTGGTGAGGGGGCCGTTCTGTGGCGGCGTGGGCTGTGCCGTCCGGGGCCGGGGAGGGGCGCTCAGCGGTTGTGGAGCCCCCCTTTTCATCTGGCTTCACCTGGACACTCTTGCGGAGGATCTGAGTCACGCTTACCGGTGGAGAGCTGAGGTTGGGTCTACACGTCGACATGACCCCTGTGGCGGTCAGCCCACCGCAGTCATCAAGGAGAGGCGGATCTCGGCCTGTTGTCACAGCGCGCCCCCGCTGCAGGAAGCCCTTCACGGAGACTGCTTGACTTGGGCCTGCTTCAGGTGGGTGAGGGGGCCTGAGGCTGCAGGCCCATTGAAGATACCTGGGGGGGGCCCGGGGTCTGCTCCGGAGGACGGAGGAGACGTCGCCATTGTTTGGTCACTGCGGCCCAGACTTCTGCTGCGGTGGCCTGTGGGCCACACTGAGGGTCGAACCGCTTGTGGGCCAGGCTTGTGGGGGCCCGGGGCACCAGGGGACCACACCTGCCTGATTACATATCTGGGAGCGCTCTGACTGGCTGCACGGTGGTTGTCGAGTCTTGCTGTCCTCCCCCTGCTCCTTGGTCCCGCAGCCCGCTCCTTCCCTGGCAGCCCGGGGACTATCCCGCACGCTGCCATGGGTAAGCATACCACCGGCACGGCGGCGCCTAAGCAGCCGACAATAGATCAATATGCCCCGGCCGTCCCGGCTGGGAGGGAGACTGCTGGCGGTGTCTCCTCGGACACGGCGATGCTCCTGGAGGCCATCACGCAATCCCGCACTGCCCTGGAGGCTCAAATCGGCGCAGTGGGGTCTGAGGTTACGTTTCTCTATCAAGACCTCCGGAAGGCGGTGGATTGCATCACTGAGGCCGAGATGAGGGTCTCCACAGTTGAAGATACAGTGTTGTCCCTCAAGAAGAAGGTTGAAAAGCTGGTCATGGTCTCCAAAGAGCTCGCGGCCCGGGCTGAGGACGCAGAAGGGAGGGCCCGCCGCAACAACATCCGCCTGGTGGGCTTTCCAGAGGGCTGCAAGGGGCCCTCGATGGGCCGTTTCCTTTCCAGCTGGTTTCAGGCGCTGCTGCCCGCTGAGGACATCTCATCCTGCTTCATGGTCGAGAGAACGCACCGTGCCCTGGTTAATAGGCCGCCGCCTGGTGAGCGCCCGGTCATAGCCCGCCTCCTTAACTTCGCTGCTCGTGATGCTATACTACGCTTCTCCAGGACGCATAAAGAAAAGATGGTCTTCGAGTCTCATCCCATAATGGCCTTTCCCGACTACACCCAGATTGTCCAGCAACAGCGTCAGTCCTTTGTAGCCACAAAGCAGCGACTGCGTGACTTAAACCTCTCCTATGCTCTTCTGTTTCCAGCATGCATGAAAGTACTTTATAGCTCCAAATTGTACTTCTTCGACACCCCAGAGGAGGTTTTTGCTTGGACTGACGAGCGCCAACATGTGAAACCACACACTCCGCCGCCCTTTGACTCCAACTCTTCCCAGAGCTCACAGCGGAGTGGCCGACAGGGCGGGGACGCCTCTCACCGGCGACACCGTTCCCGCTCCAACTGGCACTCTCAGAACATTACTGACGCAGCGGAGTGAGGTACATTGGGGCTTTGTGACCATTTGATGCCTTGGGTTCCTTCAGTGTCGGCTGGGGCGGCACACCAAGACTCCGGACATTGTGTCTGGGGACCCTTTACGCTATCTCTGGTGAGAGTAAACCCGACCCGCCTTTTTGTTTTGAGTTAATGTGGGGGTTGGGTGAGGGGATCCATTGGAGGGTCCGCCAGGGTCTTCCCGTTGGAGGGCCAAGACGAGATTCTGCCGCGACAGGTACTCAAAGTTTCAGGAAGTATGGGGGTTGGGGGTTGGTGGGTGGGGTGGGCAGGGGGTTGGGCAGTATGTTTTGCAGTTATATTATATGTTCGTTGCACCGCATCATCTCACATACTCCATTGGTCATCCGCACTTTGTTTCACTTAGGGATCATGGCACACACAGCTAGGGACACTCATCTGGGGGACCGGAACATTGTGTCCTGGAATGTGCGGGGCCTGCTGAACAAGGTCAAGAGAGGGGCGGTACTGACCCAAGCTAAGCGCCACTCCGCCGATGTCTTGTTCCTACAAGAAACTCACTTATTAGGTAATAAGGCCCAGTGTCTCTCCAGATTTGGTTAAAACCAGTATACCACTCTGACTTTTCCAGGGGGGGGGCACACGGAACAGCCATACTTGTTCATCGCAGAGTTCCCTTCCAGGTCATTCGACAGTGGTTAGACCCCAGCGGCCGGTTCACGGTCGTGTCTGGTACTTTGGCGGGGGAGCAGATAACTATGGGGAGCATACATGCCTCATCCCCCCTTGGTCAGACGTTTGTGGACAGATTGACACAGCTCTGGGGAGAACTCCCACTGGGTTTGACTACCCTCGGGGGAGACTGGAACGATGTCATGGCCCCTCTGGACAGATGGCGGGCACATCCTCCGACGGTCCATCCCCCCAGATCTAGACTTAACATCCTGGCTCATGCTCTAGGTTGGACTGATACATGGCGGGTCTTTCACCCTTATGAGGCAGGATTTACATATGGGTCCTCAGTACACCGCACGCTGTCGCGGTTGGATTACATGTTTCTTCCACATAGTTACACACACAGGGTCGTCAGCACATCCATCCTCCCACGCGGCTCTTCTGATCATTCGCCTACCCAGCTTAAGCTCCGCCTGCAGACTAGTCGCCCTTCCCAACGCTGGCCTAGGTCACCTTGGTTGTTCTCGATCCCATGTATCAAGAGGCACTATATCGTGCAACTGTGGACTATTTTTCCTCTAATGTAGGATCAGTTTCATCCCGGATATCACTGTGGGAAGCTTTTAAGCCCAGGATACGTGGGGTCGACATTAGTTATCACACGGGTGAAAAGAGGCGCCGTCAGGCGCAGATTCTTGAGTTGGAGGAGCAACAAAATGCCCTCCAGGACTCGGTGATAGAGGGGACCGACGTGGGTGCTCGCCGCAATCTGCTCCAAGTTCAGCAGCAGCTGCATCGGCTGCTTACGGACACTGCCAAGGAGGCCTGGTTAGTGACCCAATATCGGATTTATCAATGGGGAGATAAATCCAGTCAGATGCTCCACAGGCTCTGCCAAGCGAGGTCCTCCCCGACACAGGTCCCGGAGCTTCGGTCATCTACGGGTGCCTTGTGCTCCTCCCCGGTGGCAGTGGTGCAGGTCTTCGCCAATTTCTATGCCGCATTGTACAGCGCCCGGACGGATCTAGCCAATTCGCTCATTGATGCCTTCCTAGTGGATATTCCGCTGCAGCGTCTATCGGATGAGCAAAGGGATGCCCTCGATAAGCCCATCTCTCTGGACGAATTGCAGGGCACTCTCACTAATAACAAGAAATAACAACGTATGGAAGGGTCTTGGGGAAATTGATTAATGACTGAGACCACCTCCGCTCCCCAATCACAGTGTAAACAACTAATTGGAGATGCTCAGTCAATTCTGAGGGAACAACAAATTGCTAGATGCTGCTACAGTGTAGGGACCCAATTAGAAAAAGTTTGCCCATCACCTGGCTAGAGGAAAGAGTCCATCGGCCCACCCTTACTGGCGGAGAATCGTCAGACGCAGTCTGGCCTGGAGCACCGACGGACAGAGCAGGGCTTCCTTCTCCGAGCAATCAGCCGGGTGAGGTGAGGTTTTTCTCCCACACAAAGCTGGGAAAGAAGAGGTAGCTCTTACCTACAAACACGCACACCACGTGTCCGGTAGGGTGGCAACTGCCAAAGACTTACCTTAATTTATCTATTCTTCTATTACACGTTTTGTGCACTAGTAGTGTTTTTTCCTGCAGTAGCCTTTGTTTATATCGAGGTCCTGAAGAAAGCCGGGTCAATTGACCAATACGGCTGAAACATGTCGACCACATTAGCTTTAGCCAGGAGATAGTCAGTATAGTTTTTGTACTATCAGGTTATTTTAATATGACACTTGAACAATCTTGAATAAACATATTTTTTGCCAAGTAGCCATTTTTAACTTCTCACACACCTTAGCACTGCACTTCACTTGAGTCCACTTGGTTTGAACATCCACCTTGGTGAGATTGTACAGGAGCATGGGGACAGGTACCCAGCAGGGCCTAGTAGCTCAGGGCTGTGGGCCTGGACCTAGTTCTCCTTGTGCTCCACATGACGATCCTCTGCCAGTAAGGGTGGGCCGATGGACTCTTTCCTCTAGCCAGGTGATGGGCAAACTTTTTCTAATTGGGTCCCTACACTGTAGCAGCATCTAGCAATTTGTTGTTCCCTCAGAATTGACTGAGCAGCTCCAATTAGTTGTTTACACTCTCACTAATATTCATCCGGGCCGCACACCTGGCCCGAACGGGTTCCCTGGTGACTTGCTGCGCCCCCATATGGGGGACGGTTGGGCCCCATCTTCTCGGCGCTCTACATCAGACACTCGAGCAGAAGATCCTGCCCCCGGACTGGCGTCATGCCGAAATTGTCGTTTTCCTTAAACCGGGCCACCCACCGTAATACCCAGGCTTGTATCACCCCATATCTTTATTGAACTTTGAGCCGAAGTTGCTGGGAAAGGTGTTGGCGGATCGTCTCCGCACCTGTATTTTGGACCTCGTCCATCCGGACCAGTAAGGCTTTATGCCGCAACGTTCCACCAGACATAACATAAGACGGGCACATAACGCGGTTGCCGAAGCCCAACGGTTGGGACGCCCCGCGGCAGTCCTCCTAGCCGATATTGATAAGGCTTTTGATTCTCTGGGCTGGACGTATCTATTTAAACTATTAGAGGCTGTGAATCTGGGGCCCCGCTTTAAAGCTTATGTGAAACTACTATACACAAACCTGACGGCCTCTGTACGAGTGGCCGGGTACCGTTCAGATCCCTTCTATATTCGGAGGGGAACACAGCAGGGATGCCCTCTTTCCCAGCTTCTTTTTGCTTTGGCGATCGAACCGCTAGCAGCGTGGGTGCGCCTGGGCGTGACATATAGGTGTCTGGTTTGGTCCCCGGAATATTCAGATAAAATTGCACTATATGCAGATGACGTGCTTCTCTTTTTCGCTGACCCGTGGGTCACCGGACCAAGGGTATTACAAATCTTACAGGTGTTTGGCGAGACGACAGGGCTACACGCCAACCCATCTAAGTCAACACTCTTTCCTATCTGCAGGGATCAGGGCAGTCGGAACTGGGCCTCCTAGCTGGTCATAGCAAATGAGGGGTTTAAATACCTCAGGTTCACATGACCAGAAGCCCTACTGTGGCGTGGTCACTTAACATTGCACTTCTGCTTCCGGCGGTCCGGGATGAGACGACAATCTGGTCCCATCTTCCCTTGTCCTTATACGGTAAGTCTGCGATTTTTAAAATGGTGTCCCTGCCACGTTTGCAGTACAGACTGCAAAATTACCCATACCCAATCCCGCTGTTGTGGTTCCGTCAAATGAATGCACTCTTAAATAGCTTCCTATGGGGCGGTGGGGCGGTTCGGGTGACTCTGGCGACCTGTGTCCTATCTACCTACTGTGGGGGCAACGCAGCGGCAGACGTGCGGTCCTACTACTGGGCATCCCAGCTGCCAGTCATTAATGACTGGTGGTATAACCCGCAAAATGACCCGGCGTAGAGACTCGTTTTGGAGGTGCATCCCTTGCTTGCCCTCCTGTATAGCAACTCTACCCTGAGGGCCCTTCCCCTGGCCAGTCGCACAGTGACAAATAATCAAATGGGGAAGGATCACTTGTCATGCATGAACCAGGGTATGCAGAAGATAAAGCAAAAGTGTCTCCAGTAAAAAACCCTCATGCACGTGTTGGGAAGCGTTGGTAGCGGTATAACTTGGTTCTTTGCTCTTCATACACGTGTGTGCATAATCATAGGGTTAGTTTCGGTATGCAGCCTCCACCAGGAGGATCTTACCCATGGTTAAAAACAGTAGTGACCCAGTGACGTGGACAGTGTTCATTTAAAACATACCCGTATAACCAGAAAATGAACTTTATTTGGTCTGGGTTCGGGTAACTCCCATAAGGGAATGCTCAAAAAAGTGCGTTCTATTGAAAAAATTAGGATATCAGGACGCACTAGCATTTCTATGTAATAAAAATGGCCGACATGTTTCAGCCCTATCTACCGGGATTCGGACTTAAGGGCTTTCTTCAGGACCAATCGTGGCAAGTGAAAGTGACGCAAGTTTACTAAACTGTAGCAAACAAGTGATAGAAAAAGGGAAATTTTCAACCTGTTTCTTTTACAAGGTCTCAGTGTACCTGTGAAGACATTGTAGACATATAAAGACAAGACATGGGAAGAGGTATGGGAGACACACAACGTAGTGAAGGATTAGTTACTTACCTGTAATCCTAGTTCTCTTCCAGGGGTATCCTCATCAAAGTCATAAGCATTAGAATATTCCCGCACATAGGCGGGAATATTCTAATGCTTATGACTATTGATGAGGATCCCCTGGAAGAGAATTCACTACTATACAATTCATTCTTAATGCAACTTAAAATGGCAATACTTCATAACCCCCAGTAACTGGCAGTGTCAACTCTCTCTTTCTCCACAAACGTGTACCATGCAGAAAAATTCTGGTTACAGTGATGTTGGTATACACTTTTTGGTCATGCAAGGTAAAGAAGGCTCGTTTATCTTTAATTATTCAAAAAGTGTTTGTGTCATAGTATTCACATACAACATAGACTTATATAGCTTTTTGCATGCATGAAAGTCGAATTTCAGTTTGTATATTCATGCAAAAAGACTAATTTACCCATGCGGTGTTACAAGATGTGTCTACAATGCCCTCAGTGTTATAAAAGCAACTCTCAGCGTGCGTGCTCTTAAGTCGTATGGAGCCGTTCATGCCGGTGATCGTTTTGCGGAGAATGACGTACCTGAAGTGTAGACAAATTACACCTCCTTCGGGTGTTACAAGGGCTTCGAGGGGGCTAGACCCAAAAGAACAGGAAACGTTTTAGTCCCGGATTTAGAATACTTGTGGTTAAGTCGCGGGGTTGAGGCGTATGTCATATACCTAGCGCTCCATTACTCGCGCCTCGCATTACGCTGCAGCTGCCTCTTGTCACCCGGAAGTAGCAGGGCTTTGCTACCGGGTTGATTATAATAGCGCTACGGTGATGGCAGTAGAAATAGGACTTACGAAAGACAAGGAGGTTCGTTATAGCAATAGACGAAAATCACCCGGTTAATGTCTCAAGGGGGAATCGTGATTGCATTGATCGTATGTTCAATCTAAATACAAAAATGATTATTAAAGCCATCAAGAGTACAAAGTGGCAAAGAATAATTATGAAGTATTCAAAGCGATGTACTTTTAGATAGAAGCATATGCACTTGGCTGATTTTGAATTCAGTGTCAGCACGGGGAAGTCTTGCTTAGAGCTCGTGATTTTTTTTTATCCAAAACGAGAAAGAGCCGCATGGTGGTGTAACTGTATCATTGGGATAAAAGGTTAGCCTCTGTATGGCACCTATTACAATCTAGAAAAAGAGGATTTTAGCTCAGGTAGAGTGGCTTTCACAGTTATGCTTGCGATCTATATGAGAAAATTACTAGTTCGTGGTCTCAGTAAGTAACAGTTTTTTATCTCAGCAGGCTCAGCCAGGGAATATTGTCATTTAAACCTCTGGTATCTGTGCCCAGACAGTGTATCCAACGCTGTTCCTTTTCAAAAAGGATTCTTTCTGCATTGCTATCCTTAGCCTCTAGGGTTTCTAGAACGACCCAGTTGAGTTCATCCACTGTATGTTTTTTTTCAAGGTAGTGACTGGCTATCTTGGTGGTGCTCTTTTTACATTTCACATTGCTCCGGTGTTCTCCAATCCTTTGTTTGACCTTCCTGCATGTCATTCCGATGTATCTCAAATGACAAGGGCAGGTTATCATATACACCACATGACTGGTGTTGGAATTAGTGTGTTTCAGTATCCTCCATTTGAAGTTTGTGAGCAATTGTAGTTCTTTGGTGGGTTGTGTTAAACTACACACAGAGCAAGAACCACATGGGTAGTGGCCAATGATTGGGGCATTTCCCCATAAGTTTGTTCTTTCTCGTTGTTTGATGGGAGGTGGTCTCTTGTAGGGGTGTGAGGGTTAGTAGTTGTTTTGGTACTGTCATTGGCAGCAATGTCATGTGCAATAGGTGGCCCAAGCTGCAGACAAATAAAAACCAATGGAAAGTAAATGGAATTTGGGCACTTGTTGTATAAGTCATGATAAATATTAGTCACAGCTGGAACATTCATTTGCCCTCCTGGATAGCAAACAAAATAGAAGGATATTATTTTTTTAGCAAGTGTAAAGAGGTGGCAACCCTGCTTCTAAATAAAACAAAAAGACAGAGTCTACCCATAAAAGTACTGAAATCGCAAATACCAAAGCACTAATCACATAAGCTGTTGCTGTGGTGTTTTATTGTACAGCAGCAACGAAAAATCAAATGGACTTGAAAAAGACTTCTGCCCAAGCGCATATTATCTGTATGATTAACCGCGATCACTAAACAATCAAGACTGATGCTGTACTTTGAAGCCAAACAAATGCAGCAAGTGTCAGCCTATTCAGATATCGACAATCTAAACTGATTCACTGCACAAAAATAACATAGAAATGGCTAGAGAAAACAATATCCCAAATGCTGACAAACTATTGATCTTGGACCCCCAAACTGGGTTCCAGGAACACACGATAAGGAAGCACAAGCAAGGGAGAGAGGGGATCGGTATCCTAGCCTCAAGCTCTGGAAGCTATAGACAGTTTCTAGCTCTCTTATCACAACTGAGTTTGCCCTTAAGTATCAACTATGGGTCTGCATACTTTTCACTATATCCAACGTCAGGAAGGCTTGCCTGGGCAAGGGACCTCACCCAACGCCACTGCATGTGTGGGTCAGCCGTGGGCAACACAACCAACTTAACGTTGTCCTTGTTGGTTTAAATAACTTTCCACTGACACTCAAGTGCAAATAATCAAAATTATACGCATCTCCGAGCAGCAGCGGCAAAAAAAGAAAGAAAGATGGCCGAGGGTGCTGATCTTTTTATGGGATTGGAATTTTGTTAAGGTTCTGTGTACTTTAAACGGGCTATTGTGAGTGGCGGCAATAAAGGAAAAATGTATAATGTTAGCCTCCGGATTTAGGGTGGTGCACTACAAGGTGGTGCATCTCACCTTTAGTGTGGAGGCAGCAAGCAGAGCACCGATCGGGACAGTACAAGTGTTGCTGCGGGACTAGCATTGACTGCAGTGAAGTGTGGGGGGTCTAGGGTGGCGCAAGTCAGCAGTGGAATAGCAGGACACTGATCTGGAGATCTAGGGTGCAAGGGAGGAGGGTGGAGTCTACCTTCTGCCAGTTAGGGGCAGCTCTGGTGCAGGGGAGGGGCTACCGAGTGCAGGTTACCTTGGTGCAGTTGGGAGGGAGGGGGGGCACAGTCAGGGGCTTGGAACAGAGACTGCCATCTGTTGCACTGCCTGTCCCTTCATTATAGGAGAACTGGGTTTCCCATGGAAAGAAATCCAGCTGAAGGGGTGTTTAATGTTCAATGAGTTTTAAACTTAGCATAGTTGAAAAACAAGATATGGAATTTATCACACTTTGAAGTTTTGCAACATTACAAAATATAACTACGTGATAAGTACTAGACAAATGCTGTCTTTTAAAAAAAATCTAAAGTTAAAATAGGTTGACCTCTGAATTATCTGCCAACCTATGAGATTATGAGAGAAATTTGGAGTACCATAATTCTGTAGCTGGAATACGGGTAAGAAAGAAGGTTCGGTAATCCAATAAAATACTGTCATTTTCAGGTCTTACGATCCCAACTTACTCTTTCATTGTTCTGCAGTCACGTTGATTCCATGACACTCTCCGGCTTAAAACATATCATTCCATTCCAGGCATTAAATGGTTAAAATGATTTTCAGTTTGTTACAAAGAACAAGGTCCTGATTTAGAAATTGGCAGACGGATTACTTTGTCTCAAACGTGATGGGTATCCAATCCACCGTATTACAAGTACCATACGCTACGATGCACTTGTGGTAAGGAGGGCGGGATAGACGTCACTTTGTGATGGAGAAACCCATCCGCCAAACTCTACATCAAGCCTCAAGTCTTTTGTTCACATTCAATGCAATGGTTCAGTACATAGATGATGATTTCCGCACTTAAATCAACGCCATACAGGGTTTACGGACTTGCTCTAGTTATTCTAACACAGTGCGCGGAAAAGGTGAAGTGGACTGGAACGGGCATGGCGGGCTCAAAAGGTGGCATTCACTTAGGACTACTTTTTCAGGTGTTGGTATATATTCTGAAGACGGTGGGGACCCCAGGATTTTGGACCTGCCATGCTCTTCACCAGGTGTCCACGGTGCATCTGGAGGTTGGGTAACTTTAGCTATTTGATAGACACACAGTCCTTACTAGGAGCGATTTTTGAGATGGGAAAGACGCATAGCACTTAGGGCACGGGGATTAACCGGTGCAATAAGTCCAGAGTGATGGGGGATGACAGCACTAAGGTGCAGGGAGGAGGGGAAACAAACATTTAGCACAATCATCAAACTGGTGCGAGTGGTAGAGAAGTAAAACCTAAGAAGGCCCTTGTGTGATATGATGAGTCTCTCATGAGGAAGAGCGGAGTGGAAGTAACCAATAGAGCACCTTTAACACACTAGACGTTGCATCAGAAATGATCAGGTGGCTTAGAAGGCATCATTGGATCGGGCTCTGGAGCTTTGCGCAAGGTGGTGGGGCAGTTGGCATGGGATGGTAGGAGCTGCTGAGTGTTATTGAGGTTGCTCTGGTTTGGTAATAAATATCTTATGAACACAAACGCCCTTTGGTCTCAACTTACCTCATGATTTGCAACGAGTAGAGCACATGAGCAGTACTCTCACCGGCACTGGATTGACAGTAGCGTCTCATCACTTCAAGGATACATCACTTAACGGAGTGCAGGGGGCATTACCCAATGGTGCTGATTTCATCGTTACTGTAAATTCAGCTGAATTCCGGATATCTAGTTCAGAAGGCCGAGGTAGCAGCCAGTATCAAAATCATCGCCAGGCAGAGTCCTTACTTTGTGGTGCTGCATTCGGGCAAAACATCACAATCTGATGGGGCTCCGCAGGGATGCAGTATTTCTGGTCCAGTTGCCGTAATTAAAGTGAACCCAATGTAGTGTCAAACACAAGATGTTGGGCTTTGGGTGAGCTCAGGCGACCCTCACGCCTAGACAGCGCTCTCTTCCCACATTTTGCCAATCCAAAAATACAAATTGTAACCTCTGGATTATTTCTAAAACATACATTACCTATCTTAAAATTAGGTAGGGCTGGAGGTTGAGCCTTCAAGAAGTTGGAGGTTACCCTATGTCTACAATTTACGACTTCCATTACAAACACAATGTAATGTGAAAAAATAGTTGTTAATGTGTATTCCATTGATATAAATTTACTGTTGTTTACATAATTACATTTCAAAGTCTTTAGGTATCAGAAAACATGAAAAGATGTTTAAAATATAGCTTCAGGTATGAGCACAATCTTGCCTCTGACAGCCACAATGTCCATGATTAGTTACCAAATAACAATAACTGTTTACTAAATCAACCACACACTTTGTTGACTGCATGGATGAAAGGGAACACAATGAAAGTAATGGTCCTAAAATCTCCATGCTGTATTCATCGAAGGCTTCTTGGTGCTGAGAGCTGGTACTCCAAGATTACTTAAAATGTGCATTGAATGCCCGACCAATCACTAGTCGACGCACTTCACTAGTGCCTGCGCCAATTTCATACAGCTTTGCATCGCGCAAAAAGCGACCCATTGGGTAATCGTTAATGTAGCCATTTCCACCTGAAACAAAAAAATATGCATTTGAAGTGAAGATGGAGGACAGGTATGAGGAACTAAAACTTTTAATAAGCAAGCAGTGCCTCTCATAAGCAAATGTCGTACCAAACATTGAATACAACAAGCAAAGCAATCTTCGTATTTGCTAAAATTTGTCAGCAAAGAAAAAGTGGAAGGTTCCACAATATAAGCATAAAATGTTAAGTGTTACAAGATTCTTACAGTGTTTTTTTACGAAACAACTTTCTAGAAAACAATAGAGTCAGATGCAATTAAATGAAGTATATGGTGGATAAAGAAAATTCATTATTGCAGACTATTAAAAGCAGAGCTTACTGAAAATGTATGAAGATGTGGAGCTAATGGCACCATAGACAAGGTGGATGAATGTGCAATGAGGAGCAAAGAGTACATTATGCATAAAAAGATGAGGCAAGATCAAGGCAATTGAAAAAAACCGAGGGTGAAATGAAGTGGAGACGTTAAATACCTTGTGAATAAGGAATGAAGATGAAAAGAGGTAGTCAGTGGAGAGAAATGCCTGAAGGACCCGTCAGAAAAACTGAGCTAGACTCTGTATTACCATGCATTTCTAACACGAAATACCGCCCTGCAAAGTACCACGCATCAGGCGTTAGAATAACGCATTTCAGTGTGGCGGTCTGCATCACTGCACTGAAATGCAAAGTCACGCATTATACGCCTCCTCAGCTGTCAAGCCAGAGCGCTGCTAACATGCACCATCCTAACTGAAAGCTCTGGCAGTGGTAGGCTAACTAGGGGGGGACCAGCTGCTCGCAGCTCTTGCTGCTACACTGCTACAGTGTAACACAACACCAGTCATCGCAGCGTGGCATTACATTCACTGAAGTCAAGAGTCAGTGCCCCAATGGCTACTACCGAAACAGTACCACTGAGGTCAGGACATCTGAGACACTTTAACACCTTGGCTGCTAAGGGTTTTCCCGCTGGGCGCTAGCACTAATTTTTTCCCATTGTTCATGACAAGGTCAGCTCGTCATGAGCGCAGCGCAGGTAACACCCATGACGAGCTGACCTTGTCATTAGCATGGAAGGGGTTAATAAGTGGGTCCATCCTGCCGCCTTCGGCACAACGGGGGAGGGGCAGCTCATGAATTAAAGTTTTGGCTGCTGCTGCAATGGCAGCACAGCAGTCACCACTACTACGGTTTGATGAGTCTGAGCTCATCCCGCGACCACTGGGCCCAACCCCATGAGTGGTTCATCAGCAGCCCACAGCACATTGTGGCCGAGCCAAAGTCATGAAGAGAGACATGATGAACTATGAGAAGCATTGGAGGACATTTTGGTCCTATTGATTTTTGCCAATGATCTGAAGAGGGCCCAATTGCCCATCAACGCTTTTATTTCTAGAACGCTGATAAAAATAGTAAGAATAAGGAACCACTCAGATTTGACTTACAAGGGGGGGCCGCTGGGGAGATTGAGTGAGCTATTGTCCACAGTCACATGAAGCGGAGCTGCCGCCAGCACCGGGGATCAAACCATGAGCCCTGTGCTCTGGAGTCAGCCGTTCTGGCAGCTGCTCCACACTTCTCCCCTAACAGTATGCTAGCAATCGCCCGCTATGATGCTGGGGGCATCAGGGGGAGCATGAGTTTACGATCATCTGTTTTTAACATGGAGACCATGGAGAACTTTATATTGTGCATCTGAACCAACCCTTCTTCTGTATGCCAATTTATTTTGAAACATTTTACAGTAACAAAGGGTGTTCTTCGTTACAACAGCTAACGTTAGTGAGTTATCTGTGCTTGCACAGATAAATTCAGATCTAGGTACTCCAAGAATAGAAGGAATACATGATCCTTGGAGAAATATATTTATTGTATGTAGTAACTGGAGGCAGAATCAAACACGTGGCTCTTCGGACAATACTACAGTTTTAATGTACTCGATCCATGGCCAAAGGGGAATGGGTTGCGGAAAATTTTACAGAAATCTTTGAAATATGTTGAAAGAAAAGGAGGGCCAAGAAAGAAACAATGTGTGAATAGAAGCCTGTGCTTATTGTTGGCGATTGTTACTGAAGCCAGACTGGGCAGAGATAACTCCTCTTCTCTCTTCACTGAATACCCCATTATGGAAGAAAAGCGACAGTGCATAGCTCCCAAGGTTTCAGATTGTTATGTGTGACATTTTTATAATTTCAGTGTAATTATGAGTGACATTTCAACAACTATGAGTGACACTTTCTGGCAAGTTTAAGCAAGCAATGAAGATAAGTGAAACATATAAATATCAGAAATTACACCCATTTGAGAGAAAAAAAACTAAGATCTGAAAATCACTGAAAAGCACCAGAAATGGAAGGGCACACATTTACCTAGGGGTGACAATTTATTTCAAAAAGACACATTGAGCTATTTAATAAAAATCAATTTGTCGATAACAGCATGGCACCACCTGCTATTATTAACCTTAGGCTCAGAGTAAGTTGCATGGCTAGTCTAAGCAATTAACATTACAATACAATGAGGCATAACTGGGGGCGGGGAGGGGGGGAACAGGACAAGCCTCAGGAGAAGAGGCTGACTGAGGTTATAATCCTAAAGCTGAGCATTCGACCCCCCCTGGCCAGGGTCCAGTGTGTCTCCCACGATATGACCTACAAGTACTTGTACCAGCGTGTCATGCAGCAGGCTGTAAGACTAGTCTAAAACACACAAGGCACAGATTTTCTTTTACTTTATGACATTCTAGTTATTTAGCAGAAGCATGTCCAACCGCCTCCAGCCCGGGCCAGTAACTCAAGCTACTGGCCAGAACAGTATTCTTACTACTGTTGAAGCACCTCCAGGGAGCTCCTATGCCTGAACCAGCGGCGGTGTCTGCTGCGTTTCTAGAGAACATGCTTGTGTCCTCAAACAGTTTGCTTCTGCTCACCGGATACCACCACCTCCTAGCTGTCCTGCCTCAAGCTTCCTACGACCCACATGGTTTGCGGGGCTTCTTGTGAACTTGCCTTGCCACCTGAGCCCCTGGCTAGACTAACAGACTGTAGTGCTGCTCTTCATCTCTCCCACAGGATCACCAGAATTAAATATGCCTGCTATGATCCCCCAGCTAGACCCCCTCTTTGCCATTGGCTGTATCCCTGGCTGGAAATAACCCCTGCAATGATGCTTTCTGCTGCCCACACTCCTGAATGTGCACAACTGAAGGCTGCTGGTGCCTCTGCTGGGGAGCCGCGCGCCCGACTGCTGCTGTCCTCCTTGTTCAACCTAATGGGAGCCATAATGAATACAGCGCTTGGTGCAGTAGCAGTACTGTAATAATAAATCATTCTCTCTATTAAAATTAAATTAATTAGATGGTGTTATTCTGACATGTGGCTGCTTAAATTACAGCGTTCGTTGATTTTCTGGCCTTCTTCTGCACCAGGCTGAGGAAGCGTGTCTGCACCGGTGATGACCGGCCCTAAGCCTCTCACCATCTTACCATGGTCAGTTGACTGCATGCTGCCTCGTGTTGGCCGGGTCACATGATCACTCAGGCAGCCTAGAGTCTCAGAGCCCCGCTGTGCTTCCCACAGAGATCACAAAAGGTACATTGTAGCAGGCAGCACTGCCTGCCGCTCTGTGAGGCTGATCCTGAGCTGCTAGGAGGGCACCCAAACCCACGTGAGCAG
Source organism: Lissotriton vulgaris (assembly GCF_964263255.1). Taxonomy (NCBI): domain Eukaryota; kingdom Metazoa; phylum Chordata; class Amphibia; order Caudata; family Salamandridae; genus Lissotriton; species Lissotriton vulgaris. The sequence continues at coordinate 239,709,951 of NC_141697.1, read as the reverse complement.
CCTGCACAAGCACTGAGGCACGCTGCCACAGACTTTTTGCATCTTGCTTTCTGTGACGTCTCCAAGACTATACATTATGCGTGACAATGCATTTCAGTGCGGTGATGCGGAGCACAGCACTGAAATGTGTTAGTCTAACGCCTGATGCGTGATACTTGGCAGGACTGTCGTGGGATAAAAAAATAAAAAGAGAATGATGTAAAGAGACAGGATTGAAAGCGTTTCCATTTTCGATGCACTGGTTGTATGCATTTAATGGCTAACAGTCTAACCGTAGTCAAAGATTTTGGTTCCTGAAAAAGTAAAAAAACAAATGTATCATCATCATCTTTAACTACTGTTGGGCTATGTGGTGTTCTTGATTCCATTAATGAATTAATAGTTTGCACCATGCAATATACACAATTGTACTGTTGGTCGCCCATAGCTTATGACGTTGATCGGACAGGAATGCCCCCTGCATTGTTAACTATTATGTACCTCTGCCCTGAGGGCTCTACTGCTGGTTAAACTGAGATCTAGATTTAATTTGGCCCTGCTGTCATGCTAATCTAGCATGAGGTCTGAGACCTAGGCCTGTCAATGACAGTGTGAGGTCCATTACCTGTCCTGAGACTTTGAGGGGCAACCCAAGCAAAGTGGAGAAAGGACAGCAAAGCAGTGGTAAAAGCGTGGCATTTTTTTGTGACCTTACTATTTAGCAGACCTTTCTTTTAAGCATCAGTGTGGCCTACTGACCTCTCTTGTGTAAAAAGCCCACAATTACGTGAAGCCTAAAACTTTTCCCTGACATCCTTCAAGCTGAGTGCATGCATAGAATCAATTAGTACAGCTGTGCTAGTAACACTGCATGCATGAGTTCTAAAGATAGTGTGATCCATGGTGGATGCTCCTGGTTTGGCATGGCACAAGATGAAGGAGGTAGATTGCTTTCTCTGTCAGTGGAGGTGTACTGCCTGCATTCCTATTACTGGAGGGTGGAGATCCATACAATGAAGCGATGATGATGGAGACAGTTACCTTTACAATTTCCATGAAGGCCTGGCTAGAAGGGAGTGACTGATTATTTCTTGCTGATCACTGCCATTTGGTTTATGCCAAAGGTGAGAGGTTGGGCAGCAGTTTCTAGGTTGGTCATTTCTAAGTCAGGCCTGCTCTTTTGTATGTTCTGGAGTAAAGCTTCAGAAAGGTTGAGGACAGCAAAGTGCAGAAGACTCACACTTCGTCATGTGGCTACCTGATTGGATTAAGCCCTGGTGCCCTATGCTCTGAGAAGTATCACCTTATGCAAAGGTTATGTCTGGAGAGCGCTGTGAGAAGGACACTAGAAAAGAGAACCAGCCTAAACCAGTTATGAAAGTAGAGAAAGTGGATACACATCCTGCAACTGGAAGAGGAGTATAAAAGTGGGATCCAAACCACCCCACTTTGTTCCTGTTCCACGTTCTTCATGACCAAGAAAGCGAGAGCTCTACAGAGTACTCAAAGGGCTGCTGAGTTTCTAGGGCTGATGTCTGCCTGACAGTCTCCCAGAGGTGAGGGGACATCACCCAAGGTTCGCACTTTCTGCAGTAGGATCTGAGCATCTGCCTAGCGCTTAGAAACCTGCCTACTAAAAGAGGGAAGGGGCCTGCCTGGCCCTGCATAATGACAAAGTATCTAGGAGGAGAAGCCTGATGTGCTCCCAATGTGAAGAACACCCAGAGAGAGTGAAGCTAGGAGTAATCTTTGCTGTGATGGGTCTCCCAGTCTCTCAACATGGTTCCTGTCGAGGACTGCACCCAAAACCTTCAACTGACAGGAAAACATGCTCGCTGCACCATGGCCCTGGTGGAGGCTGCAACTATTTTGCCATAGGGCGGTCCACAATCAGCCAGTGGAAGGCCTCAACTGCCGTAGACACTGTTAACTAAGACAACACTACAACTGAGCTGCATTTGAAGGAAACCTATTTTGCAACTAGGGTCTTCACATCAAAAGGAGGCGTAACTCCCCTTCATCTGCTACAGAACCAATATTAAGTACTGTTTGTCTGCCAGCAGGCGGGCTAAAGAAACGGCAACACGCTGACTCCAGTGTGAGGACTTCAGACTATTTCTGCCCACATCAATAACAAGGATAAGGATGAGTAAACTGATAGAGCATCTGAAACTGTGGGGGAATGCAATCTGCATCTGTGCCTAATTAATGACTCTGAAAATAACTACTGGCTTACACCTTCAATCCAATTTCTCATCACTGGATGCCTCCTACATAGTGGGAAAACCACAGCCTTATTTCGAGCAAGCACTGACAGTCCAAGCCCGAAAAAATATCACCTACATGAGACTTCTTGCATTGCCCATTGTGGTCTTTAATCAAGGTTGGGCCCAGCAGGACAATTTAGCTGCATGTCGACTGTAATTACCATCAGGAATCCTGGCTCCATCTGCTGCCCAAGTTAGCCAGAGAGAGGCTCAGACTAGTTCTTCTTATCTGCAAAGCCCAGGGCCTTGTACGGTGCAAAGAAGTCTCAGACTTGTGTTCTCTTCTAATACAGCTCAAATATTTGCAGGGCTGGGGAAATGTATAGAATCAGTTCGAGCCGCACCGTCGCTGAAAATAGAGCCACAAAAAGAAAATGGTCGGCTAGCAAGCAAGAGTGTCTCGGACAAACCTCCCTCTTAAGTCTAATACATTTTGCACTTGTACTTTATAACCAGATTGTGATATTGGTTTTACGGTTTTATGCCCTACCAGGTTGCAGTAACAAGCATCGTATTTTAACTCTCTTTCTTTTAATATTGTTAGTATATTGTAATGATTTTAAGTAATTGAACAATAAAAGCCTAACTTAACTTCAACTACTGGTGACTATAACTAAGAGTCACCCAGAAGAGATGATGCACTGAGCAAGATGGTGTTAAGCACCTACCAGGGTATCGTGGAGAGGCAGAATGGCGGATCTTAGTTTGGGTTAAATCACCCTGTATTCACAAATTGGATTGTGTAGTATTTATTAATGCTGCTGTGTGATTAAAAGTACTTCATTTTTTTTAAAAAAAGACAAATACGGGTTGGACACCGAGTTATTGTGTCTGGTGGGTGATTGTGGAGTACTGAACTTTTGCCACCCACGCTACCTCTTTCAAACGCCTGCGACTGCTTGACCTCCCTCCTCTTAGAGTCAAGTGCAAAAAGGGTTTTACATGGCCCAGTTTGCAGAGCTATAGTAGGACTGACCCAAGGAAACCAGTGGTAAACTACCTCAAACAGCATTGGTTGGGGCCCAGTAGCTTGTCGGCTCTGTAACCTGGACCTCCCCGCCTGAAATGATGTCGGACAGATTTCTTTTTACAGCCATTCACTGAACAATGCATAAAAACTATTGGCTCTGCATGGATGAATACATCCATCAACTTTTACCTTTGTATGGGAGCTCACCTTAATTTCTTTTTACTTTGATGTAATGCACTAACTTAACTGAATATGAGAAATGCTATCAAATATATTAGTAATATTTTTGAAAAAATCCTTTGGAACGTGGTTTAATTCTACATAGACCTGCCCTCCTGTTTGGGATACACGATAAATACAAAGCTTTCAATGACCTTTTTCTGTGTTCCTGTTAACTTGCAATTTACAAAGGCTGTAGTTCTGGTGTATAGACAGGTCTTTTTCATTTAGGCACAACAATATTGTAAACTGTTTTATATTCAGTTAGAAATGGGATTTCTGGTTGGCTAGGGCAAGCGCCTCAGCCAGGCAAAAACCACCACTCTAGTCAGGGCAAGGGAGTTGCACACTGAAGAGAACCTCTGCTCACCCCCTTGGTAGCTTGGCATGAGCAGTCAGGCTTATCCCAGAAGCAATGTGTAAAGCGTTTGTGCAACACAAACACACAGCAGTGACAAACTAGGCACACCACAAAGGAAACTCCACACAAGGGTATATAAAAAATAGTCTTTGTATTACTCATAAAGACATTAGATCATAATCACAAATATACACTGTGCCAACTGGCACTTCGGTATTACTTTACAGGGGATTATATACAGGACAGGGCCAATCGGGCCACTTTCAGCACCATGAGGCTCAGGGGTTAGAGGCGGCAGACCCGGAAGCTGAGATCGGCCCTGGACCAGGGTTCAATTCCCCGCCTCGGCGGGTCTTGGGCTAAAAATTCCACGGTCTCGATAATTCTCGCTCCGGTGCCTTCTCGACTCACGGGTTCACGCTCTGCGACTCTGGGCAATAGCTTGCTTAATCTCCACAACAGCCCCTCGCGGCGGGATGCCTGGCTTTCACCTTGTGGATACCCTGCCGGGGCCTCTCACAGGGGAATACCAGGACGGGTTCCCTAAGCAAGCGCCAGGATGCCCTTTGGGTGACAGTTTGCGCTATATAAGTACACCTACATTTACATTTACATGAGAATCAAAAGTAGTGAAAATAAAACAACCAGTAACTACTGGTATTAGCACTTGGCATAAACCACCTTAGGCATTCACATTAGACAAACACATTAGGTATAAACCACCATAGGCAGATATCCTACATTAGCAGTGCTCCTCAGTGGCACTTAGCATGAACACCTTATGCAAACCCTAAACCGAAACAGTGCACTGGAGTAATCACACACCACATCCTGCCATCACATAGGCCCTTATATTATGCAATATTACAAGGAAAGGGGTCCCAGTATGTACTGTTCTAATACAAGACAAACTATATCACTGAATTAACCAAAAATAACAATAAAGAAACACTGTGTGCGAGGATTGTTGTTTAATCACATCCTCACCATTGTAATGTAGGACAAAAAATTGTTCACAATATATGCAATGTGCCCAGAGTGAAAAGGAGTGGGGTGGGAAAAAGTGGTTTTGTGAGGATTTTAGGTTAAGTAAAAAGATTTTTAAAGATCCAGTGAGGTCGCAGAATACATCTTTTGACATCACATATGCATTAATTACTGAGCAAAATGAAGAAACACTCAAAAACCTATGCCATATATTGAAACACAAGTGTGAGTGTTTGATTGATTCAGATGCTCCGTCCATCACCACCCCGTTTTGTACCACTCTTCTCAGGCGCAAGCAATTAGCTCCAAAAATGCCCACCACGCGCTCCTGGTGTTGTAAATTGACAGTAATGGGTTAGCATTAGCAGAAGCCATCCTGTATTTAGAAGTTATCTTATCCGTTTTGTGTAAGCCATTTTGTATTTCTGGCAGCCATTTTAGTTTGCCATGTGCGGCCACGTGCTCACCATGTGCTCTGTCCTCCCTCAGTGTTGACTACTCTTGTAATCAGCCTAGAAACAAACTATATTTAGCATCTTCCACCTTCGCACATGCCAGAAGGGTCTAGCTAGTAGAATGCACCTGCTTCTCTAGTATAACTGTCAGGCTATTTTTGCTGCTGTATGGAGAAGTAACTCTCCTCCCACTTTGTTGAGCAAGCAGATCTTGTATGCCTATCTTAGTCATTTTTGCATGCTTACATGAGCCTGGACTGCCCCTTGGTCTTATGATGACTATTTAACCCTAAGCATATATAAGGCCCCAGTTTTCTGTACTCCTCAGACTGCCTCATTCAGTTGCCAAGGCTTCTGTGTGACGTAGTCTCACTCATTTGAGGTTAATAAAGATGTTCTTTTATATTTCAGCTTCTGTGCCAATTTCTTCTTTGTTGGTTTAAAAGGACCCAGTATCAGTGGGACCCCTAAGAAGGTTTTTTGATTCCTTCAAATGGCGCTCGAACGTGGAGCCCATCAGAGAAATGGCTATCTGAGGAAGTGATCTTGTCAGGAGACAGAAATCTACTGAGAAGGATAGGACAGGATTCTACTAAGGTGCACGGAGATTCTGGGGATTCTCTGTCTCTGCAGCCCAGTATATTTCTGATCTTCCTGATTTTGATTCTCCACATGATGTCACCCCTGACTGAGAACCTTTTTAGCGTGAGTATTCTAAAAAAAAAAAAAGACAGTTAGGTCATTCAGAACTTGACAGTTAGAATTTGGACAACCATTTGTTTGGTAAGAGTCGTTCTGCGGCACTTGCTGTTGGTTTTGATCCCTTTGATTGGTAAGGTAGTTTAGTAACACTTACTGTGGCTTAGATTTGCGTTGGCCAACTTTTGATTAGTATGTATGTAAATTGCAATTTATGTAGGCAGGTAATGAGGAGATTTTTCTCTGTTTGACTTTGTTTGAACGGCGCAACATACGAAGAGTACCTTAAGCGCTACTTTAATTATATAATATTTGCATTTTTGGCAATATTTTTGGCATGCCTGTTATCAAGCACACATCGAAGAATGTGTTGCTTTTTGGAGGTACCATAGTCGGCTCCCTTGAGGGAATAGCTAGATAGGTTTAGGTATAAAACATATTTCTTCCTTGGTGATTCTGTATCCCCATGGAATTCAAATATGGACAGAATACAAGCAAGGATCCTTTTTCCGCGCAATTTTATGAATGGAGATATGCAGAGCGATTTTTTGGTGTTCTGCCAGCCAAAGCTAGTGAATTGAGTGTATTTTGGCTTCTTGGAAATAAAACAGTTTGTTGGGCTGTTTTTATTTTTGCAGTCTTTTGGAATATTATTGAGAAGCGCTTCTTGTAAATATGACTTACAACTAGTATTTACAAATGGTCTGGTTTAAGTACAGTCTGTGGGCTGTCCTTTGTTTCTGCCTTAAATGTTGATCTGTGGGTTAAATGTGTGTTTAAATGTCCATGTGGTTCGTGGTTTTACATTGCAACTTCTGTAAGTAAATAGCGATTGCGCTCTTAGTGTAAGAATTGCTAGCCTTAAGCAAGCTGTATTGTGTGTCCTGAGTGTTTTACCCCCTTTTGTATATGTCTGGAATGAGTTCAACGTGTTTTTTTTGCTGTCATCAGTCTGTTATGCAAAATGTCATTTAATAAAAATTAAAAAAAAAATCCAGAAATTAACCATATGATATGCTAAATAACTATGTTATTATTAAATTGATAAGAGTAAGCAATTGTGCACATGTACAAACTGCCAATGCTTAAAAGATAAAATTAGAATTCCCATTCAATAGGAATAAAATAGGCCTCAAAACAAAATTGTGTGTTTTGCAATAAATAAACACTTCATCTAAAGTAAAATGCTTGCTGAACTAAAACACATATTATAGAACATGCATTGAAATGCCTCAGTTTTAAATAGACAGTCACTGTGCTTACATTTCAACACTGAAAAAAGCTTTCCACCAGCTGGGTTTTAACTGTCGCTTAGCAGCACCTGTTGCTTTGATCGTAGGCCACAGAGAGACAGGAATGTTGATTCAGCCAGGATTTTGTCAGTTAAACAAGGGGTAAAATCCTGAATTTCAGACTGCTGTTTTAAAAAGTTACAAAAATCAGGTTCATTATTTTAGAAACCAGGAAAACGTTTAAGGTAGGGATTTCCATTCTTAAAGCCTTTTACATAAGCATATTCGTGGTTCTGATGTTAAATAATTGTCCTTTTTAAAAAAGTGGCGCAAAACTTTTCATGTTTCAAGTTAGGCTTCTGTGCTTAGGCTTGTGACTAAATAGGTCTAAATATGATAGGCAAGAGATGCAGCTTGCTTTTCATGTGGAATTATCAAAAATGATTGGTTTTATTAAATTTTTTTATTTATAATAAAAAAAATAAAAAAATACGTGCTTTTAAATTTGTTTTTTAATATTCATAAAGCTTAATACTTATACTGTGACCACCTAGCAATAAAATTAAATTTAAGTTGTGTTGTACCGCATATTGAGGATATTTGCATATGGAATTTCACTCTGCGCAGGCGTAAAAAACTCATTTGTTTAACGGTATATATGATTATTTTTGATTTCTCACTCCTGGGCTATCTAGAGAACATTTGGGGGATGAATATTATGTAGAAAATTATAGGATATTCATTTTTAAGTGCCCCAAACATCAAAGTCGAAATTGGTTAAATTTCACAATTTAAACAGCATTTTATTTCCATTCAGAGAAGTTTTTAAAGTGCTTTAGGCTTCAGTAAATGCATACATTTAGGTATAATACAAATAGCTGACTTCTATATTGTTAGACATGTATATTGCACACGGCTTATAATTGAAAATATGTATCAAAAATCAGCAAAAGTTATTCCCTTAACTGTGAACTGACAAACAGGGGAATGGGGCTGCATTCGCATACAGAATAGGACAGCAGGGAAGAGTTAAATGTCAGTTCTATATTTAGAAGCCTGGCAGGGCTCCCAGAGTAAAGTTCTGCTTTGACATTTTGACATCTGAAACTTTTTGAAAGACAAGATGGCAGTGCAGGGAAAGAAGAATTGGGGTTTGGGTATTCATATTCTTTACCTCCTCAAAAGTGCGATGTCCCTCCTATAACTTTGTTTATGGCCAGTTGCTACAAATAGGGGTTGATAGTGTTGACAGAAGCGAAACCTGTTTCAGGTTTCCTACTGTCAAAATGGGGGGAAGGAGGCTAGCTCCTCTACAAATTAAGGCTAGGTAATACGTATGTTGCTCTCTCCTTTTCTCACATTTTTTGTCTGTCTAAACTGTCTGTGAAATAGCAATAAGAAACTTAATTGGCTATTTAGTAATACTGTTTTAAAAAGTGTTAGCATTAACACCATTATTGTATGTTATTCCATGCTACATAGTTTTGCAAAGGGCAGTGCTAGTTTTTTATTAGCTAGTCCATGTAAATAAACTGACAGTCCTTATTCTGATGTTGCATAGTCTGGATCTTGAAAAGTAGAACGCAGGGAAGATGCCCATGTGATCCTTAGCAAAAAATGTTTTGAAGAAAATGTTTTATAAATAAGAAACCCTGTTAAATAAGCAGTTTTAGATTTTCCTGTTGCTCCTATAACATGAGTGCATGGTCCTAAAACGTACAATGTAGGTGCTTTTATTAAGAAGAATCATTTTAGAAGTGTCTGCAGTCCTGTACAAGTAATGTAAAGTTTATGAGCAAAAGTGTAAAACATTTCCTATTTTTGAGGGTTTTCAGATTAGCACACAGGAATACACCAAAGTAAGGGTTTAGGGTATGTCTGTGTTATTTTCTTTTCCTCACAATTTATTAAATGAATACAGAAATCCTTGACTGCTTGGGATTGAGTGGTGTATTAATCTTTTTAGTACACCAAAGAGTTCCTTTTATACTTGCCAATAGGTTCAGGCTGTTTTTTTTTACTCTCTCATAGATAAGATGAAAGTGATTATTGGGTGCCCTGCTAATATATGGGGCGTCCCAAGACTAGGAAGTATTCTAACACTATCCTCTCTGTTTATAGACTGTTTCTGTGCCTTGTCTAAAGACCTTTTGTTCTGTCCACCAATAGATATTTGCTGCCTACAACCATTGCCAGAGGGGCCCGGACATCAGATTCAGCCTGGGGAGTCAGCGTCAGCATCAGTCCAGCTTGAAGCCAAAGTGAAGGTAACCAGCACAGGCATTGCTGGCAACTAGGACCTCAGTGAAGGCGGAAGCCCTGTGACCAAGTGTGTACCCCCTGCCACTGTCTTGGGCGAAAGACGAAGTCACAAATCAGAAATGAGAAATTGTATTTGATGCCCAGCTGAAAGCGTCAGACCGACCAGAATGGCGAGGAAGCTTTGCTTGAGGTGACCCCTTTTGAAACAAGGGTTGCTCCAGAGATCCTAGCATCAGGCCTCTGAATCCTGGTCCTAAAGTGAATACAAGTTTGCTCCTTTGTTTGTTGGTCAAGAGGTGCCCGAGCACATTGGGTTCAATGTTTTGCCCCAACGAATGAGCAGTGCACCAGCAGAGCAATACAGGAGTTAGGAAGGACTTGAGATTAGGGTACAGGTGCTGTGTCTCTGATGCCTGTTAGATTGAAGTGAAGAAAACTGGTGCACTACCTGAGACACTGGACAGGATCGATAAGAGCATTTGCCTGGTGGGTGACTGCCCTATCCTGAAAGAAGAGACTTTTCCCTTGAAACTGGGCTGTGATTCTTGAGTTGCGAGTTGTGCAGCTCCACCGTGGAAACAACAAGAGCCTGCCTGTGAGGCTCAAACGGACACAGGGAGAAGACTCCCCTCTGGTTGGTTGTACAGCGGCTTCAATTTCCCCAAGGACTTCTTTTTCTTGTCAATAATGTACCCCTTTAGTCGTCCCATTTTTGAGGAGGAGTAGTCCTTTGCAGCTCTTCTTCCTAATTCCTATGGCCTGGTGGTCCTCCTGGTCCAGATATGATACATTTTCTTTTTATGAGGGCTAGAACATTAAACAGTCAATTGGAAAATGTTTTTATCAGAGATGTCCTGTTAGCTATTTCAAAATGGATAGTCACTGAAATGCATAGGCGCCCTGAAAATGTTTACTAGATGATTTTAAGATTTGCTTTTGCTTAGGACTAGAAAGATGATAATTCTGTTTGTAATAGTGGTCATTACTCTCTCCTGCAATCTGTATGTTAATTATGACCTGATGCTCCATTCCTTTTGTATTCCTGCTTATGCTTATATATACCCGCTTAATGAAAGGTTTAGAATGGAAAATGACCACCTAGCAATGAATTAGGAAAATTTATAAAATTATGAAAATTAATGTGTAAATATTTTCTATGTTCCTACTGGATCATAGGAATGTCTTCAGCAGACAGCAATGGGTTAGCATTAGCAGAAGCCATCCTGTATATAGAAGTTATCTTAACCATTTTATGAAAGCCATTTTGTATTTCTGGCAGCCATTTTAGTTTGCCATGTGCTGCGACGTGCTTGCCATGTGCTCTGTCCTCCCTCAGTGTTGACTACTCTTGTAATCTGCCTAGAAGCGAACTATATTTAGCATCTTCCACCTTCGTACATGCCCAGAAGGGCCTAGCTGGTAGAATGCACCTGCTTCTCTAGTATAACTGTCAGGCTATTTTTGCTGCTGTATGGAGAAGGAACTCTCCTCCCACTTTGTTGAGCAAGCAGATCTTGTATGGCCATCTTAGTCATTTTTGCATGCTTACATGAGCCAGGACTGCTCCTTGGTCTTATGAGGACTATGTAACCCTAAGCATATATAAGGCCCCAGTTTTCTGTACTCCTCAGACTGCCAAATTCAGTTGCTAAGGCTTCTGTGTGACGTGGTCTCACTCATTTGAGGATAATAAAGATGTTCTTTTATATTTCAGCTTCTGTGCCAATTTCTTCTTTGTTGGTTTAACAGGACCAAGTATCAGTGGGACCCCTAAGAAGGTTTTTTGATTTCTTCACTGGCATACAAGCAAAGCGCTAGGGGCACAGTTAGGGCAAAGTGCTCCTCACGCTCCAGGGTGGTGGACTCAGCACGTGCTGTAGCGGGTTGAGCCCACGCCAGGGACTCAATACCTCAGCAGTCTTGCAGCACCCCAGGCCCCAAAAGCAGAGAGGCAGAGCTGGGCACAGGCAGGCCAGCACTTAGGGACCCACAGGAAGCAGCAGCTGGGTCCCATTGCAGTTCCTCCTGGCCCAGCAGTGCCTCCAGTCACACATCTCCAAGCAGGTACCTCTTTCATGGGGTCACACCCTCAAGATTTATACTAGCCACGTCTTTGTTCTGCCCTGGCACAGGGCTTGGGGATCCAGTTAAAACCAGTTCTTGGGGGCACTCAATATTTTATTAACAGTACACAACAGTCACCTTTCACATTGCAGGTCCTGGACCCAGACACACCACAGGGGAGGCGGAGCCAGCTTTGTACAAGGCAGGCACAGACCTAGTCAGGGTCAGGGTCTACTCCTCCCACTACTCCAAATGCAGATTTGCCTATTTAGCCTAGTGCTGACTCACCCAGCCCCTCTGGAGTCACGGCACCTCCCCAGTCCTTGTCACCCCAGACCCAAACATGCAATACACATCAGGCAGGCACAAAGACACATAGTACACAGAAATGCCAACTTCTAAAAGTGGCATTTCTAAAATAGTGACAATAAATCTGCGCACCCCATTACGCAGCATTTATTAACACTATTCCAATCATACCAAACGTGATCACGCTGCTCCTCTCATATCAGAAATTACCACTGAAACACTTATCAGGGAATCCCCAATGCATTCCTAAGAGAGGGCAGCCTCACAGTAGTGAGAAACCACAATGGCTGTTTGTCACTACCAGGACATGCCACACAATTAAGGCACATGTCCTACCTTTTACCTACAATGCATCCTGCCCATAGGACTAGCTAGGGTCTATCTTAGGGGTGACTGACATGTAGTAAAAGGGGAGTCACAGACGTGGCACCCACTTTATGTGCCACGTCACAGCGGCAGTAAACTGCGCGCACAGGCCCTGCAATGGCAGAAGCCTGAGACAGGTTTGAAAGGCTACTTTGGTGGGTGGCGCAAGCAGCGCTGCAAGCCCGCCAGAGCATTTAATTTATTGGCCCTGGGTATCCGAGGTACCACTTTACAAGGGACTGACCGGTAAATTAAATACGCCAAACAGGTATAGACCAATCTTACCATGTTTACCACAGAGAGCATATGCACTTTCCACTGGACAACAGTGCTAAAGTGCCCAGAGTCCTTAAACCACCAACACCAGGTGAGGAAAAAAAACTTGGAAGGCAAAAAGTTCGGGGACGGCCCTGCAAAAAGGGCCAAGTCCAACATATTCTGTTCAATCATCTCCGTATGGCTTTAACATGAAAAAAGCTGAATGATTTCTTAAAATGGGAAAGTGCTTGTGTGTTAAAGTAATGAAATTCATATTTCTGATTTGCTAATTAGTTGATGCTCATGATCTTACTATGATAAACTTGAGGATTTTACTAATTTGTTATGCAAGAATACTGTACAAGATCCCCTGGATTTGGGGGTAAACCAGAGAAGACTTTCTTGTTAAGTAGGGCTACGGTCTGACCTTTATATGATTTTGCTGCTCCTTTAGGACTGATTTTATATTTTCTGTATAACTTTGCATCTGATGCCATGACTGCGTAAGGCGTATTCTTGAACTTTTGTAATAAAAATCTTTCACTTTTCTCTAATCTAGAACTCATTTATTGAGTTATTCCAATTACATTTTATTACTCTGCTAGGTTGATGTCGGGGAGGGGGGACGTTTCGCGAACATTGTTTAGTAGGAAAACCATTGGTGGTGAAATTATATGTACTTTGATTTTTGGGGTGTCTAAAAGATTGTGATCCAGCTTTGCTCTCATGTGACATGAAGACATGAAATAGCTGTGCATGTGTTCCTTCGAGTCGTCTGTTTATATAAGTGACTTCATATTGGGTATCACAGATGACATCACTGCCGACATAACTTATGATCATCTAGGACTATCACAGAAGCTGCAAATGGCTAAGTCTTCAAATATGCAGCAACCCTCATCAACGTAATATTTATGTGGACATCTAGATGTGGAAGGCAGTACTACATCTCTCCAACTGCATTTAATGCCTTTAAAAAATAGGTATAGCTTACAATTATTCAAAATATTGGAAGTTCTAGACTAGGACAGCCATACTTTAGACTCATGTTTTTTCTCTGAGAAATGTTCCACGAATTACCTGTGTAGCGACTTTTTCGTCCATACTGTAATTTTTTTTGTGATTTACATAAACATATCGCTTAAATGTCCTTTTTGAGGAGATCTAGATGTGATGGGTAGAGAAGCCTTACACGGTACATGTAGACATGCATTCATACAGCTATGTTTAATGCATATAAAGGCATGCATTGTTTGCAGTTGTAACTGCAGGAGCTCTTCATGTCACTTTAGACAGTGCCAAGATATGTAGATGTTTTTCTTGGGACATCAGTGATGCAACTGTTCAAACCTCCAGGGTGATATTGGTTTAGATGCGAGACCATAGACACCAAGGTGCACAGCCTCATTCAAAGTTGGTCTTGTCCCTTTTGAAATGTTTTTGATTATTGTTATACTTGCCTAAACATTGAATTCCATCCAAAGCCACTTGTGTTGCATTCTCAGCTGCAAAAAGAATCACCGCTGCACAGTCCTGAGTGGATAAAAAAAAAATGAAAGCAAAGATTATTTTATTTCCTTTAAGTTCTCACATGCTTGCTATATCAAGGGTTTAAATAATGGGGCAAACGTTTTTCAACAATTGTAGGAGAGATTCGCAGCAGCATCATGGAGGTCTGCTAAGGACAGCTCACCTTTCCGTTGACATGGCCTTGGTCGCAGGCCTTAGCCACATTGTATGTGTAGAGCCGACTGGCCGTCATACGAGTGTACATATCCGCCATCTTACCCTGCATGAGCTGTGAACCAGAAACAAAACATTAGCACCAATTTTTAGAATTTTTAATTGATAGAATCTTAGGGTTAGTACATTTCAAAAGGAGGAAGCTGTCCACTAGTCATTGGGGCACTACAAATTTAACAGGTGCACACTGCACAATCATGAATTACACAAACAGGTCATCACAAAAAAAAGGGGGGGAAAGGGTTTACCTGAGCACAGGAGGAAACCAGCAGTTAATATTGATTTGCAGGTTTATTTAAAACATTTTCCCAAATTTAAAGGATAAAAAAACAACCCTAACCTTCAACATTGACCTGCAAAACAGAAGCTAAAGAAGGCACTTGTCACAAGGTGAGACTGGGGATTGGGTGCAGATATAAACAGGAAGACTATCTTTTTTTCTTATAACGTTATGATTTTTCAGAACAAGAAGAAGCAGGGACAACAAACATGTAATACATTCAGTATAGCGGAATTTCCAGAAGGGTCATTCACATAGTCAAACAGCAGGACACACCATTGAAGTTACACCAGTAGGGAACAAGGCAGGCGTATAGAGTAGTACAGTGGGGCCAAATTATAAACAATATGTATAAAGAGTACAGTGGTTCAAGGGTGGCCTAGATCTGTCCTAAAAGCATATAAACCTTTGGTTGGAATAGATACTAAATCACTTTCGGAGCAGAGCATGTAGGGCAACATGTGTAATTTTAATCATTGTATTTTTACAACATGTTGATTTTAAAGATACGTTCAGGTGCTCACATAAGTGACAGGGTGCGTACTGTGACTGAGAGAAAGTGAAATAAACAAAGTATCACAAACAAAAGAAAATCCACTGGAATATATACAATGGGGGGATTTCCGTGGGGGGTGGGGGGTCGACAGCGTTTCGTTCTTTATTGAGTCAAGATCATTATCAGGACAATGTGAGCATTCTGAAACTGGATTGAAAGTAAGATTACATTAACATTTTGCCCTACTGTATCTCCAACAATTATATTGATTATTCTTCATAGAAAAAAAGGGAAAACCTGGTACATTCCTGAATAAACCAAAAGGATTCTACACAGGCAGAAACTACTCAGTTTGTCAACTTGGGAAAAACAAAACCAAGGAATTCACAATAATTGTGTATCAACATTACAATGATGATTGGATGAACTGTGGGAGCACGTGTGGTGTATATACTATTACATGTGCTTGTAACAAAATCTACACAGAGAGCACCATCAGACCACTCAAATGCAGGATTTAAGAACAGTATAGAAATATCCAGAAATCTGATAAAAGATGGTCTTTGGTAGAACACAATGAAGAATACCATCAGCATCAACTGACATCCACTATGGACAGGAATGAAAATGAAGGAGAAACTCACGAGGAGGAAACCAAGAACTGACCCTCCAGAACCGTGAGAGTGAACTTATACTGAAATGTAATACTGTGAAGTTGGGACTCAACAAGGATGCGGAATTACATAACTAGTTACAATGAAGACTGGTTCATATACTTTTCCCCACATCTAAAAATCCTTCTCCGAAGGATTATTGAACAAAGAGAAATCAAAATATATTTTTTACACTGATTTACAGACCCTAAAAAGAAACCTTTCTAAATATTCTCCCCGACATCACAATATAAGAGATGCAAAATCATAAAGGGAAGGTACATTTTACTGGGGTCAATATTTTATGTTAACAGGAACACCCTCAAATGTGAATATGATTAAAGAATATGCATATGTACATGGACAGATAGAATACCTTATGTATTTGGAATTCTGTCACAATATACATGTATGTAACTGCAACTATTTAATGTCTTAAAATAGTACATTGGATCACTACAATCCTATTCTAGTATAGGATTACTCAACCAATAAAGAGTATGCCTCAACAGATATCCCTGCAGTACCAAGTTGTTCCAGAATATTCATAAATCATTCCCCAAAATCAATATATAAACTCTCTATGCTGTCCATTTGAAAATAATGTAAATCATAATGCCAATCCTTAAGATTTAGAGCTGCTAATACTAGTATCAGCCCAGGCTAACAAGGTTTAAAGATTGCGCCTACATACAATGCCATCAGGAGCGGAGTCTCAGACACCCCAGAGATCTTTACTATAGTATCCGTAAAGCATCACCAAATTAATCTGGAAATAAATCTTCCCACCCGTAACAATCAAGTGTTAATGTTCTATGTCAAGATGATGCCACTAGCAGTAGGAGCTATTGAGGAAAGGTAAAGTCAAACACAAAAATGAGACTAAGCTAGCAAATGCTTTTTCTCAACCTTTCACAATTAAAGTATTGATGTTCCATTTCCAGATGGTGCTACCGACAGGGCATGTTATCACAGTAAGGTAAAGACAAACACAGGACTAAGCCAGGAAATACTTTAAAATAGCGGCTGACTAGGACACCAACAGCGCATTTCACCAGAGATGGGATTATAAATGGCCTGTTCGCCGGAGACTGGTAAGTCTGACTGGTTTGATTGGGCCATAAAGTCTGGATAGTTACAATTTTTTGGGGTTAGACCTGGCTTAGATTGAGAAGACTAATTTGTCCTGATTGTCAGGATAGCTATATTTTCCACTGCTATAATTCTGGTATTTGACTGAATACTAAACAGGAATTTCAGTTCCCTAGACGTTCACCTGAATCTTATTTTTTCTACCAATAATAACTTTACTCTCTAACAAGGCTAATTATAGGGTTACAATATATGATAGTAGATTTCTTTTTTACGCCCACCTGAGGACGTTACAGCCTAATTTTGGAGCTTATTTAAAAGTTCAGCAACAATGAACATAATATATGTATCTTATTTTCACCGTAGACCTATAACATGAAGTGCATACAATATCAGAAAGACAAACGTATTACATTCTAAAGCACAATTCCATATTATCATTTTTAACAATGACACCTACGAAAATAAGGCAGCACATTGGCATGCCTATTTTCAGGACAGCAGAATATGATCTTAAAAAACTCAAAATGTAATCCAAGAATTCAGGTAAATTGTAGAGTATTTCTGGAACTTTATACCACTATAACATGCGGTGCATGCAGTGTTCATTAGAATTAAAACCTCTTGAAATAGAATATAGATAAATCTAAATTATCTGATATCACCCACATCACACAATCACATCTTACCTGTACGAAGATAACCTCAAAAAGCATGCGTACAGTGTTTGCAAATGAGTGCTGTATACTCACCTATTATGTGGCACCATGAATCCGATTTTAATAAAAATAAAAATAAATGTTATTCACCATATCCCCCTTGACAGCTTTGATAAAGCCCCAGGCCTGCATGCCAGTAAAAGGGGTGAAACGTTTGTTGGCCAAAAGACTAATACCTCAGAAGTATGTGGCAAAATATATCACAGTGATGCAACAACCATTGAAATATTCATATTTAAGAACAGTTGAAAGGTTATACTCTGGAAAGCTGTATAAAACATCACTAGGGCACTCTATCACTCACTACGGACAATAAAGATTGTATGTTATGTGCAATGCACTGGTCTTTAAAAATGTTTATCCATTGGGATAAATACATGTACTGGGAAACAAACACTCTACAGTGTATCATTCGTGCACAAGGCCCAGACTGAGCATCAGCAGCAAAGGTTGCCAAGGCTGTGCAAAGAGTCTTTGGACAGGAGTGGTGAAGACAAGGCAGTGAAGAAAGTAATGCAAACTGGAGTTCCTCTGGACATCTCTCTCAGAGATTACTTGCCAACAAACTGTGTTTATTTTGAGTCAGTGGGCCCCACCAGGTTGTGATGGGGCCCACAGAGGTACGACCCAATACTATGGAGGGCTAAGGAGATCGGGTTAAGGGGTAACTCAACGGGGCGGCCTATTACTTGCTGGGAGAGGACACACCGTAGTTCAGTCTGTGCCGCAAGCCACGAGCGCGGACGTCACGCTTTATTTATACTCCCCTGTCCGAGCCCTGCCCAGGGAGTTGAAGTTGCAACAATGTAATGTGGAGGCCGGCTGGCTCACTACACAGGTCTCGTTTTTGGGCACCGGGACTTTATTATTGACCCAGAACAGGTGAGACAAAGGCACAAATGAGGGGAAAGAAAAATGGGAAAACAGAGTGAAAAAGCAGGAAAATAAAAAGAACCTGCAAAAGTGAGATACAGGGGCAGGAGTGTCTGGCAGGGGATGAAAAATGCATGAGGTGGAATCAAGGCAAGAATAAACAGACTTGGTGTCTGTGTCGGCATTCAGCAGCACCGGTGGCATGCTTCTAGGAGGAACTTTGGACCCTGGCACCTCTTTTGTATTTTATATACAAATTAAGAAACGCCTGAATGTATATGTAAGGAAGGCCAGGCCTGTTGTCCAGGAGTAGAAAACACTTGGACTGAAACAGTCGTTCCCTGTCAAAGTTTTTGACAAAGCTCAGGCTGCCTGCTCAGTTGAAGCTAATGAGCTGGTTCAACTCGGAGGCTACACAAAGAACCCATTTTCTGACAGACATCAGAAACACGTGCTGGTAGACTCTAGACATGGCCCGACCCAGAAGATGTAACCAAAATGAAGTGCATCTGGACGGTATATGGCAATAGCAGGGCCTCAGGGGCGTAGCGCAGGGGGGGAGGGGGGGGGGGTGGCACCCCTCCATGGCCCCTCCTCCAGTCCAAGCCCTTCAGGGCTCCTATTCCGCCCTAGGCCAATGAAATTGGAGATTTTGTGCCCCACTATTTTAGTTCTTGGTGGAGGGAGGCGTCATTTTTCGTTACGCCACTGGAGGGCCTCAGTCAGCTTTACCTCTGACGGGAGAGCCAAATAATTCTTCGACTGGAGGAAGGATGGAAGGTTTAAAAACCTTCTGTATTGGGATACCAACTGAGCTCTTTTAAAAGTCAATGTGAGCCAGAAAACAATTTAATTTCCTGTACCTAGAAGAAAAAGATAAGTAAAGTGTAGTCTTGTTCTCTTAGAAAGACCTTCGACACCCTCGGGCGAAGTTTGTGCTAGTCAATTAATAAAGAGGTCTATTAACAAAACATGCATTTAAGCGGTCCTTAAGATATGATAACATCATTAGAATTTCGTCCATAATTAATGACGCCACTGTGCAGCTGGCGTCTGCGCTCGGCATTAGATTGAACGAATAGAGCCGTTCGGCGCTGCGCACCTCCAATGTGCGACTGGTGGTATTTAACTTAAGGCTGGGCAACTATGAACAAGGAATCTTTAAAAGTTGTGAGGAAAGTACTATTGGAAATGTACTCTATGGGAGAAAGGAGGAAACTGGTTTAAAAATATAGAATCGTAATTTATCTTTTACCTTTATCTTATACTGCAGCGTTTTCGAAAAACGTATTATTTATACTCATTTCCCGTTATGACGAAATTATAAATGCCATACCGCAACGTTGACTGCAGATGGAGCTAAAGACTAACAAATGATTATTATTATGCCATACTGTAATATTGGTTTTGAGAATCCGCCTTCCAGAGGTGACGTCACACCTACCTCTGTGTGAAGCGAGGCAGTCTAGGCCAGGAGAAGGTGCAGCGTGCAACGGGACTATCAATTAGAGGGAAGGAAATGTACGTGATCAGTAACCCCAAGATAAAAGGTAGGTCCTGCGCCAGAAAGTATGAACCAGGTTATGAGACCTGCTTCATGTTAAAAACCGGGTCTCTAGTTGGCAGAGGTATGCACCTTTGTCCAAGTAGGGACCACGATCCTAGTCGGGTTAAGTCACAGTACAACCAGTGCTTTAAATGGAAAAAAATAAGTGCAGGTACTCATTAAAATGAGCTAAAGGTGTAATGAGTGGGCGGGGCTAGGGGTGGGACAAGGGGCGAGGCTAAGGGCAAGACTTGATGAAACTTAACTTCTATATTAGTTGCAGCACATAACAAAACACATGAGAAATGTGTTTATATAAATAAAGCAGTTTAACTCATTACACAAAATGAAAGAGAAATGCGATATGTTAACATTTCATTTTTTTGCAATAGTTGCACCTTCTTAATATCGTACTGTTAATTGATGTTTGCCACAATACTATATATATTTTTGAGCACACGAGTAGGAAGAGACTGAAAATACCTCCACGTCGCACCAAGGCGCTTATGGCATCAAGCAAGTGAAACAACTCATCATGACCCTCCCCAGAAGATATCTCTTGTCTCTTCCATCAATCTATCCATTCATCCTTTCACCCTACCATTTACCTGCTGATGCCCACCATTTAACCTTTACATTCCATCGTCTAATCAGTCTTTCATCAATCATTCCGTTTTTCACCATTCCGTCTATTTACCCTTCATATCTAAACCTATCTATCCATCCATTTTCACTCACCCATCTCTTTACCCACCCTTTCCCTCAACCAGCAATCAACCCTTTCACTCCATTATTCCATCCACCCTTTCACTCAATCCCTCCTTTCACTCATCCATCACCCACCCTTTCATCCATCCTCCCTAAATTTCATCCATCCATCCAATCTTACACTTATCCACCATTTTATCCAATCACCCACCCTCTTTCATCCATGTATGCTTTCACTCATGTATCCATCTATCCATCTATCCATCCATCTACACATCCACCCTTGCTCACTCATCCATCCACTCATCCATTAACCCACCAACCCTCCCTTTTACGTTATTTATGAATCTTTGTCACCGATCAGACCTGTACAAACAAAGTGCCACATATTTTCTTTAAAGTACCTCCTGAGAGTGTCTTGATTCTCTCTCTCTTTCACTTTTCTCTTACAAAAACAGGCATAGAAATGCAGGCAAACACACAAACTTAAGCAGACACACAAAAGACTCGGGTATGATAAAAGCCATGTAATACTATTCACCTACCATGGCTTTGATAATTGCCACCAGGGTCGGACTGGTCGTAGCCTGATTGCCACTGCCAGGGGACTGCCATGATTCCTGTGTATGCACAGGAGAGTGTGAATGTGATTGACAGTGTATAGAGGACATTCTCCCCTGTTGCTTTTTAAAAAATTCTTTCAATAACAGTTTTGGCCAATTGGTATTTAATTCTATTAGAAATTTCTTTTAAATCAACTTGGTTATGCAGCACTAATGTTGACTTCACATTCTGCTTAGCATACATCTTCACATTGCTTTAGCACAAGCCCCGATTCCAAAATCAAGAAGATAATCCAAACGATTGATACGGATGTGTGTATAAACTGATTAAAAAAACAAAGTACAAGGATGTACTGCTCTAGTAGTTCCTAGTTACCGCTTAACAATGGTGCCTTAATGTCACAATCATACGTACATGTTCCTGACCACGTGAAATGACGCTCATAATCTGAGTGGCTCAGCAGCCCCAAGGGTGACAGTAGAAAAATAACATGTGTCTGGCACAAGAATGTGCCCTGTAAGAAAGAAAGCGTGCCTGCTTAATTGTGATACCAAACTTAATGTGCTTGTGGCATAGATCAGAATCCAAGTGAATGAGAACCCGGTGTATCCCAGAAGTTTATAAAGTGAACTCTGCTTCACCTAAAATAGAAGGCGTCGCAATGCCGGGACGTGGTGTCAATTACATGGCACGGAATACCCACTGGCACCCTAAACATAAGGACAGGAACAACTTCAGGCATTACCCTTGTTTATAATAAAAGGAGCGCAATCACAACCTTTGTTTTTGCAATGTGATTGACAGCACAGGGCCTGAACGGATCCTGCTCCATAAAACACATCACAGCGGGAGGGTTAGCACAGGACATTATTCAAATGAGCCCCGCTGAACACCTCTGCGGGGGCTCAGATCGGGGCTACAGAAGCAGCGCCTTGGCTGTCAGACACACCTTCATCTCCTGCTCACCAGCACAGCCAATGAGCCGACCATTTCAGGAGTACTGGTATTCTCCAGGGCAGTGGAGAAGTGCCGGTACTCAAAGTGATCATTCTAAGAAGTGCCGGTACTCAGTATGTTACCCAGTGTTTTGTAGAGCGCTCAGCTACTCAAACCGAGTGTCCCAGCGCTTTTCAAGACCCAGCACAGCAAAAAGCACGGACATCGGTGGAATCATTGGCCAAACAGCCATGTTTTGAGATCCTTTCTAAATGACAGCAAAGTATCTGTCTTCCTCAAAGACAAAGGCAGTGCGTTCCAAGATAGGAGCGCCAGATGACTAAAGGAGCAACCCCCAATGCGAGCACGCTTGATTACCGGGACCGTAGCCAGCGCCAATGATGCAGAACGTAGAGCTCTGGACGGATGGTGAAAGACGATTCTGTTCCTCAGATATCTGGCACCAGTGCCATGCAAAGCCTTAAAAGCCATTGTGAGCGTTTTAAATGCAATGCGTTTCCGTATAGGCAGCCAGTGAAGAGATTTCAGAAGTCCTGCAGCGCTAGATCTTCGGCTGAGGCCGGTTGAGTACCGGCCCATTTAAAGCACTGAGTACAACCCAAATTATCCTGCGCTCACCCTCGGTAGCTTGACACTGAGCAGTCAGGCTGAATTTAGAGGGTAATGTCTAAAGTATCAGTGCAACGGCTCGTATCACAACACAATGAAGCACAACAATAGGACTCCACACTGTTAGAAAAATAAACTCACATTTGATATAACACAAGACAAAAGACAAGGACCAGAAACAAGCATCCTGGGACAGATTTCGGGGCATCACCCCTCATCAAACAGCCTAGGTTGAATCCAGTGGCGCAGGGAACACAGGACCAGAGTCTGGGCATACCCTTCCCACTAGACTACAAAAAATTACCAGTTATACCTCGAGGGTGATGTGGTGAGAAAAAGAACAATAGATTTAACCCAGATCTTTGTGACTAAGGGTGAATGGTTGCATCGTTCCGCATTACGGCTATCATTTGTTCCTTTCGCTTTCTTTGCCCTAAGTAGGAGACATATGCCTAGACGTGGGTCCCATGCTCACTGTGCTATTGGATTCAAGCCTAGCTGGCTGATGAGGGGTGATGCCCCGAAACCGGTCCCAGGATGCTTGCTTACAGTCCATGGAGGACCTGGCTTGGCAGTATGGGCTGGACTATTCCCATGAGGAACAGGGGCAAGACTGGTTTGCATACGGATGGGCCCAAACTGGGGTGGTGTGAGCAAAAGAACGATGGATTAAACCAAGATCTGTGTGACTAGGGGTGAATGTGTGCATTGTTCAGCATTCTGTCCATCATTTGTTCCTTTTTGCTTTATTATAAATGGGGCATAACGTGACAATTTTGGCCCTATTATGTTGTTGTGGTTTTAACCATTCAGTCATGTCTGACTCTTGGTGATTCGAGGGATAAAAATCCTGAAGTTGTTTTGGTTATTACCTGAATTATTTATGTCTTGGAGACTCAGGTTAGTACAGTTCTTGACTGTGTCTAACCACAGTGATCATCTTCCCCTTTTCGGTTTTCATTCTATCAGCCCGGTCATGGTTTTTGCCAAGGAACCTTCTATTCTCATTATGTGGCCAAAATACTTGAGCTTCATTTTTATCAAATGATTGTAGTGAAAGTTCTGGGTTTAACTGGTCAAGTATTGATCAATTAGTTTTCCTAGCAGTTCATAGGATACACAAAAGACATCACCAGCACCAGAGTTCTAAAGAGTCAATTCTTGGACGATCATTTTTATTAGTCCAGCTTTCACATCCATGCACTGTTGCAGGAAAGACTATTGTCTTGACAATTTATATCTTTGTCGGGAATATGTCTTTGCTCTCTATCACTTTGTCCTGGCTAATCATTACTTTTATTCCCAGTACTCATGTTTTCAGACTTCAGGGCTGCAATTCTCATCTCGATTTAGCTGCGATCCTAAAAAAATAAAGTCTGACTATCTTTACTTCTTCATTGTCAATTCTGAGACTTTGTAAGATTCCTGTTGACATGATTTTAGTCTTTTTGACATTTAGCTTTTAGTCCATCTGCGGTGCTATTTTGTTTGATCTTGACAATCATTGCTTTGAGATCTTCTGCACTTTAAGCATTCAGGGATGTGTCATCGGCATACCGCACATTGTTGATTTTTGTTACTCCAATTTTGATTCCAGTCTGAATGTCATGTTATTTGGAGAAAAAGATTGAAAAATACGCAGAATAATTATACTAGCGAGATTAAATCATTTTAGAGATGTTTGAAAATCAAATCTCAGAGCTGGATGCTGATATTCAGGAAAGCGAGGTTAGATGGGCATTGAAACTCGTAGCTAAGCACAAAACAGCTGGAATGAATGCAATACCAACTGAATTATTCGAAATAATGGAGGACACTAATCAAAATAAATCCAGATGTTTGTCAGATATGGAAGAGTATGAAGTGACCAGAAGACTGGAAGAGATACATATTTGTGCATATCTCAAAGAAAGAGAATGCAAAAGATTGCTCAAACTACTATAGGCGAAATATCACATGCCAGTAAGATCATGCTGAAAATCATACAAGCAAGACTACACCTATGTGAGTGTGTATTGCCAATGTACAAGCAGGATTTAGAAAAAGAAGAGGAACGCGTGAGCAGATCTCGAACATCCGATGGATCATTGGAAAAACCAGAGAATTTTAGAACAATGCCCTTTTCTGCTTTATAGACTATACCAAGGCCTTCAATTGCTATGATCATGTACATTTGTGGAATGAATTAAAATAAAATTGGTGTGGCAACCCACCTAATTAGCCTCATGAGGAATCTGTACACAAACCAGGAAGTGGAAGTGAGGAACAATTATGGAGAAACAGAGTGGTTCAATGTTGCAAAAGGTGTTTGACAAGGTTGTACCGGATTACCCTATTTGTTCAGTTGAGGGTCTTATGTGCATGTACTGATGTTTACCAGCTGTGACCCTTTTGGGACAAAATTTGACCGGTTTCACCTTGCCAAATTTATCGGACTAAAATTACATGGGAAGTGATAATTACCACACAACTTGTGATTCTGACACCTGTGAAAACAAGTGATTCTACAAAAATCTGGAAATCACAGGCTCAGTGCTACCTAGGTAAGAGAAATTGCTTTACACAATTCAAAAAGGCATTAGTGCTAGGGCAAGGTAGCTATCTTAATATCCTCAGCTATTCTAACAGGGTCAGAGAGTGGAAGATTCACTTAGATAAAGACATTAGTACCTGTGCAGAAATGCTATGTTTCACTACTGGGGAAGTTTAGCAATGGGATGATGAACTTCCAGAGCGCAGACCCCTGGAGGATATCGCAGTTCGAGAAGAGCTAGACTACACACGGGAATGTGATGTTGCTACATGAAAAACAGTGTGAGGAATTTGGAGTAGATTTTAGAAGAACACACCAATCAAACATTCCAGAGAGGAAGAACCACCATTTTGTTATAAGAATGTTTAATGGAGGACTCTTGTCAGGACTGTCTAAGTGTAACAATGATGAAAACTTATTTCGAGGATAATCCATAATTTCCTGCAAGAACTCGTAAAGGATAAATTGAGAAATGTGTACAAGGAACTTGAAAAGGGGCTAAAATACATGGGTAAAGTGAAAAACAGTGGGTTGACAACATTAAAGTGTGGTCTTTTTATCTTCAGAAGCTCCCCCATCCCAAAAGGCTTGATCACCTATTTCTGATAGTCCTCATTTTCAAAGCTTTCGGACTATTACAAGAAAGTGAGCGCCATACTTCGGTGTCACTCAGTTTCCTGATACAGGAGAGCGCAAAACATCCTCAAAATTTGAATTATCTAATAAAAATAAGACAAAGTGGTTCCACCTGGAGAAGCCTCTTTGCAGCGTACATGAATTCACATACAGATAAAGATTATCAATCAAGATTCTTGCATTGTTTTTAAGGTAAAGATGACTGAAATAGTCAACAGATTGAGACAATGAAATGTATTTAGAACTGGTCATTAAGCATCCTTTGAAATAATTGATACACTAGGGACTGCTTTGCTATTACATAGAATCAGTTTACAAAAAATACTGGTTACCTATTGGACAGTCATGAAGATAGCCCATGTGGCAGATCATGTCCCCAGGGCTGAATCTTGTCTAGAAGAAGATTACAGTATACTTGTGCCACATGTAACATCTTCCACAAAATACAGCTGAAGAGAGTATATCAATTCAATGATTACTTATTAGGTTTGTTTTAAAGACACCATCACATTTACTTTGGGCACCTACCCAACTCTAGTGTTTAACCTCTTCCATGCTCGTGACGGAACCGTTCCATCACGAGCCACGGGTGGGCTGTGCTGGTGACGGAACGGTCCATCACGGCCCTGCGCGGTGCGAATTTCGCGCTTGCGCTAACGTTCTAAAGAACGGGCGGGCCGTGCCGGAACCGTTCCGTCACAAGCACAGCTCACCTGCGAGCCGCGACGGAGCGGTTCCGTCACAAGCACGGAACCGCTGCGCGGCCGCCCCACCCCCTTAGCGCTGCGGTGGCAGAGCCGCCGCAGCGAAGGGGTTAATTAGTAAAAAAAAAATGAAGTGCTGGGGCACAAAGGTTTGCTCACAAGCCTGCGATTGGCGCTGTCGAAGGCTGAGTTGCTGTGTAGTCTTCCTTTTGTCACTG
Source organism: Lissotriton vulgaris (assembly GCF_964263255.1). Taxonomy (NCBI): domain Eukaryota; kingdom Metazoa; phylum Chordata; class Amphibia; order Caudata; family Salamandridae; genus Lissotriton; species Lissotriton vulgaris. The sequence goes on along the minus strand of NC_141697.1, from coordinate 239,683,192 downwards.
TTTCTCCTCATTTTTCTCGGTTTGTATTACTCTTTCTTGCTCTGCATCAAAGTTTGTTGAGGACAAATGAGCAATCACCGGCTAAAATTAAGCACTGCCCTACGCCAATACTGTATTCCTGATTCAGACTTGAAAGTGTTGAAGTTCCTTACTCCGTATCAAGCAGGCTAAAAGGGCCAGATTCACAAATGAAATCCTGATTCCACTCAATCTGCAGCCAAATAATCCATCCTGGTAAAGAATGTTAATCACCCTACTACCATTTTACAGGATGCCAACTAACCCACTCCACTCACGTCTTCCCATTGTACTGCTTACTACTCAAAGTGCATTACACTGCAAATTCCTACTCGCACATAACATAATTCTCCACTCCCAGTGGAGTCCAGTCGACTAGATACACTTTTACCATAGATTTTAGCACTACACTTTATCAAATTCTAGGTCACCCTGTGAAAGTTAAAGAAATTGATGTACATAGACAGCATTCATTCCCCTTCCTCTCCCACTCCTCTCCCTGTGGGCACCATGGATACTGTAAATTATTGACCGTATCACCCTGCCAGTAAGAGCCCGTACCCCTATGCATATGTACAGCCATTCTAGGCACCATGGCCTTTTTACCCATTGGAATCCCCGGCTTCCCTCCTGCGCGTATCTTGCACCCCCTCTCTCATGTATAGACCATGAAACCCTTTCCCTTTGCGCGATCCTGATGTGAAAGGCAACCCTCCTGCTTGACCAAGGCATTCCCCATTTCCCTCTCGAAGAAGCATCCTTCGCCTCAGCTGACATAGCCCCCCCCAGCTGTATCTGACTGCCCCTGTTCTCTCATGTACAGGTCATAGGATCTCTCTCTCTCTCTCTCTCTCTCTCTCTCTCTGTGCGGCTCTGACCCTGCGCGCACCCTGACCCCCCTCCTTCTCCTCACATGAGCAAGTCATAAACCCTCTTCCTCCGCAAGGCCCTGTCCGAGAGTCACGGCCGCGCCTGACCAACACCTACTTCCCTTCCATGAATGCCCCTCTGTTGACAAGCCTTCCCTCCGCGCTCGATTGTCCACGTGGCATGAATACCACTCCTTTGATGACCCCTTCCCCCGAGTCCGGCTGACCACACATGTCCGAGGCCATCACCTAAGCCAGGAGATACCATTTACTGCCCTCATTGTATGAAGTCACCCCCCTTCAAAGGATCCACTATTGGTCCCAGCCACCCCACCCCCTGGGCTATGATCAGGCGTACACATCCTACGAAACACTCAGCTGCGTGATTGCCCTCCCCTCTTATCAGCAGGTCAAGGGTCCCCATTGTGAACGTATGTGGAGTAGGATCACCACGAGGATTATAGGGATGTCTTTCTTTTGCGTCATACTGTCCTGATTGTACCATCAAATGTTTTGTAAGGTATAAAAGCAAGAGTCTCAGCTCACTTGTTAGAGCACCTCCCGATGACACCTTGCTTCGTGTCTGAAATGACTGGCTCTCCTCATGAGAATTAAAACTCTGTTCTTGATTCCTGCATCCAGCGCCCGTCTCTTTATTTGATAGCTATTCAGAATGGGAACTAAGAGGCGTCTTGCGCCAGCAGCCTGGGCATCGATGGTAATATGGGCTCATTTTCCACAATTGGCGTCCCAACGCGGGGTCCATCAGTGACATAAGGTTCGGTAAGAGAGATCCAGACGAAGAAGCGAACATCTAAAATAATCGGAGTATACCTGCCTTGAGAGGGCCCTAGCCCGGCTGCCGATCAAAAGAACTTCGCCAATTCTGAACGGACCTCTCTTGAGTGACCTAATGTCCTGACTGGAATCCCACAGGACTGCTGCGGTAAAATCATGGAGTAAGAGAACGATCGGGCGCTGGAGGGAGGAAGGCGAAGAACTGCCCACACGGTCCGGTCCGGGTAAGGTCGCGTAAATGCTACAAATTGTGAAATGATTGTTTTGGATAATACTAGTATTACGCTTTGTTGAAACCCTCTGGAGATTCACTGTCTGCAAACGGAGAAAAACAACAGGCTCTCTCTCTCTGCAAGCAGTGAAGGATAGGTAACGCAGACTTTTGTCCCCATTGTAATCCGTCGTGCCTATCTTCCTCCCCCACTGTTTCCCGAACTGTCGTTCGTGGATTATTGTCTGGAGATTCTTTGTCTGCAAACAGGGAAGAACAAGGTCTCGCTTTGCAGGTAGAGAAAGAGTGGGCAACGATAACTTATCGTGCCCACTTATTCTCCCCACTGGATTGTTTGATTGGCCGATTATTCGGTATTAGTTCGTTTGAGGTATTCACCGCCGCCAAACAACGGAGAATAGAAATATTCTGCCTAGTCTTTGCCCGCAGTGATAAGATAGGTAATGCAGACTTTTGTCCCCGTTGTAATCCGTCATGCCTATCTTCTCCCCACTGGTTGGTAGCCTGTTTAGCCCGGACCGCTTATTAGAATTGAACCATCCAGCTCCACTGGAGGGCACACCTAATAAGGACCTGTTCATTAAGTGTGGACTAGTCGCTATAGCTTATAATAGTTATGGCATAAAAATACAAGAAAAAGAGTTGAGCGATATCAGTAGGCCACTGATGAGTTATCAACTTCGCTAAAAAAAAAAAAAATAAGAAACGTTAGAAATAACTCGCAGAAAATAGCCACGAGGTAGCTAGGCTTCACTGCCTATTCCTGCTCCCAACATGTCTGCCTCATTTCCCACCACGCCCAAATAACGGTCACATGAAATAGAAAGCAAATCAATAGGTACCTACCCCCATTCCGGAAGCTTCCGAAGTGCAACGGGTCCGCGGTTACGCCCATCCGGAAGGCGAGGCCTCGAGGCACGAGGGGCTCGCCTGGCCACGGTCAGGAGGAGATGATGTTGGGCAGGCGGTCCAAAGAATGGCAGAGACCTCTCCTTCTCTCCTCTCCTGCTGCCCTGCAGGCCACGGGGGGGGGGGGGGCTGTCTTGCCTCAGCCACCGACTACCCCCCCCTTCTGTCTCTCGCCTGGTCCGACCCACGAAGAAGGCCGAAGCCGGGGGCGAGAACGGCGGCAAATCAAGTAGTCCCGCCACACGTCAAATTCCGGGATAGTTACAGGTAGTGCCGCCACATGCCATCGCCTGCATAGTTACAGGTAGTCCCGCCACATTTCAAATTCCTGGAGAGTTGGAGGTAGCCCCGCCACATGTCAAAAGGGGGGGGGGGGGCTGTCTTGCCTCAGCCGCCGACCACCCCCCCCCCCCCATCTTCAATGGCTGGCACGGCCAATATCGAAGCGACGGAGCCGAGGAACGGCGCGGGGTCGCTGGAAGGGGGAGGCGGCGCGAACGACCCTCCCCCACCTCCCTCCAGGTGGAGGCTTCCAGCGACACCCCAACACTCTTTGCTTAAAGAGGGTCAACATCAAAAAGCGGTCTTCTGCCCAGGACGGGCACTCGCTCCATATCGTCTCTCCTCGACCTTGAAGATTCTATAAGAGCCGGGGGGCCCCCGACCCCCTGCATGGGTGCCCCCGCCCCCTTCGCTGGGAACCACGACATCGGTGCAACTCCTGCCGGCGCCAGCCTCGGATTGGAAATGGCTAAAATGCAGCCACGGCACAGACTTGTTCAGTTCCGGAGGAACACCAGAATGACCCGGTAGGAAAATTGTTGCCGCCCTTCCCACTCTTTGACTCATGGTCCATATTTGTTAGACTGTTAACCACATAGCACAAAACTCTTTGAACTGCCAACGGAAGGTTCTGGGCCAACCATGCGAGACTAGAGACACTCTGACTGTGCTGGAACTTGCCTGACCCCACCCAAAATGGCGCCGACACAAAATGAGACGTTTTTAATAAACTTTGTTGCACCCTGATTGCGCAAGCTTTTTGCCCCGAGATATATATATAACGTTTTGGATAATGAAAGTAGATATGAAGGATATTGAGTATGTGCTTGGACAATGAATTGACTTAGGGTGGGTACTGATTATGAGTTGGAAAATGAATTGGTGTAATTTAGGTAATGAATGAACATTGGATAATGTATTTATGAATTTATTAAAGATGAATTACTGACATGCATCATGTTTGCTCTGTAGGGGAGTTTAATACGATTTTATTGCACTGCCGCACTTTATGCAATGAACTGCCACCAGCTTTGTTCTTCCTATGTACAGTTCCAATCTGCTCCGTGGCTAGTCCACTGGGTTGTAGGCCTGTATTTATACGTCAACACTTTTTATTAAAAGTATTTTGAAAATGAAAGCATAGTTGTAGCGGTTGCATTAATGAGTTTTGAATGTATTACTACTGTGAGCAACGAGAAAGTATGATGAAGGTTAAAGGTTAAAAAGGACCCGATATTTAGCAGCCACACTATGTGTCACAGGCAGCCGGAAAAGTGCTTTAGAAGCCCTAAAACGACACCACAGAAATGCCACCTGACCGCCACCCTTGTACCCGATCAAAAGGGGTTGCGACCAAGTAACTCATGTAGATACGCAGATCGTCAATGATTATCTGTCTGACATTTCTGGTCCCTCTGGGCTCAAACGCCGTGATGGTAGAGAAATGCACTACGTGGAGATAGGTCGAGTATGTGGTAGGTAAAAACATTTCCGGATTACTGCATGCTGATGAGGTTTGAATATTGCCCCCCCCACCCCTTCTTTCTCCCCCCTTCTGCAGGTCACGTCGGAACCTTGGCTGATGTATGGAAGGACGATGACCGAACCGCCAATGAGAAGGGGAAGAAGGGAATATGAGTATGGTCCTTATGACAAATAAAAGTTTTTTAAAAGACGTAGACTTAAACATGACTGTTCCTCCTTAGGACATAGCAACTGGGAGGATGGACTGACATAGAAACTGGACAAGTACTGAATGACGAAAAATTGACTAGAAACGACGCGTTAAATAATGTAACTGGACGTTTTGACTAGGTAGGGAAAGGACAAAGAAAAATATACGGGTAAGGGTTATCACGGCACCACCCGTCTGGGAAGTTAGAAATGTTGCTGGTGTTCAAAATGCACTGCCCCCCTTTTTTCGCACTCTTATAGATGTAGCCAAGCTGTCCGACTGTTCTCCCGATCAATGCTTGCCGTTGCCTCAGCCCGGAGAACTTCCCACCAAAGGAAGGAACTGAAAAATGGTTTAAAATCCAACCATGGGTAAATAGCACGACCAGGCTAATTTCTGGCCGACCAACGACTGAGGTGTAAGTATTGGCAATTGGGAACGCTGGCTGACATAACTGGCGAGAAGGAAAAGGAGGGAAGGGTAGAAAGAGCTAAGCACATAGATAAATAAGATAGTAAAGATACGTAGGATATAATATGAATTTTGTTGGCCATCTGTTGTTTCCTGTCCTGTCGTGAATGTCTTATATATGTGTAATGCATGTGCTGTCTTCCCTGTCTGAGTTTGTGTGTGTAATGTACGGATTTATGTCTTCCCTCTGTCTGTATTTGCATGTTACCTGACCTTTGCTGTTCTGTGTTGTGAGCGCACTAAATGACCTATTTTCGTACACGTCTCTCTCTCCCTCTCTCTCTCACCACCCCCTTATCTCTCTCTCTCTCCTCCTCTCTCTCTCTCTCTCTTTACATGTCATACGTGTACCGAATGGCTCGTTTAGATTGCGGACGACTCTCACTCTCTATGAGAGTCTCCCTATTTTCTCTCCCTCTTTTTGGTAAAATTGTGCCTCACCGGCACCAGTCTGATTTGATACTTATTGAACGCGGAGGTGTTCAGCGAAATTGACCGAAATAAAAATGATTGTAACTTGCCATATTACTACCTCTCCTTTCTACAAAAATAAATGAACTTGAATTGGCTGAAAGGGAAAGGACAGGTAAGACGGCTAAGGTCCCCCAAATCTGGCTATTCATAGGGGAACTGTATGTCAATGGCACCTTATGTCTGTTCTTCAGAGACGAACGCCAACGTCTAGATTGACACCCAATGCCCAGATTGCCCCACCCCTTCGCACCCAAGCGCGAGCGCCCGAAGTATACCCTCCCCATTTGATAGACCCCAGCTGCTGTCCCGGATATAAACATGATGACCATGAGTAGCTGTTGACCCTCGAGAAAACCTTGTTTTGCCCGACTCTCGACGATAGCGCCCCCGCCCTGTGTGAAAAGGTTAGCCAGTCCTGAAGGGAAATGCTCCGCAAATGTTGAATATGATGTAATGCACAGTTGATGGAAATATTATTTTGTCCTCCCTTGAATTCTAAATGGGACGATGAATAAACCTGCCATAAACTCAGTAGAAATGCTGACGCATGCACTGCTTGGTAATAGACCTCTGACTGTGACCGATGAGCATAAACTCTCAAATGCGTAGAATTGAGGGAGGAATTCATATGCGTAGATGTCTTCTTCTGCCATTTTTCTAAAACGTTGTCTTGTACCTATTCAAAGATTCACGATCACCGAAGGAGATGGGTCAGATGTGACGTACAGCCTGACTGCAGATCTTGGGACACGTATGACATCGACCAGAGGTGGAGCTGCAGAGCAACAAGACACGGGACGAGACCGCAATTTCAACGTGGAAAATGAAAAATGACGGGCCGCCTTGAAGCCCTCCGACTGCTAACCCACGTGTGCCTGGAGTCTCCGTCCGCCTTCTTTGGGCCCGATTGATGGGCCTGCCTGCTTGTTATCCTTTGCTCCCTTGGTCCCTTTTGTGTGTCCCAGGAACTCTGACCCAACTCCGCTCTCTCACTCTCTCCTATCGACTATTTGAACAACATTCACCCTCTTTCCCACGTGACTTTTTGCCAAAGGAAAGAACTGCATTCATATGGGAATAGGGTGTTGCCACAGAACTATAGGAGCCGAGCATAAGGCGCCGCCGAACGGATTGTTTAGGGAACAGGACTGTGGTCTAACAGCAGAGGACTGACCGCACCCTGCAACGCGTAAGGATAGAACCGAGCTGGACCTATAGCTCCACCGCCGGTGCTCAACAGCGCCAACGAAAGTACCCGGATTAGAGCCTACCAGTGATGGCTCGCTGATAAAAAGACACTGTGACGAAGAGATCTTGTGCATTGAACTGAATTCCGCTCTCAACTCAAAACTGTTCATTGGTCACATTTTTAAGTCAGAAAGATTTATGCTATGTAGTGCGTTTAATTGTCAGGAACACAACGAAAATGTAATTTCCTATGTACTGCATTCTGCCCATCGCCTTAACTGTCTATGATTGTACGCCACATGTTAGTATCAACAAAATGCTAATTCATCAACGATGCCTGTCTACCTGTAAACTCGTCAGTTGCAAAAATGACTGCTGTTATGTAAAAAGGGGCGACTGTGAAAGTTAAAGAAATTGATGTACATAGACAGCATTCATTCCCCTTCCTCTCCCACTCCTCTCCCTGTGGGCACCATGGATACTGTAAATTATTGACCGTATCACCCTGCCAGTAAGAGCCCGTACCCCTATGCATATGTACAGCCATTCTAGGCACCATGGCCTTTTTACCCATTGGAATCCCGGGCTTCCCTCCTGCGCGTATCTTGCACCCCCTCTCTCATGTATAGACCATGAAACCCTTTCCCTTTGCGCGATCCTGATGTGAAAGGCAACCCTCCTGCTTGACCCAGGCATTCCCCATTTTCCTCTCGAAGAAGCATCCTTCGCCTCAGCTGACATAGCCCCCCCCAGCTGTATCTGACTGCCCCTGTTCTCTCATGTACAGGTCATAGGATCTCTCTCTCTCTCTCTCTCTCTCTCTCTCTCTCTGTGCGGCTCTGACCCTGCGCGCACCCTGACCCCCCTCCTTCTCCTCACATGAGCAAGTCATAAACCCTCTTCCTCCGCAAGGCCCTGTCCTTGAGAGTCACGGCCGCGCCTGACCAACACCTCCTTCCCTTCCATGAATGCCCCTCTGTTGACAAGCCTTCCCTCCGCGCTCGATTGTCCACGTGGCATGAATACCACTCCTTTGATGACCCCTTCCCCCGAGTCCGGCTGACCACACATGTCCGAGGCCATCACCTAAGCCAGGAGATACCATTTACTGCCCTCATTGTATGAAGTCACCCCCCTTCAAAGGATCCACTATTGGTCCCAGCCACCCCACCCCCTGGGCTATGATCAGGCGTACACATCCTACGAAACACTCAGCTGCGTGATTGCCCTCCCCTCTTATCAGCAGGTCAAGGGTCCCCATTGTGAACGTATGTGGAGTAGGATCACCACGAGGATTATAGGGATGTCTTTCTTTTGCGTCATACTGTCCTGATTGTACCATCAAATGTTTTGTAAGGTATAAAAGCAAGAGTCTCAGCTCACTTGTTAGAGCACCTCCCGATGACACCTTGCTTCGTGTCTGAAATGACTGGCTCTCCTCATGAGAATTAAAACTCTGTTCTTGATTCCTGCATCCAGCGCCCGTCTCTTTATTTGATAGCTATTCAGAATGGGAACTAAGAGGCGTCTTGCGCCAGCAGCCTGGGCATCGATGGTAATATGGGCTCATTTTCCACAACCCCTAATCCTTCACTGATTCTCTACTCAGCAAGGAACATTGTCAGGATTCATAAAACAATCACCTATTCATGGCAATAATTTTCTTTCTAAACCATGGAAAAAAACATTTTGTACTTGCTTAGGTCTACAGAGGTACTACATTAATCCCCAGTTTTGCATACTTACTTGAAATTGCCCAATTTTTTGTCCAAAGGCTTCCCTCGTATGAAGGTATGGAAATGCATGGTCCAAAACCGCTTGCATAATTCTGAGTCAGGCGGAGCAAGAATGAGAAAAATGGAAGGCAGTAAAAAATGAAAAAGTGAACGGTCAGAAAAAAAATATATATGGTTTGTTTTTCACTAAAGAAAAATTACAGTTCAAGTGAATCACAATATTTTAAATCCTATTCAAAAAACTTCTGTGATACACAACAGTGATTATTTAACCAAAAAAAAAACTAAATATTCTACAGATTTTGTATTACCATTGGAACAATGTAGGTAGGTCCCTCTATAAGAACATGGAGACTTTCTTTAGGTTTGCTCGCAAACTGCATTACAAGCCAATAAATGAAATGTTAATCCTTTACAAGAGTAAATGCATCTCAGCAGGAATGTTTGGGACCGAACTGTGGGGCGACAACAAAGCTGGGACCGTCCAAAGAGCAGAAAATAGTTTTACCCATAGACTGCCGTTGGTCCAAGTAAGGACTGCCACTTTAGTATGCAATGAAGAATTGGGGTTGAAATGCCTGGAATATCTGGTTGGTTAGGCCCCACTATTGCTTTGGGTAACAATTTGGGCCACACTGGAGCCTGCAGTAACTAGAACCTGTACTGCCGACTGCCTGTCTTTAGACAAGGCAAATCAGATTTCATGGTTATCCTACATAAAAAATACCTTTATTGCACTAGGCCTCACGGACATGTAGGACAACCTTTTATGATTAGGCATGGTCTCAAATAGTGTGTTAAACAGAGATATTTATATTATTGTACTAATTTATGCCTAGAATCCACCCAGGCCAAAACCTCCAGTGTCAGATATCTTTCGATATCTACAACATACAGTATGGAGCCATATCAATGCTGGATGGAGATTTCATCTCACTGGCTAACAATACTCCGGCTGGAAACATTGCATTATAAATTTGCTTTCCCCATACCAGGGTCTGGAGTAGGGACCTTCCACGTTGTGGCTGCAATGGCATTTCAACAGAGCACTAGTATTTTTATCCTATTTTGCACACTATATATGGAGCGGAGATGCTCCTCTTTGGTGCCCCTTATCTGCAAATCAAACCTGAGATCCCATAATGAAGGGTTAATATATTTGCAATCTTTAGGTTCGTGGAAGTTGTGCAATGCGGCGATAAATGTTTATCAAAACTGCTTTTTATATTCGGAATATATAAGCAACCTAATGTACTGTTTCTTGAGATTGGTACTTGATCTTTTATGTATCCTTTTTAAACATGTCTAAGACACTTTTAGAGTCACCTGTTGCCAGAACTTTTTTGTAAAAGATAATGGATTTTATGTTTTTATTCGTAAGCTATGCTCTGCTTTTATGGCCTTCAGCAGAATAAAGTTTTATTTGACTTGACTTGATGTCCAATGAGATGTGCTTGGGACTCTCAGCCAGCTAAACATTGGCGTTTAGACTGTCCAAAGAAGAGACTCTGAAGGATTGGGCCAGAGGGTAAAGTTTCTAGACGTGTTCCATTGCTAGCAGCATTAATGAGCCCATACTGAAATTCCTTCACTTATCCAGAAAAATAATCGGTCTTCCACCTGGAGTGACAGCTTAAATTTGAGCAGAAAAGTGTGGTCCATGGTCAGGGAGACAAAGAGCTTTTGGCCAGACGACCTTTGGTATTTCCAATTAGATTTTCTTGCTGATGAGTTTGAACCATCAGGTTGGTTACAGTATCCCTGAAATCCGTGGCCACATATGGCCGTCAGTCCAAAATTAAGATGTTGAAGGTAAATGACAGCTGTAGCTTCAAAGAGACAGGCCACCATACAATGTTGGATGTGAACCGCGTATTTCAATTGAATGGTACGTGTGTGAATCCACACTGAGCCAGGATGGAGGACATGGGACATGCTTGACTCCCAACATTAATCCCTACAGCTACGCTTGTTGGCCCAAATATGGTTGAGGAGTACAACACCACCTCACCAGTATTTAACTTGGGGCCACCCAACAATCTACTTATGAATGCTCTTTTGGAAGGGAAAAAACAGTATTCGGGTTACCATATGATTCCACGTCTCGCATTTTGTAACCACATCTAAAGGAGTATGCAGTGATTTATAGTTTGCCAACCACAGAACCCTTTATAATTGCTTGCCTACCACAGACATCACATCCATTTGAATCTAAGAAAACCAAGATGTAACACTGCGTCTCCAATGGTTAACAGAATGGCCCTAATCCCAAACATGAGGCAAAGCTAATAGACCAAGTAGAAGAAATACAAGGAACCATATGAAATATGTCAAAGGGAACTTGCAGAAGATCTAAAAATGTTTGGTCAAAGAAAATAACTATGAATATTAAAAGTGTTTAATTCCCCGCAAAAGGCAGAAGTTGTATGACGTTGGCAAGTGCAATCAGGGCAGGAAGATATTTACCCAACGGCTCCTGCGCTCAGAACCAGCCTTTCAAGATCAAGTCCGCTCATCAGGACGTAGACTCCTTTACTCCGCTGACCAAGGATGTTCTTCGCTGTAATTAAAGAGAGATAGCCCCTCAGCGCAAACAATTGCCAGGACAATAGAAAATAGAATACAAAAGGCTTACGCATTCCACAGGAGCCAATGAAAACAGTGAAGACCTCAGAAGGTTAGTAAGGGCTGCTAGGAATGACTAAGAATGCGTTGAGTTTAGAGTGGAGCCATACACACAACCACAGGTGCACCAAGGTTGTACGACATGCTATCTGGTTCCAAATGAACTGCTGGAGTAATACAAAGTGTCGCCCCATTGGAGTTACTAGAAAAGCTACACCCAGTGCTATAATATTTTTGTAAACAATATTTAGAACTCAATATTTATGTCAGACAATTTTCTGACTACCACATTTTTGCACCCCTCTGTTCAAGAATGACAACGCACAATTAGAGGTGTGTGCCTGCTCCCCAGTGAAGGTGTGGCTTCTTCCTAGTGGCATACAAGAGCAGCAAAAATAAAGCCTTAGTATGATGAGACACAAAGCAGTACTAGGTATGCAAAAGAGTTGTCGTCAAAACTGGAGTGAGTTACAAAGAAGTGCATACATCTGCAGAGGCTCTGGGTGGGTGATCAGTCTGCAGATGACCAGTAGATGGTCTAGGATATCACATGAGCGGGTGGAATAAAGGAGCAGACAACTGGGAAGGAGACAGCTGACAGGAAACAGTTTGTTTACAGACCAGCACTGCTTAAGCAAAATTAGCTACTAAGCTAGAAAATTTAATCTAATGCAACCAAGTATGGAAAAGAGGCGAAACTGCTTAGATCCTTGTCCAGTATTCAAATATGCTGAGGTCTTTAAAGCAGTGTATTGCCACCACATCATTTTCGTCATTTCACTCCATGAACTGAGTGGGCTTACCTCATAAGGCAGGTACAGAGATGCTATATTTTTTTAGCAGGATGTAATTTCTCCGTGTTATTGGTTTCCCCACCCTGGAGTTTGGAGGAGACAGAATTCTGAGGTAGTGTGCTTGCTGACAGTGGGTTGTTAGGATGGCGTATGTGAAATGCACAAATTAACTCCTATATAGAGCATAAGTGAATCTGTTTTCAGGTTGGGATATTAGAAGAAACACCCCTAAAATTAGAGGAGGATTACGGAAAAAGATTCCTCCACCGTGAAAACGTCTCCTCATGGACATGGACAAAAAAAACTAAGGCAAAATGCAAACGTATCTAGCTATGTGACACTGCAATAGGTGCACTCCAAAGAAATGCAATTCAATTAGAGCCATAAGCCCACACATGCACCTTTGTGAATAAGGGCAAGATTGGTGATATATGCTCTAAATATCAGGTGAGGTGTGTGGACAGCACACACGTGTTAGGGCCTCATCAGAGGTATAGGTGAGGGACGATCACAGATGGAACATTCATTAGTTTGAACCTTACCTGGGATTTTGCAGTCCTCAAATATTAGTTCACAGGTGCTGGAACCCCTCATTCCTAATTTATCTAATTTCTGTGCTGTGCTGAATCCAGGGGTGTCCTGTAAAATCAAACAGAAAAAAGATTGTAAACCTGCACAACAGTTAACCGGTTTGCAGAAATAGAATTATCTATTTGCTTAAGTTAGGGTTGCAGTTCAAGATACATTGTGCCCCTTAACACACTTGTGCTGGCTCATTTCTTTCTTTCTTTATTTTAAAAGTTGTATATAGCGCTGGCTAGACCCGGAGGTATCAGAGCGCTTGACATGAGCATCAGATCATAGTTACAGGTTACGTTGTTGCAAAGGTTACATAGTTATTAGAGCATGGCAACATAGTTACTTGCAAGGTCGAGATAAACAATAAGCACAAATATGTAAGGGGAAAAGAAGGCAAGGTGAGAGATTCAGGGGAGGGGGGTTGGAGTAGGGGATGTAGACAGATAATGAAGGCGGGAAAGAGGAGGGGAGGGTGAGAGACACAGCATGGGGAGAGGAGGGGAAGGGTGACTGGGACACAAACCGGTAGACTAGTCAAGGCAACGTCCAAAGTCCAGTAAGCTGTGATCCCAGGGGAAGTGGTATCCCTTCCCTATCTCTATTGCGAGAGGCTCCCTTTACGCAGTGGACTCGCTCAGCTAGGTCTCTGAGACTCCAAGGCCTACATACTGGATCTTTCCCCAAAAAGGGGAGAGGGAGTGCTTTGGCAAGGGGTGCCATACCATACTTCAAGTGTGAGTGGCTCCCTTGGCGCAGTGGACTCACTCAGCGGGTTCGCTGATACTCCAGAGTATAAATATTGGATCTTTCCCCAGCAAGGGGAGAAGGAGTGCTTAGTCAAAGGGTACAAAGGACAGGGGGTAGGCAGAGTAGCAGGCAAGGGGAGAGATTCAGGGAAGAGACGATAGGAGCTAGGGAAGAGACAATAAGGAGAGATGAAAAGAAGTCTGCCTAAAGACCGACTGGGTAGGTGATGACCAAGGAGGGAATCCACAGCCCATCTCCCCTATAGCTAAACCAAGTATCTCCATTGGGCATCAGACAAAATAGTTCAGTCTCAAAACATTGATAGAGGAGGGAGGGAGAGACATAAATAGAGGGAGGATGCGGTAGGAGACGACAGGAGAGACGAAAGGAAGTGCAACAATGTGGTTCAACAATATACCAGAAGAAGATCAACAAGTAAACATTAAATCAAACAATCAGCAATACAATTAGGGGAGTAGAGAAAGGAGAGAGAATGTAGTGGGGTGCAGGGGAGGAGGGAAAGTGAGGCTAAGGGAAGAGACAACAGTAGAGACGAAAGGAAGTCGGTCTAAAGACTGACTGGGTAGGTGACGACCAAGGAGGGAATCCACGGCTCATCTCCCCTATAGCTAAACCAGGTAGCTCCATCGGGCATCAGACAAAATAGTTCGGTCTCAATACATTGAGAGAGGAGGGAAGGAGAGACATAAATAGAGGGAGGATGCAGGAGGAGACGACAGGAGAGACTAAAGGAAGTGCAACAATGTGGTTCAACAATATACCAGAAAAAGAACAAGTAAACATTAAATCAAACAGTCAGCCATACATTAGGGGATGAGAGAAAGGAGAGAGAGAGTAGTCTGGGGGTAGGGGAGGAGAGAGTGAGGATAAGGGAAGAGACAACCGTAGAGACGAAAGGAAGTCTGTCTAACAACCGACTGGGTAGGTGACGACCAAGGAGGGAATCCACAGCCCATCTCCACTATAGCTAAACCAGGTAGCTCCATCGGGCATCAGACAAAATAGATCAGTCTCAAACATTCAACAAGTACCATGAACAATTTTTGAACACTTTTTTTTACATAAGACCAAAGGTGAATTAATTTCAACAACGTAATACAAAATTGAAAACAATTTGCATAAATGTAGACACTCAATTGGTCACAAATAGGTCGACGCGTTTCGAACACCCAAACGAAATTAGCGGGGTTCTCTTCAGAACCATCAAGCTGCAAAGAAGAAACAAAACTCTCTAAAATAGTAGTGGCAATATGGATATCAGAAAATTGGACTGTATAACTTTCACGTAATGCCATGTAATAAAGGTCATGTTCAATTGGGACTACGCTGGGCCTCTGCACTGAAGTCAGAGCTTGTAGGAAACTCACGGACCACCATCTGCACCTGCCCCCAACCCCGCAATGGTCTAGGGCTGTGGGCCGCCCATGAAGCAACCGCCTGTCTCCTGCAGAACAAGAGCTGCACGAACATAAATGAAATACCAGCTGCTTCCAGCTATGAGCTGTTGAGATGTTATGTACCAGATGTGTGGTCCACCCCAGCCATACTTTGCAGCACCCTTTAGCCCATACCACCAGAAGCTCGCCTTTACTTGAAGTTGCAGAAGGCCACGGAGAGTGGCAGCAGCAGCAGCAATGGCAGCTCCTTCTTCTCCAGCTAGGCCCCGGCCAGCATGAAGGAGGAGAAGTGTAGCCCCAAGTAGAAGTGACTGCCTGAGGCAGAGTACCTCAGCTCCCACTGAGTGCTCTGTACCTACTTCCAGGGCGACATCAGCACCATAGTGGGCGAGCACTTCATTCGGGCCCAGCCCAGTAGCTCCAAGGCCTAAAGGAGCACCAGTGCCTGGAAAGATGGTTGTGGATACCCGATGAGCCAGAGGAGTTCACTCCATACTTCTAGAACAGCACATACCAGCCTTCTATGCCTTTCTCCTCCCTGGGAAGTCCACTCCCTGGTTCGCACCCAGACCTTCCTTTTGGCTCTACCTCAGCATCCTTAAACAGTTAGCTTTCTTCAGAACTCTGGCCAAGAGAGGTAATGGTGGGTAGGTGTACAGGAGACCTGTGCCCCATCGTAGACTAAATGCATTTCCCATGAACTGGCATTGAGGGAACTCTAATTTGAAAAATGTTTGCAATTGGACATTCTCTGTGGTGACAGGCAGATCTAGCTAAGGCAGGCAGCATTAATGGCTCACTAGTGGTTGCCTGTTTAGCTTTTCTGCTCTGGCCTTCAGGGATCCTGCCATGTGGTTGTCCATCAGAAAGATCTGTTGGTCCAGTCAACTACAAAAGCACAAGGATCTAGGGTGCCATTCAGTCCTGCTTGTTACAGTTCAACATGGTCATCATTTTCTCTGTGATGACCCGGCCAGCCTCCCCTAATGGTTGTAGGAAGGCTTTCAGAGCTAGTTGGACTGCACAAAGCTCCAAAAGACTGACATGGAGCTGGCACTGCACCAGAGACCAGAGGCTTTGCTCTCCACTTCTCCCAGATGATTCCCAACCCAGTAGTGACATGTCTGTCACAACCTTATCATCTGGATGGGAAGGGACAGTGGCCTGCTGCAGGACATGCTGGTGTTCGCCTGCCACCACAGAAGACCCAGCTATCTCCTAAGATACTTGAATGGAATCAGAGCGATGACTCCACTGCTGGGCCCACTGAAACCGGAGGTTCCGCTGTTGGGGGTTGAACACTACTGCAATAGCAGTCCACAAGCAGAAGAGATAGCTGCCACAATCTTATGACACGTCAAGGCTGGTACCATGAAGAGACGGTAGAAGTGGCAAAGGCAGGTAGATTTTTAAGTTTCGGTTGGCAAAATGTAGTGCAACAATATATAAGGGCCTCACATCACGTCGAAGTACCTCTTTCTCCCCGCAACAGGTCAAAAAGAAGGCTGAGTCATGGCCAATTCTCATGCCTAAACCTGGCATACTGATTTTCTTCATGCAAGCCATGTCTGTATAAGGGGATTAAGCAAACTTTACAGAAGTTGGGTACTGGCTCCTTTCTGGGCATCCTAGCAACAAATTGATTTTTCTTGACTGTCCTAATATATAGCTACACCTACCTCTGAACTCAAACCTCGCCTATTACTTTTCTTAATCTAGCCTACCCCCAGCACAATGACGAAAACCTTTATGTTGCACTCCTGTCCCCTGCCGCTCAACACTTTCTTTACACCCTCACACAGCTCATGCTGACAGACTTCCAGTTTCACTGCTCTTCTTCCTGACCCGCTTTCTTGCCGATGTACTGCCATCTTGCGCTCCACGACTTCCTTCCTGTACACGCGGCTCCCCAGCCAGCTGCCTGAGGTTCCTCCATTGACCAGTGATTTCTGATACTGCCAGTGCATTCCCTTTGCAACCTGAGCTCTATTCGGAGAGAACTGCAGCTATCTAGCCACAGCAGAGCTCCTCCTCCAGTCAAAAAATCCATCACCCCAACAACAATCTCTCCTTCCACCATCCATTCCACACATCAAGCCATCCATACAACCACAGATTCTTCACTTATCCAACCACCCACCCACCAACTCAGCATTCATCCACACACTTTCCATCCATCACAGACATACTCCATTCATTCAATAACTGATGCTCCTCCCATCAGTCCCTCCATTCCTTCACCCACAAATGCTCCATCATTTCTACCACCCAGTCACCAACTAGATCCATCAGTCTACCGACACTCTCAATCCAATCACACAAAGGATATCAATACAAACTCCCCATCCTTGGACATCTTTACCCCTACAAACTGACCATCATCCACCTTCAAACAAATCGTAATCCATTTACATACAGCTCTTTCATTCATCTACCTATCCGTGCATCCAAATTACCCATCTGTGCAATTACTCACGCATCTGAACATTCAGTCACATGTCCATCCATTCACCCATTCACTAACTTGTGCCTCGAGCCACTCACGCAGCCAACCACACATGATCAACTTGATCACATGTCCATACTAAGGGCCCGATTCTGATGCGGTTTGGAAAGCTTCCAGATTCAATTTTGTTTGGGAATGGTTTCCGATCGGATAGGGAGAGTCCAACCGACAAAGTACGATGCAGCAAATGATTCCAGATATGATTTGGTTGGACTCCCATTGACTTGAATGGGAACCTTTGTTCTGAACAAATGCATAGGCTCCCATTGAAGAAAGGGGTAGCTGGGACAAATCGAGCACCCTGTGGCGGGCAACTCTGGGTGCCAGCCACCTTGTGCATGGCTGGTAAGAGGGGACAGATGGGTACCCCACGGGCCCGATTGGTAAGGCTCCGGGTGAAGGGAAGCTCACTATGGGCCCACAACGTTTGATTCAGACTGTGGATTAGAGTCGGACAGCACGATTTAGGAAGGCTGCCTGAATCCATTATCGTACTCGGTCGTTCGGAAACGCGTCCTATAGAGGCGTACTATTCTGCTCTGTATGGCTCTGTCATTCCTAATGCAGTCACGTTGGGATTGGGATATTCCTATTGCCTAACTCGCATCATACTCGATCGGTCAAAAACCTTTCAGAGTCGGCGGAAAACACGTTCCCGATCCGATTTGGACGGAGCAAATGCTGTTAGGAGGCCTTCCTGACCGCATCAGAATCAGGCCCCAAGTCATTCACCTACATACCTGATCACTGTACCCATCTGGATACACACACCCACTAAACACATGTCAGCCAGCCATCCATCAACAATACTTTACCAATCTCCCTTCTCATCTACAGGTTGACTTTCACTCCTCCAGTCACTCATCCATCAGGTCATACTTCCATTCACCCTCTCACTCTAAACACCCACTTGCAATTCCACAAAACCCCACACATCAACGAACTAAGCTTTCCAACAATACATGAATGGTTAGTTCCTAAATGGGACAAGATGAAAGAGGTAGCCCCAAAACTGAACACAGCTCGCCACAGGTGGAGTCCAGCACTAGACTACTGCTGTTTAGGCCTCCAGACCGGTAGTGCACAAACAGTGGAATACAGAACTAGGCACGTCATTCTAGGGTCGCAAACACCCCTTTTTGGGGCACCTTGGTTAAATGAGAGATTCGCATATAGTTGTATATCTGTGAAGAATGGAATACAGACCGGTATCCCACAGCTATCTCCAAAGGTTATACACTTTGGAAGAAAAGGCATTCAGAGAACAATAGACTTGACAGAAGACAACTACCCTTTCAAAACTGTAAATATGGTAAAGGGGAATTTAATATATCCCAACCTATTATAGCATACACAAATTGGAATAATCATGCGAATATACATACAAGAAAAGGCAAATACTATCAGAGTAAAAAGAATAAAAATGGCAAACTGATCTTTAGTGAGAACATAAACCTACAAAGGCTCTCCCTATTGCTGAGCTATGTTAAATTGCCCCACATACCTTATTGACCAATATAACTGGGCCAGGGTCCCATCAGCAGGAATGCCCTTGGGATGAGTGCTACCCGGTGTGTAGATGGTCCCTTCCCCTCACAGTGGCAGAGACAGATTCAGGGTTATGCAGTCTTTGTGCCTGGATATGGGTTTGAGATGGCGAGCCACTGCGAGGAGGGTACTTGGTAATCCATTGCTGAAGGACAGCACCTAGTAACCCAATGGGCTGGTGAGTAAGTGACCTCTTTCTGCGTTTGTGACATGGCAACTGCTTTATTGTATGGAGCAGCATAAAAGCCATTTGTAATTGTATCACAATATTATGCTCAGTGTAGAAGTTGCATTTCTTTGGTTAAAAAAACCACTCATGTAATCGTTATAATATGCGCACAATCAAATATCTGTTTATAGTAAAAAATTATTTTCATATAGTGCTTCATCATTTTACTACTACCCACTTATAATACTAAAAAGACCTACCGTCAGGAGTATGGAAGACTGTGTGGGTCTTTATGGGTTTGAAATTCGTGACCTACCAATAGCTGCTTAGTGAATTTTGTGAATTTCACTGCATCATCCAAACATGGGGGTTATCATGCAGCAACACTGACAATAATATGATCAACAATATAACAAATAGGCTGGCAGATGCGGCACTCTTGAAATGTTTGGAAAATATTGAAAAAGATAGGTCTTGAAGTAAAACCTCAACTGCAATTTGTAGCGACACGTGTCTTGGCTAGTTGTTTGGAATGTGTGATTTAATTCAGTCGTATTATTTTGTCTAGTGGATTTCACAATAACGCTCCTGACTGGAAAAATCTTTTCCTAATCCTATAATCGTCTTTATACTGTTTAGTTATAGTTAGGTCAAAGTTTACATAAAAAAGGATTTTTTTTTGTTTTCTTATCTCTGGTGCGGTTTGATGAATCTGAAAAGTTCTGTGTTGATCTGTCAAGCGTGGGCTTAGAAAATGAGAGGATGCCAAAAGTAGGATTTTCAATTTTAATTCCCATAGCAAACTTAGCTCTCTATTGCAGAAAAAGCAACTTAAGTTATTTACACTAAATTATTACTTTACTCAGAAAACATGTTTTTAGTGATTTGGTGTAAATCCGTTCAGCTGTTTGAGAAAAATAGAGTATAAAAGGGTTGGACATGTAGAGGTTAACCCTAGGAAAAAATTTGAGATTTCTGGGTGTTTGTTCCCGTAAGGGGGTAGGGTGAGCACACCTAGTAATAACATTAAAAAAGTCAATGTTGACGCTTGTATCTGGGTACTACCACGGGACCCATTAAGGCCCTGTGAGGTACCCAGCTACAATAAAACTAGATTACTATGGTAGTACCACAGTACTCAATCATAAAATGGCAACCTCTCTGTTGGTCAGGTGGAGAGCGTGATCACTGGCCAGACTCTGCAGCGAACAGCCGCTTCACATAGACACAGTTGTGCTGAGGGATGCGACCAACCCCTGCTGTGTACAGCTGAAAAAAAAGTCTTGGATTTGCAAAAAGTCAGTGCCCATACTGCTTCTCTTTTTTGAAAGCTAAACAGTTAGGGACACACATGACAAGATAACACTTATATTATTTTTAAAACAATTAAGGTGATTGAAATACTTTGCTGTGGACACTGTCTTGCCCCTTAGAAGGGGTGGCAATCATGAATACCTCCTTAGGAAACTTGAAACTAAATACATCTTGGAGCTTAACTGTAAAACACCACACGGTCTTAATATCAGTGAGGATTTTTTCACCTGCCTTTAATTAATACTGTTCTCACATCCAGTACCTTTTAGCTGGCATCAGCACCACCTTTCTTAAATGTAAAATTAAGAAAATGTGTCTTATTTTTATTAATCTTATGCATATGATTTCACGTCTTAGAATGACGGTTGGAGCACGTTTTTTATAATTTTTTAAGCACTAGCACTTTGCATTTTGAAAAGTTACACATGATAATTGGCCCACTTGGGCAGGACCTTTGAACCTAGGATGTCTAATTGACAAAGCAAGTGTGCAATCCAGTTTGCAAGTAGAACTGGAGTAAGCATGACCAGATGTACTATTATGCTGTTTCTTGGTTTTATGACAGATTTTTTAGAAAGGTCTTAATTGACCGCTAATTAATATGCTATTGTATTTATTGTTGTATGATATATTTTATGACAATTTTATACTGATGCTTTTAGAACACTGTCATTGTAACAAAATCTTACCTTATTTAATAATTTATTTATTTAAGTTGCCGTGCTGGTTTTAAATATTTATGACTTCATGAATATTTATTGCGCATTTTGCACGTGTATTGTACTCCCACAGTGGGGATTAATTATTTATAAGCTCTGTTGCATCAGGTTCACTATCTCAGCATGTAGTGTAACTTCTATGTTTATCATTCACTTTCCACGTGTGATTATTGCACTGTCACTTTAAAAATGAAAAAATGCTTTCGAAACTCGTGATGTGATCAAGGCCTCGGAGGAGGCTGAAACACGTTATGGCGGGGCTTGAGTGCCCTAGCACACGTAACATGTGAAGCTTGCCCCCATTATGTTATCGGACTCTTCCTGCTCTTGTTTACTTACCATTTCATTGTTTGGACTTTTGCAACAATACTGTTCTTTTTGTAGAGTTGTTGGTGAAAAGGGTTTATTTAGCTTTAACAATGTTACTGTATACCGATGCCAATTACTTTAGGATTTGGATAGCATGCAGCTAAAGATACTGGTGGATACATTTATTAGGGGATTGAAAAGAGTACAGATATGGTTGAAACAGACTAACCTGGTGCTCACCCTACAATGCTGGTGGTTGGGGTTATACATGGGCTAACACATTGCTTGGAAAACATTAGCTCAGTCAACCTCTAACATTTGTATGGTCACTACTCCTGTGACTGCTTTGACACTGAATGCACAAGTTGTACAAAAGGGGGTGGTGATGGACGGAGCATCTGAACCAATCAAACACTCACACCCAGTCAACAGATCTGGGTTTAATCCATCCCGTTCTTTAGCCCACTCAGCCACCCCAGTTCAGACATGGCCATATGCAAATCAGTCTGACCCTGTGCCTCATGGGAACAGTCCAGCCCGAACTGCCAAGCCATGTCTTTCCTGGACCGGAAACAAGCTTCCGAGGACCGGTTTCTGGTATTTCAGCCGTCTTCAGCCCGGCTTGCTTGAATCCAGTGGCAAAGTGAGCAAGGGACTCACGCCTGAGCATACCCTGCCAACTTATGGCGAACAAAGTGGTACAAAAGGGGGTGGTGGTGATGGACGGAGCATTTGAACCAATCCAACACTCACACCCAGTCAACAGATCTGGGTTTAATCCATCACCGTTCTTTAGCCCACTCTGCCACCCCAGTTCAGACATGGCCATATGCAAATCAGTCTGGCCCGGTGCCTCATGGGAACAGTCCAGCACGAACTGCCACTGAATGCACAAGGCCAAAATTCCCACTTAGAGAGGAAAGCACTCTGAAGTGGTTATACTTTAAGGGGTCAGAGTTAGTAATGCTCCAGGAGACACCTTCTGGCCTCGGACAGCCCAAGGCTGGAATCCAGACTTAAACCTCTAAACTGGACAATTCACAAGGCTAATGAGTTGAGTGGGGGTTATCCTGATTAGTGTCAATACACAATTTAATCTAAAATCCTTTATAGATGGTGAGACCGCCTTCATGCATATCCTACTTGATGTTTTCAATTTATGACCCCAATGAGGATAAAGTTCCTTTCTACTGCATTCCTTTCCCTATTATAGGAAGTTATGGCAGGACAAGCTGATATTGTGAGGATGTTGCAATGTGACGCTGGACCTGGCCCTAGGTGGTTCCTTCCATTCGTGGCACCTGGCTGGAATCTCCCAGCCTCCCTTCCTAATCTTCCATAGTGGGCTTGACTAACATGAATCTCACCGACACATGGCATGCTACCCATCCTGCAGAGAAGGATTACACGTTTTTTTCAAATGTCAACAGATCACACTCCCACATGGACTATTTCCTGATCTCATCAACACTAGCTGACATGATGACAGATGGCATCTTCTCCCAGGTATTAAATGACCAAGTGTCTGTTGCGATGTGAATGGTGAGTGATCAACTTGCCAAGTAGTTGCCACAACACTGGAAGTTAAACAAGGTAGCCAGCGAGACGGTGTACCCAGGAAAACATACACAAGGTCTTTGAGAATTTATAGATGGAAATGGGACAGATGGGGTGCCTGGGCCATGGCCAGGGATGCCTCAAAGGAACTGTTGAGGGGGAGGGAGATAACCGCACGTCTGATTCCATTTGTGAGACTAGCTAGACCAGATGCACAGAACTCTAGATGGTGGAAAATAGCCAGAATAGAGTCAGCAGGCAAGAACCCCAGGACCATGTGCTCACATCACAATATCTGTAAAGCTGGAGGTGATCTAAAAGCTCCTCACAAGATACCAAACAAATGTACTGAGAAAGGAGAGACAAAGTCCATCAACTATTGCATTATAAAATTAGAATGGCAAAAACAATGTAACTTTAAGGGCTCCATCCAAGAGTACTTTCGGGTTACCCAGAACTCCAATCAGGGCATTATGGACTCCTTCCCAACATTCTATTCCCGCAGCTACAGTGTGGCACCTCAGTGCACAGCTCCAAGAGAACTATCTGCTGGGAGTTCATTTTCTCAGAATCCATCTAGATCTGATGGAGGGCTTGGATGAACCTATATTGGAAGGGGAGGTGTGTCTCTTCCTAGTAACATAGCTGTTAGACCTGGCATCCTTGCCATGGTTTTCTCCTAACTTTATGCCTTCAGACCTGCTGTTTTTGCTCACTTTGTTTTGCTGGACATAGGACTCTGAGCGCTTTCCCCCTGCTAACCAGTGCTAAAGTGTGCACCCACTTTCCTTCGAACATGGTGACAGTGGCTTATGCCCAGTTGGCATATATAATTAACTTTTAAGGCCGTAGTAATGTGGCACTACCTATGCCCAGGGCCTGTAAATAAAATGCTACTAGTGGGCCTCTGTTATTGATTGTTCCACCCACATACGTGGCCCTTTAAACAATTGGACATATAATTTTGAGTATTGCATGTCCTGGTGGTGAAGATCTCTTAAATTTGTTCTTCGCGACTGCAAGGTCCACCTCGCCCAAAGGGAAACAATAGAATTACCTTATTACATTTTAGAAATGTAAGTTAGGTGTGACTGGATGGGCCATCACTGGCAGGATGGGAGGGAGGAGCTGGGCCTGAACAGTTACACTTGAATAGGCAGTGTCCGGTCTCTACAAAAAGGGCTGCATACCCCTGTTAGTCTGGAGCCAGGGCCAGGAATGCAGGGCATCTCTGCACTTCAAAACACATGTCTCTAGAAGCTTCTACCCACATGAAAAAAGGCACAACTGTGTATGAATAATGGACCTCAGACACCAACTCTTCTGTACACTTCTAGGCCTGTGGAGACTCTGCCAGTAAGAAGGACTGATGTGCTGCTGAAAAGACTGTCACTCGGTTGGACTGCTACTCTGAATGAACTGCTGACCTCTTGGATGAGGAGAAAGAACTGGACCTGCAACCTCATCATGAACCCAGGACACCAGAATGCCTCCAAGGACTAGTCTGCTAGCCTCCTGATCTGAGCCTCAGAGACATAAAAGGCTCCCCAACATCCTGCACCAGCCCCTGGACCAGCTGCAGTGTGTTCCTGACCACCAAGTGATGTCCCTCAGGTGTGGCTCAGTGAGCTGAAATCAAGCATTTGGGCTCTTCACTAGCGTGAATAGGCCGGTTAGCACCTAGACCTCGCAGTTCGCACCGTGATTCAGTGTGAAACTCAGTCAGCCTGATTCTTCGCACTACAAGCATCGACCACTGCGGTGATCGCCAACACGAAAATCTAGCAACACAGCTCTGCAACACCTGGCCTGCTCTTCGTCCTACACCGGCAGCCTCCAGTGACACTCTCCCTGCTCCTCGCTTACCCCCCCCCAATGCGAACGGGACCCTTGGTACGGACTTAGAGAAGGTAAACTTCAGCAGGCCCGACCTGGTGAGTGTATCAGACCTTTGTTCCATCGCGTTCAGCCTGAAAGTGTGACTTTGACAGGATCCAGCGCAACCAGATAGCTGTGATTGGCATTTTGCCCTTTTAGGCTCTATTTTATCCTAAAATAATTAAAATGTCTAAACTCAGGTTCTACTGATTGGATGTTTGTTGTTATGGTTTTGTTTAATTTATTACATTCTACTCTATTGTTCTAACTTGGTGTGGGAAAATGTTTGTGTGCAGTTGTTTACTTTATTACAGTTTGAAGTGTTGTACAAATACTTTACACATTGCCTCCAAGTTAAGCCTGACCGCCCTGTGCGAAGCTACCTGGGGGTTGAGCACAGGTTAATTTGGAGTTTGCTTGTGCTTACCCTGACAAGCATTGTGGTTGCTGATGGACCAGGGCTCAGACCTCAGTCAACCAATAACCCAATTTCTCACAATAGCTTTCAGCCTACACACATTCCGGACCTCCTCCTTGAAGGCATTCTGGAAAATATTAGTCTTCCCCCCAACCAAGGTATACAACTTAGCTTGTGAAACAGGAGAAGTTACACCCTCGATGATGAAGTTCACACTGATGTTACTGAAGCACAGAACAGTGTGGCTCATAAAACCAGATTTTTTTTTTAAAGAATGATGTAAAAATCACCACATGATTTCTTACTACTATGCCGGTTGGCTGACCAGGATCACACCATATCACGTGGGCTTATCAAAATAAAGAAACACCAGATGGGAGACAATATTAGTTTAGCTTTTGATATAATTGACAAAGCCACTTTTGACAATACTCTGATGATTCTTTTCTCACTTGATGCAGATACAGCATTTAATATAGTTGATTAGAGTTTCCTCTTTAAGACACTTGAAAAATGTGGTCTAAGGTGGACACTGCTTTCTTTCATTAAAGCGAACTTCCAATGTCCTTGTACAGGTTTAAAGATCTGGTCCTGCCCATCAGAGCCCATTAATGTGTCCAGAGGTTGCCCTCTATTCCCACTACTTTTCGCTCTATTGATGGATCACTCATGCAAAAGATTATCACCAACCATAGTATTTAGGAACTAACCACGAACACTGGCCAAATTTAAATGGATCTGATAGCTAACAATATCCTGTGTTTTCTAACTGAGTCAGCAACTTAAGTTCCTCCATGAACTCACAAAGTTCCATGTTTTAAGGATATCTACCAAAAATCACAAGACATGGTAATAGCAACAAGTCAAGGCGATAGTGCACGAATGCTTAGGCAGCATGGCTTGGATTATACTGGGTGGCTATTTAATATTTACAAGAAACCATACCCTCAGATGTCTTACAGACGTTTAAGAGCAACATTGAAAATTTTTTATAAGTGTTGTATAGAGACCTTTATAATGGGCCAGACTAGAAATTTCATGTATAGGGAAAAAAATTCTTCTTTATGCAAATAATCTCTAGATTGCTCTTTTTAGCCAAGATCCTACCCGTCCTATTTCCAACAGATTTGGTAATGAAAATCTAAAAAAAAACCTGGAACTTCATCAAAGATTTTTAAAAAAAACAATTGCACAATCGGTATTATTCCTCAACTCAACAAAACAACTGTGGCATATGCAGGAAACATGGTCCATGCAAGGTGCCTTTTCAAAACTTAATTTTGACACCTACTAGGACACACAAATTGCAAGGTCTTCTTCTGTAATCCACAGGGCACAATTCCTAAAAAAAAGAAGTGGGTGGGCTGACCTAGTTCATCAGTATTCAAGTGGCATCACACCACATGGCATTACGCCGCATGGCATCGCGGCACGCGAGGTGTGTGACATCACAGGAAGTGGCATCACAAGAAGCAACATCAGATCTTAAGCCCTCACATACATGTTTAGAAAGTGTATCATGAGTACATTTGAGAACATTTAGAGTATACTTGCAAACCCTCCTGATTTAGTCAGAAGCTTCACACTTGTACGCTACACATAAAACAATGTTGCCTTTTGTCAGCGTAAAGCTTCCTCAAGCCATAGTGCTTTAAAAGAAAAAATTGTGATATTTAAATTATTACCATGCCTCCTCAGGGGTAGTAAGCACTAGATAAATGCTATTTATTTTGTGCAAATACTGGGAAATATCAACAGATCTGACATTCTTACAGTGCATGCATATCTCATAAACTGGGACTGAACACAGTGAAAAGCTGCCTCTCTTATGTATGTGTGAAGTGCTAACAAGGAGCGAGCCTTTGTTTCCCCTTTGCTGCATTTGCATCTAGATGTGAGGCTCCTGACTGCTGGAGACTCGAACAAAGATTCTGACTTTGTTATGGGCCCAGCAGGATTCACAAATAAGAGCCCTGCCCCGCCTGCACGTTGTTGCGACCCAAAGAAGATAACGTGCAGGCGCTGTTGAAAGTGTCCCGGTGTTTGGTTACACCGGGACAAATTCAGCATCTTTATCAGTGGGGCCCAATTTGTTGGCAGGGGGGACTGCGTCCACCCTGTTAAAAAAGTGGATGGACGCCGTCCACCCGCGTGTACCCCCGGCTCGTGCCCTGGTAATCCACCCAAATGACATACTCATTGGAATAGAGCAGTGAGAACACAGCAGGTTACAAACTATCCATCCCTACACCTTCAACTGATCTTGAGCGAGCTAGATTTCCTACTAGGCACGTTAGACTGGGTGTACCTTAGGTGGGATGGCTACACCCCAACCACAGTAGGTGCCAGATTAGGTTTTAAATTAGTGTATTTGCACAATCTTACAGAAATGTGCCCTTTCCTGTTCTTGCCGGTCTCTGCGCTCGACCCCAGCGTTACCCGGAAGTTAGGCGGGACCGCACTGCACCTGGGGTTGGCGCTCTAGTCTTTTGCCTGGCCGACAGCATTTAAAGAAATGCTGAGGCGACCGTGCAGTGGGCGCACCGCTGGCGCGCCGAAGCCCGTCTGCGCCTATTCGCGCCTGGCCCGGGCCTAGGGCCAGGACCCCTGGGGGTTTGCCACTATACAGGTACAACCGTGATCAGCTCCTTGCTGCCCGGATTACTGTCCCTCGGCCCCTGAATGCTTCATTTACAGCTTTAAGCACTCAAGAGGGTCAGACAGCGGACCGCTTACCTTTCCCTTTCTTAGATAGCAGCCGTCGGTCTGACCAGAGCGACAGAATAGGGGAACCGCAGGGGGAAATATCAGTGGAATCAGACAAGCTGGTAGGAGGGAAACATGGGGAAAGTCTACCAACAATGGGGGATCAACTAATGATAGACAAGGGACATTTTCAGGCATTATTAAATGTATGCTACTAAATGTCCGCTCCATGGGAAAACAAATATGAATTGGAGGACATGATTCAGGCATCTTCCCCAGACATACTATTCCTGACGGAAACATGGTCTGACAATACCTCCACTCCCGACTGGAAATAGCAGTGCCAGAGGGTTATACCTTCCTATCACAAGATAGAGAGGAGGGCCGCGGTGGGGGAATAGCTATCATATACCGGGAGCATTTAAAGATACAGACTGAATCCATATCAGTCTTGCCGGCAGAG